>NW_006784184.1:1521142-1524945 GCF_000442215.2 Lipotes vexillifer
GGAAAGAGGAAGAAGCAGGGCAGGGCCCAGGGGCAGGTGCTTCAGGAAGTCCACGCACATCCCAGCTCACCCTGCAGACGGGGCTAGGAACGGGGACTGTGGCGGCTGTGTGGGTGCAGAGGACCCAGATCTTGGTTTCTTCTCAGGGAATGCCTAGCTCTGGGGCTGGACCAGGAAAATACAGGATGAGCCTAGAGCACCAGGTGGTGTCCGAAAGCAAGGAGGTGGCTCAGAAAAACAAAAGAATGGGGGCATGTCCTAGGGAGCCGGGCGCCAGCCTGGAGAGCTCTCAGTGGTCGGCTCTGGAAGAATCTAGCGACAGTAAACAACACGGTATTGGATTACAACCCGAAATATAAATATATGCACGAGCCCCTACAAACATAAATAGATGATTAAATAAATACATGGGAGAGAGGGACAAAGCTTCCTTACAAAGCAATTCCACACTGACTCATTTTCAAAGAATAGAGTACAGAAGGGGGAAACACTTCCGAGTGGAGAGAGCTGTCATCACCGTCTTAACCAGATGACCGACATGAGTATCACCAGAGATAAGCCACGTTGACATCATTTACCTGCTGATACAACATGACTTTCTTCCAAACACTCATGACCCCAGTCTAATCACGAGAACAACCTCAGATGCATCCAGATGGGGGCACTCTACAGGGCCCCTGGCCCCCAGACTGTCCAGGTCACGAAAAACACACAAAGACAGAAATCGTCCCGGACCAGAGGAGACTGGGGAGACAGGACAACAGACACAAAGGGGGCACCTGGGCAAACTCCTGCAGCAGAAAGGATGCTGGTGTGAAACTGGTGCCAGGGAGCCTTGGGGGGAGCCCAGGGGGAGCCCCAAGGCAGCCCGGAGGCAAGTTCCTGGTAAGAGACCGTGAGTTTCTCGGTGCTATGATAACATCAAGGGAAATTGGGCGGGGGTATGGGGAAATTGCATCCTATCTTTGCAACTTGTCCACATTCCAAAATGATAAGTTCATTCTAAAAATTCTGAAGTAAGCTCCCATCACCCCAAGAAGAAAGCAGATCGCTTCTTCCCAGAGTGGAGTGGAGTGTGACAGAGTGAGAAGAGGGGGGCAGGCTGGACCAGGCTGCACTTCACCAGCCCAGCAGCACCCGGGGTCCACCACTGACCCCACTCCCCCCCAAGCCTCTGCTGTTACATCACCCCCAGCACATGCACCTGTCTGACCGGCCCCAGTGTCTGGCCTTAGGCCTACGTCACGCTATGGGTCCTATCTGTCCCGGAAGTCCATGGTGGTCCCGTTCTCTCTTGGCCAAGGGGCGACCGTGGCACCCTGGGTCCCCTTCCCACGCAGCTGCCCGCGGCAGGAGGGCAGGCGCCCGGCAGGAAGGCCCTGGGTGAGGGGGACCCCTGTGCCCGAGTCTCCAGGAGCAAGCTGTCCCCTCAGTCCCCCTCCCACAGCCGATGGCCAGAGGGCCTGGGCGGACTGGACCTAAGTCACAAAGAGTCCCGGCGCTGGGCCACCTGCTCCTGCTAAGCCTGGCCCTGCCCACCCGCCCTGAGAGGCCGGCATGGCCCAGTGGCGTGCTTGGTGCCCCTCCCTGCACCGGGCTCGGGTCTGCCGTGGACCTGAGGCTACGACGGGCTGAGCACCTACTGTGCGCCAGGCACGGGCTCCGCGCTTCAGGTGCATCCCCGCGCTCCCTTCTCACACCTCTCAGCGTAAAAATCACAGCGTCACCAGCAGCACCCAGGAGCCTGAGGCCTAGGAAGGTGAATGACTCGCCCACGGTGGCCTGGCAAGCCAGAGCCAGGCGGTGAATGAGAGGGTCCCGAGGGGTCTCCACCGTGCAGAGGCTGACCGCACCGGCTCTGGAATCCACACACGTGGGCCCCAGTCTGGCTCTGCCTCTTAAAAGCTGTACCACCTCAGGCAAATGTCCTTACCTCTCCGATCCTCCGTTTTTGTAAAACGGGGACGTGTTCAGACCTGTCTGCCTGGGCTGTTAGGAGAGGCACTGAGATCCCGCTGGACAAGAGGGGCACCCAATAAACACTCATTTTTATTACTTCTGTTATTAAGCCCCATCCTGGGGGGTCTGCCACCCCTCCAGTCCCGGCCCTGCCTCACCTGGGCAAGACTCACAGACACAGGGCCTTTCCACCCCAGGAAAGGAGGGGTGCCCCACTTAGGGCCAGCGCGAGGCCTCCCCGCTCCAGCCCATGGCGCACCTGAATCCTCTGTGGTTGACGAAGCAGTGGGCGGCGGACACCATCCAGCTGGGGGAGATGAGGGAAGCCCCACACACGTGGCCCTGGCCCAGGGCGTGGAGGCTCACCTGCCAGGGCCACTCACCTTCGTCCGCGTTCTCACCCCCGACAACCCGAGACTGCCTGGTGAACGACCGCAGCCCACAGTCTGGGAGGGGCAGAGACGGGAGTCACAGTGGGGCACCAGCCCCGCCACCAAAGCAGCAGCCGGGGCAGCCACCTGGCCCCTCTCCCTGCCCCCAAATTCAAAACCCTCACTCCCCACGTCCCCACGCCTGCACAGGGGCCTTCAGACATCAGCTGGTTTGCTTAGATTTAATTTGGGTGTCATTTGCCCAGACTTTCTTGTTGCATATGCGGAAGGACACAGCTCTGAGGGAAGAGCAGCGGGTGACGTGAAGTCATGGAACAGCTGCAGCTCTGCTCACATGTAACCTATGGCCAGCGCTTCTGAAATACACAAGAGGCTGCAAATTAAAGTATGGGCGGGGTGGGGACAAAACCCTGCCGAGGGCTCCAGGACTTGCCCCTGTGGCCAGGTCTACAGAGCAGGGGTCGGCCCAGCACCGCGGCCAGGACACCAGCCCTACCACAGAGGCCCTGACGTACTAGCTGCCCTGGGCCGTGCCTCCAGAACCAGAACTGCCTGTGAGGCAGTGCCTGGGTGCCAATCAGCAAAGTTACCCTTTCCTCCAGGCAGACACACCCTCTCACCAGGGCAGAGCTGGGTGAGTGAAGCGCTGACATAATGCCCACCTCCGTATGCGCCTTGCACAGTGAACAACCTGCACAACTGTATGCAACAGCCCTGCTCACCACAGTCCTTCTCATCCGAGCCGTCGATACAGTCCTCCTTCCCGTCACACTCGGGGTTGCCCTTGCTCACACAGAGCCCGTCGAGGCAGCGGTAGGTGTGTTTGGTGCAGGTGACGGTGCTCACTGTTCACGGAGGAGGACGCAGGGGGAGGGAATCAATCTCTCTCCCGCACCCAGGCTGATGGTCCATTCCCCTCACGCCCCTCTCGGGCCTGCCCCCTCATCCGCACCCGTGCCCAGCCGACACCCTTTCTCTCACACTCAGTGTGCAGGGCGGTCTGTGTGTGTTGAACTCTGGACCCGCTGCACGTGAATGTGGCAGGCAAGCGCCCAAGGGAAGGGGGCGGGGCCTGGCCTCACCGTGGTCGCACATGGCCTCATCGGACCCGTCCCCACAGGTGTCCTTCCCGTCACACTGCTGGCTCTGCGGGAGGCACTTCCCGTTGTTACACCTGAAGGTCTCGGGTGGGCAGCCTGGGGAAGCGCGAGGACTCAGCAGGGGCTGGCAGGTCAGCAGAGGGCCGCGGGGAGCCCAGCCGCCACCCCCCGACCCACTCACTGCAGCCCTGCTCATCACTGCCGTCCTCGCAGTCCTTCACGGAGTCACAGACCCAGAAGAGGGGCTTGCAGAGCTTGTCCGTGCATGTGAACTGGTAGGTGGCGTTGCATTCTGGAGGGGCGAGGGGCCGCAGTTAAGACACGAGGCTGAGTTCACTCAGCACCCGCTCTT
>NW_006784184.1:1525197-1566715 GCF_000442215.2 Lipotes vexillifer
CGCTCTTCCCAGGAGCTGGGGCACCGCGCTCCTGGGGACCACGTCCCGCCTGGCTGTGGAGGCTGACTCAGCATCGCCTGCTCCAAAGGGGGCCCCCAGGAGCCCTAGGAAAGGCGGCCTGTTGTCTGCCCCGGGCCGGCAACAACCTCCCCCACCGCCTCGGGCCGTCCCGCCGCAGGGTCGGTGGCAGAAGTCGGGCACAGCAAGGGCAGAGGATGCCCGGGTCTGGCAGCCCCCCGACTCACGGCAGTGGAGCTCGTCACTGTGGTCGGTGCAGTCAGCCCAGCCGTCACAGCGCAGCTCCTCCTGGATACACCGCCCTGTGTTACACATGAACCTGCCCGGGCACGCTGCAGAGAGACAGGGCAGGCCTCAAGTCCACGACCCCCAGCCCCGCCTCCAGCTCAGAGGAGCGAGACTGCAGCTGGGGGTCTCCAGGCCCGCTGAGCTGTGACAAGGGGCTTCCTACAGCTAGCGGGCGAGGGCTAGTCGAGGTCCCTCCCGCCCCCCCATGACCAAACCCCGGGAAGCCCCGGGCAGAGTGGAGAGAGGCTGGCGGGTGCACACGCAGTTCTACTGCCCCGTGTCCTTGGTCAGCCACATCCCCGAGCGCCAGGCTCCCCGTCGGCAAGTCGGAGCGGCAGCAGCTCTGCAGACGGCTGATGTGTCCCACCCTAGTGTCACATGGCATCACCGGCTTTCCTTAATTCTAAGACATTTTCCACATTCCGATGTTTCTGAAATTGGAATGTGTCTGACAACTGATGTCATCAGGCAGATGACAAAATGGAGAGGAGGCCGTTGTCACTTTCTCTGCACAGGTAGCTTAGTCACTTAACAAAGCGGTTTGTTCATCTAATTACACTTCTGGCGGTGAGTCGTGTAGTCGAATTTGAACTTAAATTTGGACGTTTGTGTGCAGTAAAAGTGACTCTTCCAAAAGGTTATTCTACGATGCAGGGTTGAAACAAAAAAATCACCATGGACATGGAAGAACCGGTATCCACAGCGGACAGTGAAATTAAAGGTCACGGAAACTGCCAGACCTCCTCCGTAGAGGTCACATAATTTTCAAAGCTAGGAGTAGTTAGTGTGATGATTCATGCCCCAGTATGTTCTAATGTGTCTCAAAAGCATGCTGTTAATCCTATAGGTGCTCAAAGACACACAGAGACAAGCACAGATTCTCAAAGTGATGCAGAACCAAAGGGACAATAGATCAAAGGAACTCGGGGGTGCTCGGCCTGAGATGCCGCACCCAGGGACCAAAGGACATGGCGTGTGCCGGCATTCACTGTCGGCCTTTTTTCACAAGTGCATCTAAGGTAGCCTTTTTCTTCCCCGCAGAAAGCTACTAGAGCAACTGATAATGCATCCTACCGGCTCCGATGGCCTAGAGTCAGGAGAGCACAGTGCTAATAAAATGCAGAACAGAGAGCTCGTCGTGGGCCCGCCCTCCAGCCAGGCCCCGCCTCCCGAGCGTGTCACTCACGGTCACTGGCGTCATAGGACAGGTACTCGGCCAGGAACCCGGTGTCCGTGTAGGACTGGTCCGAGTGGAAGTGGACGGTGATCTTGCTGCTGCCGCTGCTCACGACAAACTGGGGCCTCTCTCCACAGTACCTGGGGGCGGCAGGGGGCTCAGCGGGAGGAAGAGGACCCGCCCTGGGGCTGGGGCAGCCCCCCTCCCCCTCCCCCGACACCCACCTCTCCCCATTGATCTCCACGTAGTCCTTGGAGCAGGAGCCCAGGGGGACGTTGGGCTCCAGCAAGAAGAAGGCTTTGAAGTGCACCTTCACGTTTTGGTTGCCGGGCACCTGGGGAGAGAGATGCTGCTGACCCTCTGTGCGGCTTCGCTCCTTCCTAAGTCCGGGGTGGCCCGTGGCGGCCACGGGGCCAGGACCACGGCGGGAGAACGGCTGCCGGGTTCTTCCCTCCGGCCCACGGGGGCAGTAAGGACGTGGCAGGAGGGATCCGGGCTCCATGCCTGATAGAACTTCCAGACTTGCAAACAGCGAGACACACTATTACGTTACTAAGGAAGGCTGGAAAGTCCTCCCCCATCATCGACTGGACGGTGTGAGGTGCCCCGTCGGCAAGATGCCTGTCTCCTGCCGTCCAGCAAGCGCGTCCTCTGAGTGTCACTCAGCCTTTGGCCTCATCCCAACAGCTCCTCTAAGTGGCCGGCGCCCCTGCTCTCACGTCGCCCAGAGCGAGCCACGGCCGGAGAGGGAAGTCCCGGGCCCAGGTCCCTCCGTCACATCAGGCGCCGGCCAGGAGGCAGGTGTGAGCCCGGATCTGCTGGATGCTGCCCGAACCTGCCCCGCCCGCGGCCTCCATACTTGCACCTTAGGGGAGGCCGGAGGCACTCATCGTGCTCTCCCCTGCCGCCCTGGAGCATCCCTCCCCCTCCCTCTGCCTCCCTGTCCCTTGTCCCCCACCGCCTTCTCTAGCCGCCTCCACCCCCGCATCACAGCTCCTACCTCGATGTTCCAGGTGCAGTTGATGTTGGGCGGGTAGTGGCCTGGATAGTAGGGGCTGCTAAATGTGCCCTGGGCTGCATGCAAGTCGCCTCCACAGTCTGAAAGGAAGGGGAGGGGGGAGGGCGTGAGGACCACGGACCCAGGCAGGCCGAGAGCCCTGAGGAGCTGGCCAGCCTCCCTCAAGCTCCTGCCCGGGCACCCAGACACTCCACGACCAGGAGAGCCTGAGCATCAAAATGTGGTCCTGAGGCTTGTCCCCTCCTGGGCTGCCCCTTACTGCTCATCCGAGGCAGCTGGAAGACCATGGCCTCGAAGCCGGGGTGTCGGCGCTCGGTGTTGGTCACCAGCGTGACGAGCAGGACGTTCTGGGAGGAGAGGAGGGTCAGGTTGTAGGAGGGAGGGTATGTGCCACACAGCCTGCGGGGCAGAGGGGCGCGCGTTACGGGGCACAGAACCCAGCAGAAGGGCCCGGGGCGGGGTCCCAAGCCCTCCCCACACAGGCAACCAGCCACCTGGGTAAGGATCTCCTCAAAAGACTGTCTCTGTTTACAACAGCAAGAACTCAGAAACACTGAATGCCTAACAGTAGAGGACTCATTAAACACACTATGGACCAAATAATAGCAGCAACGTCAGTAGTAACAGCATCAACTACCAACACTTATTAGGAACACGCCAGGTACTGTCCTGAGTGCTTCTGCATCCATTAACTCAGGGATTCGTCACAACCACCATTAAATACTATTGTCCCCATTTTACAGATAAGGAAACAGAGGCAAAACAGGTGAAGTAACTTACCCAAGACTGCACAGTTAATAAGTGGCAGGACTAAACGAAAAGACAACGCATAGGATGGGAGAAAATATTTGCAAACGATGTGACCAACAAGGGACTAATCTCCAAAATATATAAATACAAACAGCTCATGCAGCTCAATATCAAAAAAACCAAACAACCCAATGAAAAAATGGGCAGAAGATCTAAATAGACATTTCTCCAAAGAAGACATATGGATGGCCAAGAAGCATATGAAAGGATGCTCAACATCGATAATCATTAGAGAAATGCACATCAAAACTACAATGAGCTATCACCTCACACCAGTCAGAATGGCCATCATCAAAAAGTCTACAAACAAGAAATGCTGGAGAGGGTGTGGAGAAAAGGGAATCGTCCTGCACTGCTGGTGGGAATGTAAACTGGTGCAGCCACTATGGAGAACAGTATGGAGGCTCCTCAAAAAACTAAAAATCGAGCTGCCATATGATCCAGCAATCCCACTCCTGGGCATATATCCGGAGAACACCATAATTCAAAAAGATATATGCACCCCAATGTTCACTGCGGCACTATTTACAATAGCCAGGACATGGAAGCAACCTAAATGCCCATCGACAGATAAATGGATAAAGAAGATGTGGTACATATAAACAATGGGATATTACTCAGCCATAAAAAGGAATGAAATAATGCCATTTGCAGCAACATGGATCGACCTAGAGATTATCATACTAAGTGAAGAAAGAGAAAGATAAATATCATACGATATCACCTATATGTGGAACCTAAAAAAAAAATGATACAAACGAACTTATTTACAAAACAGAAACAGACTCACATACATAGAAAACAAACATGGCTACCAAAGGGGGAAGGGGAGGAGGGATATATTAAGAGGTTGGGATTGACATACACACACTACTCTATATGAAACAGATGATCAACAAGGACCTACTGTATAGCACCGGGAACTCTACTCAATACTCTGAAATAATCTATATGGGAAAATAATCTGAAAAAGAATAGACATAAGTATATGTATAACTGAATCACTTTGCTGTACACCTGACACTAACACAACACTGTAAATCAACTATACTCCAGTATAAAATTTAAAAATAAAGTTAAAATAAAGTTTAAAATTTTTTAAAATTTAAGAGTCAATAAATAAAGAAATGGAGAAAAGAAATCTCCCCCCCCTCAAAAAAAAAAAACGGTGGTCCACTTCACTGGACCACCAGGGGAGCGTCAGGGGACTTCCCTGGTGGTCCTGTGGTTAAGACTCCGTGCTTCCAGTGCAGGGGGCATGGGTTCAATCCCTGGTTGGGGAACTAAGATCCCACATGCTGTGTGGTGCAGCCAAAAAAAAAAAAAGAAAAAGAAAAAAGAAAAAAATGTGGCAGGCCTGAAATTCAGACTCAGCACTCAGGCTCCAGAGGCCTCAGGGCCAAAGAGCATGTCATGTGCGCTAACCAACGCTACAGCCTGCAGCCATTACCAGTGACAGTCAGAGACACACTACTCACCTGGGAAGATGATCCTAACATACGCCATCTTTACAAAGCACATAACAAAACCACGTGTGCCATATAATCCTTTTTTTTAAAATAAATACACAAACCTACACATAGCAAAAAATTCTATAAGAATGTGCAACACACATTTAACACTGATTATTTCCAGATAGTACGACTGTGAGTGGCGTCTGTCCTCTTCGTGCTTGTCTGTTCTCCACTCTGCCGCCCAGGACCAGGTATTCATTTGCTGTACAGTCAATCAGTTAGAGAAACAGAAAGAAACCCTGCATGAAAAGGGTGTTTAGACCAAAGTCCTGGCTGTGAAGCTGTGGCGGCAGATGGCTCCCTCCTGGTGTGGGCCCGAAGTTTAGCCCCTTATTAGCTGTGAAACGTCTGCCCGGCTCATTTCCACAGGCAGCAGTGGGAGGCTCTGGTCCACTGAGTCAGGAGCGGCAGGGAGAGCCAAGTGAAGGCAGGTCACCCCTACCGGCAGCCTCCGATTCACCTCGGCACCCCCAGCAGGTGCAGTATGCCTTTTCTTAATTGAGGTACAGTTGACTTACACTGTCTCAGGTGTACGGCAAAGTGACTCAGTTATACGTAGATATATTCTCTTTCAGGTTTTTCCATTGTAGGTTATTACAAGGTACTGAAAATAGTTCTCTGTGCTCTACAGGGGGTCCCTGTTTATCTATTTTATATGTAGTAGTGTGTACCTGCTATCTATGCCTGTTTATTTACTATAACCCCGATGCTTTGATACCTGGGGCTTGCTGACCTGGAAAGGCAGCCCCACCCCCAGGGCCAGCCAATCCCTGGAGACAGTAAAGGCTAGGGCGAGACTTGCACATGCAGACTAACTCATCCAGAGCCCACACCCCAACACCTTCTCTGTGGAGGTCCCCTGCTCCAGGCCACTCTCCACCTGCCCTGGTCACCCAGGTACCAGACGACTGGAGACTGCCCTAGGGCCCAGAGCCCGCTGGAGTTATTCAAACCAGCCGCTCCGAAGGTGCTACCCTGCCCTGCCTTCGCCTTTCCTGGAGAATCTACAGCAAAGACTCTTGCCCACATTTCCCTCCAGCCCCCTCTGCCTCCTGATGATCCTGGTGCTTCCCCACATGGCCCTGTGTGGCCCCACCTCTCGGGAACTGTGAGTAACAAACTATCTTTTCAGCTGTTGACCTCACTATCGCTGAGTAACAAGGAGACCTTCATTTACAACAGCAGGTGGAGGAATTCCCTGGCGGTCCAGGGGTTAGGACTCGGCACACCCACTGCCAGGGCCTGGGTTCAATCCCTGGTCAGGGAACTAAGATCCCACAAGTCTCGTGGAAAGAAAGAGAAAAAAAGAGGAAAAAAAAGGAAGGAAGGAAAGAAGGAAGGAAGGAAGGAAGGAAGGAAGGGAGAGGGAGGGAGGGGGAGAGAGAGAGAGAGAGAGAGAGAGAGAGAGAGAGAGAGAGAGAGAGGGGGAAAGAGAAAGAGAGATAGAACAGCAGGTGGCACCTCCACTCCGGCAGGTAAAAGACAGGTGAAGGAGTGCGCAGCATCTAGGGGCCTGTGGGCCTCCGGCATCCTTGTCAAGGCTGACAGTCACCTCTGAGATGCCCCCCTGCAGCTCAGGCCGAGGACCACGCCACGCCTGCTCTCTGCTGCTTGCAAGTTGGCAGCGGCCTGAACCTCCAGCCTCCACTGCAGTCATTCCGGAGGCCCAGCCTATCACGGGCAGCCACCAGGCTCCCACTGCCCACCTCCACTCGCCCGGGACACTCACTGCACCACAGTCCGGGGTTCCACGGGGCTCAGGGTGTCATACACAGTGACCAGGTCACTGCCACTTTTGTCACAGGTTGCGACATCGAAGCTGCGGAAGGTGAGGCTCAGTGTGGAGTCAGCGTCCCCCCGCAGGGTCCACTGGCAGCGGGCGTGAGACGGGTAGGGGCTGTCGGGGAAGCCGGGCGTGGTGAAGCGGGTCGGCTCGCTGCCACGGGCGTGCAGGGCAAAGCTGCAGCTGTCTGTGTGGGGCAAGAGGATACGAGGCAGAGCTGGGCAGGGCCACGAGGGGAGCAACCAGGACCCCCGCCTGAGGTGGAGAGGCAGCCAGGCCTGGCCCCTCCGAGGTGTCCCAGGCTGCTCTGGACCCCGGAGAGACTGGGAAGGGGGCTTCTCATGGCCCGGGAGAGGCAGAGGGATGTGCTGGCCATCACCACCCTGTGACTTTGGGGGACCCCCTTGACTGAAGGTGCATCTGGCCACATACCCCCCGCTTCTCCTTTGGGAGGAGGGCGGATACTTACTGTCCTGGGTGCTCTGTACTGTTCTGGGGTCAGTGGCTGAAGAGCAAGAGGGAGAATAAAGCATTTACTGATATGTCCATTTCCTTATTCCTGCTTCCTTACTGCCCTAAAGGGAGGTGCCGGTCAGCAGGCAGTCTCCTCTCCTGGGCACTGGCCCTGGGATGCCCCAGGCCAGACAAATGCCCGCCCCGGCGCCCCTGCACTCACGGAAGGCCACCACTGAGGTCAGCACGAAGGAGCTCACGGCGCGGGCTCGGGGCGGCAGCGTGACCACGTGTTCCTGCGCCATGGCCTGCTCGGCCTCCTGCACCAGGTACTGGGGGATGCTGAACTCCGACCAGTAGTAGGCGATGATGCTGCCCTCGCTGGGGAGAGAGGGGCGAGCCTGAGGTGCCGGGGCCCACGCCCTCCCAGGTGCCCGCTGAAGACGGGGCAGGATTAAGAGCCTCCTGAGGGGCCTCACCAAGAGACTTTCTCCAGGCCGGGCCGGCCCCCAGGCTCTTGTACGCCCACCCACCTGCTGATCCCTTGAGCCCGAGGCCTTTGGGCCTTTTCCTCCCAGCCTCACGCCCAAGCAGACATGCTGTGTTGCGGGGGGCAGTGCAGCTCAGGCTCACGAGCAGGAAGAATCCTGGAATGGAGTCTGGGTTCTACCTCTCGCCTGAGCACACTGAGTCACAGCTTCTTGAGCCTGTTTCCTGAACTTGAAAGGGGCTGACAATGCCACCTGCCACACAGCATCCGTAAGGATTCAATCAGACTAGCAAAAGCAAAAGTACTTTGGAGATAAAGTCAGGACAAGGACTGGGGCCTTGGCTCTCTAGGCAGGACCTCGCGGCCTCATCACTCCGCGGGGCCCAGACGCTGCGCCACAGCAGCGCCCTTGCGCCGGCCGTCCAGCACCTACCTGAAGGCGGTCACAGCTGACCCCCTGTAGTAGGGGCCCAGGGCAGGGATCCCGCCGTATAAGAGCTTCAGCTGAGGGGAGAGGAGGAGGCTGGAGGGAGCGCCCGCGACCCCGGCCCCCCCACCCAGGCCACTCCCTCCCTCCAGGTGCCCGGGAGCCCGCATCACACACCAGCCCGGGCAGCTGGGAGCAGAGGGGAGCCTCCCTTCCGCTGGGAGAGGGCGCGCGTGCCAGAGCCGACAGCAGGGCCCGGGCTCTGCCCAGGGATGGGACTCACCGCTTCCTGCACCTTCTTGGCCAGGTTGGCAAACTCAGTGGAGCTGGAGTTCTCGTAGGCATCCACGAAGTTCTCGTTCGTGATCCTCAGGTAGCCATTGAAGACCTTCTGGACACGCACGGACCGGTCTGTGAGAGAACAGTGAAGGACGGTGGTCAGAGGAAGGGACGCACGCCCTCCTGTCCCCACACTGTCACAGCTGCCCTCAGCCACCCCCGGGGGAGCAGACCCCGAGCCCCGTCACCTCCCCGTGGGAGGGGCTCTCCTTCCCCTCCCCGCAAACCGCACCCTCCCTCCCTCCTGCTCACAGCAGGCGGCCCTGGGTGGGCCCCCGGAGGAGGGTCCACTCACACTGAAAGTGCCACACCAGGAGCCCCGCCATGAGGGACAGCAGCAAGAGGCCAGCCAGCACGGCTGCCGGCACCACCCACCGCCGCGGGCCTCCCTTCTCCACCTTCCTGGTGTTGTTGGCTGGCAGGAACTCCACGCCTTCCTCAAAGCCATTCATGTTCTGAACAGAGAAATCAGTGCACTGCCGGTCAGAAACCCCGGCCTCAGCAGCCTCCCAGCCCGGCTCGGGCAGAACCTCTCCACGCTGTCAGGTCCATCCAGGGAGGAAAAGCCAGGAGGAAGGAGCAGTGGCCTCCCCTCCATGCATCCCCAGGCATGTGCTGCTTAAGAATTGTGAGTTTAAATAAAAGGGAAACAGACAGCCCACCCGAACCCACTCATTGAGGCTGTCAGCTACATGAATCATCTTTGACGCAGGAGGATGCCCAGATGTGGGGACAGAGGGCCCAGCGCAGGGCCAGGATTGCCTCGGGCAAGCCGCGCTGTATGCCCTGACCCTAACCCTTGCTCCACCAATGTTTAACCGGCCAAAAGTAAAAAGTCAGTAAACTGGGCAGCTCTGCCGTGCCACTGCAGGACAAGTCACTCTGCTCTGAGCCTGAAGCCTCCCAGTCCAGGACCCCAAGGTGAGCTGAGAAGGCCAGGTCTCTACTGGAATCCACACCCAGGCTCAGACCCAAGAGCATGAAAAACAAACAAAACTTCCAACAAACAGGATGGCAGGGGGTCTCCAGGAAGAGGGGGGCATGAGTACGGGCGGGCAGGTGGGGTGTCTGCAGCATGCGATGACAGGTAGGCAACTTTTCCGCCCTCCAGCACACACTCTATCTGCTGCCCTAAACCCGGGGAGGGGCTGTGCCCTTTCATTCATTTATGATTATTGTTTTTTTTAAATTTTATTGATTTTATTTTTTGCTGTGTTGGGTCTTTGTTGCCGCGCGCGGGCTTGGGGCCACTCTTCGTTGAGGTGCGCAGGCTTCTCACTGCAGTGGCTTCCCTTGTTGCGGAGCACAGGCTCTAGGCGCACGGGCTTCAGTAGTTATGGCACACGGGCTCAGCAGTCATGGCTCACGGGCTCTAGAGCGCAGGCTCGGTAGTTGTGGCGCACAGGCTTAGCTGCTCCACAGCATGTGGGATCTTCTCAGACCAAGGCTCGAACCCGTGTCCCCTGCATTGGCAGGCGGATTCTTAACCACTGCGCCACCAGGGAAGTCCCGGGCTGGGTCCTTTTAGAGTTAACTGCCTCATACCTACCCCAACAGGGTGTGTAATAAAAGCAGTAGCCCCACCCCAAATTCCACAGATGATGTGGCCATTTTTAAGTTTACAGATGTGGCTGTTTTGGTATTAACCTCATAACTGTAAATGATGGGCTCGAACTTCCATTTCATGATTTGTCACATTCAAACATTACCTATTTACTCACTGTTGTGAAAGATTCTCCCCACTCCTGCCACATTTGGATACTCGTTTCTCTAACTTTAGTTTCCTAATTGGTTATATTTGTGACTTTATCTAATATCAAACACAGAAATACATCCCATAGCTAACCCTACCATGGTAATCATATTACAATACATAAATGTATCAAATCAACACGGTGTACATCTTATTATGTCAATTACATCTCAAAAAGAAATAAATGTTTTACAAGAAAATAAAAAACACAGCCCAGAGGCATTTAAAATGTTTCCAAGCTGCTTGTTCTGGAATTTGTCTCCATATTTCTAAATAATATGCCAATACCAGTAACTCTTGATTCATCTATATAAAATATAATCAGCTGACTTCCTATTATGATAGGGTGGATTTCAATGTCCTTCCTTCTCTGTCTCTCACCCATCCTCCCAATAGTTATGGGGCTAAAGTTTAAAAAAAATTATATCCATACTGTATGTTTTCATTATTAGCCTTTGAAAATATTGTTCACTATTGTTTGCTTCTCACTACAACCGAGTTGCTTTTCCTGCTGTGAATATCTTCATTTACTTGGGTTTCTTTTTAACACGTACCCAAGTCATTCCATACAATCTAAGAGCACTGTAATTGTTCTTCTAATCTTCCACATATGAGGTCTGTCAAAGAACCTCTCATTTCACTTTCCTCCTGGGGGTGCTCTGTCGTTTCCCATAGCTGCTGTCTGGGACTTCCTCCACCATCATCCTGGGAAGTTCCTTCAACTCCCTCTTGTGTGTACGGTTTGTCGTTGTTTTGTTTTTGTTTTTGTCTTTTTGGCTGCACCGCACAGCTTGCAGGATCTTAGCTCCCTGACCAGGGATTGAACTCGGGGCCATGGCAGTGAAAGCACCGAGTCCTAATCACTGGACCTCCGGGGAACTCCCAACTCCCTCTGGTGTTAAAACCCCTATTTCCTGGATTCCATGTCTTCATCTCTCTTGGCTTATTTCATTTGGGTGGGACACATACTTCAGTAGTTCCCAGAGAGGGACGTTTCTTGTGACTTCACATGTTTAGAAGGACCTTAATTCTGCACTCATGTTTGTTGATGGTTTGGCTGGGTATAGGACTATAAGTTTCAAATAATTTTCACTTCGAATTTTGAAGGCTCCAATGTTTTCCAGCTTCTAGACGTGCTTTGGAGAAATATGGTAATAGTACAAATCCATTATTTTCTATTCATGATTTGTTATCTTTCTCTGAAAGTCTTGAGTAAATGCTTTGAATTGGGTCTTTAAATTTCACTACACTGAACTCTCCACCTGCCCTCTGAATTTGGAAACTCGTATCTTTCAGTCTGGGGAACTTTCTTGTATTATTTCGTAAATTATGTCCTCCCCTGCATTTTCTCTTTTCTCTTTCTGTAAGTTCTATTATACTGATCCTCTGCTTTACTTATCCATCTTGTTTTGTAATCTGTCTATTGAGTTTTTCACTTCTGCTATCAAAACTTTCATTTCCAAGAGTTCTTTCTTATTTTATGAATTTTGGAGGCAAAATCTTCTCATCCTGATATTTCTGTTGAGTAACTTTCCTCTGTTGTTGACTTTCTCTTCCGTGTTGAAGGCTTTCCTCAAATGCTTGAGGATGTGTGGCTGTTTACTCATATTTAGGAATGAAGTCCTAAAGGTTGTTCAGAAGCTCTGTGGGCATGGCTTGTCCACAGGTGGCTTCACTTTGGGCCACAATTCAGTGGCTAGCAGATATTTTACTGGGCACTCACAACTGCTAGGCTGTGTAGACCCTTTCTATGGGACAGCTTAGTTACTGCAGAGAATAGTTTTCTAATCTTCTGGGTGGGGTGATTTAAACCCAGCCACTACCATTCAGAACATGGGAGAGAAGAGACCTGTGACTGTTTTCCCCTTCACTTCAGGCTTCTGGCACCTGCTGTCCTCAAGTCTGGAGAAACTGATTTCCCATCCCTTATGGGGGACTTATGGGTAGGAGTAGCTTTGTTTGGGATGGAGGTGGGGCTCTGGGGATTTCTAACAATGCCCTTCCCTGTCTCATCTCTATCTTCCATAAATACCTGAGCCCAATTCCTGAGTCTGGCAGAGGATGTTATCAGAGAAATGCTGGAAGAATACTTCCAAGCACCAAAGAGAGGTATGTCTCTTCAAATTGAAAGGGTTCGCTGAATGGTGAGAAAGATAAATGAAAAAGCACACATAACAAAAGATATCATGTTGAAATTTCAGAACACCAATGCTTCAAAGTACATCCCCTATTGCAAGTGACGTGACTGACAAGGGCTTAATTTCCAGAATATACAAAGACACACAGATGGACAACAGGCACACAAAAAGATGCTCAACATCAATAATTATTAGAGAAATGCAAATCAAAACTACAATGAGGTATCACCTCACACCAGTCAGAATAGCCATCATCAGAATGTCTACAAATAGGGCTTCCCTGGTGGTGCAGTGGTTGGGAGTCCGCCTGCCGATGGCAGGGGACGCAGGTTCGTGCCCTGGTCGGGAAAGATCCCACATGCCGTGGAGCGGCTGGGCCTGTGAGCCATGGCTGCTGAGCCTGCACGTCCAGAGCCTGTGCTCCGCAACGGGAGAGGCCACAACAGTGAGAGGCCCACGTACCGCAAAAAAAAAAAAAAAAAAAAGTCTACAAATAATAAATCCTGGAGAGGGTGTGGAGAAAAGGGAACCCTCCTACACTGTTGGTGGGAATGTAAATTGGTGCAGCCACTATGGAGAACAATATGGAGGTTCCTTAAAAAAGTAAAAATAGAGTTGCCATATGATCCTGCAATCCCACTCCTGGGCACATATCTGGAGAAAACCATAATTTGAAAAGATACATGCACCCCAATGTTCATAGCAGCACTATTCACAATAGCCAAGACATGGGAACAACCTAAATGTCCATTGACAGATGAACGGATAAAGAAGGTGTGGTATATTTATACAATGGAATACTACTCAGCCATAAAAAATGAATTGATGTCATTTGCAGCAACACGGATGGACCTAGAGATTATCATACTAAGCGAAGTAAGTCAGAAAGAGAAAGACAAATACCATATGATATCACTTATATGTGGAATATAAAATACGACACATGGGAATTCCTTGGTGGTCCAGCGGTTAGGACTCCACGCTTTCACTGCTGAGGACATGGGTTCAATCCCCGGTCGGGGAAGTAAGATCCCGCAAGCCACAAGTCGCGGCCAAAAAATAAATAAATAAATAAATTAGAATACGACACAAATGAACTTATCTACAAAACAGAAACAGACTCAGACATAGAGAACAGACTTGTGGTTGCCAAGATGGGTGGGGGGAGGGAGCAGGGGAGGGTTGGACTGGGAGTTTGGAATTAGCAGATGCAAACTAGTAGATATAGGATAGATAAACAAGGTCCTACTGTATAGCACAGGGAACTATATTCAATATTCTGTGATAAACCAGGAAAAGAATATGAAAAAGGATATATATATGTAACTGAGTCACTTTGCTGTATGGCATAAATTAACACAACATTATAAATCAACTCTACTCCAATAAAGTAAATGTTTTTAAAGGAGTACATCCTCTGCTTGCCTATCTGGCTTTTTCCCCCTCTCTCACATTTTACATTTCTTTGTCATTTAGTTCTATTTTGGGATTTAAAAAAAAAATTTTCTCTCATAAACCTTCTATGGAATTTTTAAAATAGTTTCACTGAGGTACAACTGACATAAAATAAGCTGTACATGTTTAAAGTGTACAATTTTTGGCATATATATACAGCCACGAAACTATCACCATGATCAAGATAATGAACCTATCCATCACCTTCCAAAGTTTTCTCCTGGCTCTTCCCTCCTCCTTTCCTTCCTGACTCCCTTTCCTGTCCCCAAACTACCACTTATCCGATTCCCATCAGTAAAGATTAGTTTGCTTCTTCTAGAACTTTATATAAATGGAATTAAACAGTATGTACTCTTTACTGTCTGACTACTTTTACTCAACATATGAGATTCACCTGTGTTATTATGTTTATTATATTAACAGTGCATTCCTTTCCAGTGTTGAGTAGTAGCCTATTGAATGGATATAACACAATTTGTCTACCTAGTCACCTGTTAATGGATATTTGTGTTGTTTCCAGGTAGGGGTGATTACAAATAAAGCTGCTATAAACGTTCCTGTATGAGTCCTTGTACTGGTATATGCTTTCATTTCTCTTGGGCAAATACCTTGAGTGGAATAGCAAGTCTGTATGACAGCTGTACGTTTAACTCTTTAAGAAACTGCCAAACTGTTTTCCAAAGTGACTGTACCATTTTACATTCCCATCAGCAGTGTGTGAGAAATCCAGTTGTCCACATCCTATCTAACACTGGATGTGGTCAGTCTTTTACATTTTATCTGTTCTAACAGAAGTATAGTGGTATCTCACTGTGGTTTTAAGTTCCTTTTCCTTACTGACTAATGACGTTGAGCATCTTTTCAGGTACTTGGCTGCCGTCTGTTTATCTTCTTTGGTGATGTATCTCTTCATATCTTTTGCCTAGTTTTTAAAATTGGTTTGCTTAGTTTCTTATTACTGTATTCTGGTTACAAGTCCTTTATCAGATATATACTTTGCAAAGGTTTTCTCCTACTCTGTGGCTTGGAGTTTCATTCTCTTGACAGTGTCTTTTGAAGAAGAGAAGTTTTTCATTTTGATGAGGTCCAATTTATCAGGTTTTTCTTTATGGATTCTGATTTTGTGGCTGTATTTAAGAAATCTTTGCATAACACAAGGCAACAAGGATTTTTCCTATGTTTTCTTCCAGTAGTTTTAATGTTTTAGGTTTTTCATTTAGGTCTAGAATCCATTTTGAGTTAAAATTTTTTTTTAATGGTGCAAGGTATGGATCAAAGTTCTTTTTCTTTTTTTCCCCTTTACATATGGATATCCACTATCATCTGTTGTGCAGACTATCCCTTTTCTACTGAATTGCCTTTACACCTTTGTCAAAAATCAGTTGTCCAGTTATACACGGGTCTATTTCCAGGCTCTAATCTATCCCATTGATCTCTTTGTCTATCTGTATGCTAATACCACCCTGTCTCCATTACTGCAGCTTTGTAAGACAAAAAAGCTATTGAAATAATAAGTGAGTTTAGCAAGGTTGTAGGATATAAGATCAGTATCTAAAAATCTATTGTACTTCTATACATTAACAATTACCAACTGGAAATTAAAACAAAAACAAAAACAAAAACATCAACAATATGAAATACTTTTGGGAAAATCTGACAAAAGATGCAAAACACCTGTATGCTGAAAAATACAAAACGCTGGTAAGAGGAAATTTAAAAGACAGAAATGAATCAAGCAAATATCCTGTGTTCATGGATTGGAAGACTCAAGAGAGTTCAGATGTCTGTTCTCCTCAGATTTGCCTACAGAGTCAATACAATCTTGATCAAAACCTCAGCAGGCTGTTCTTAGAAACTGATGAGCTGCTTCTGAAATTCACATAGAAATGCAACAAGCCCTGAAAAAGAACAAAACTGGAGGACTTACATCACCGGATCTCGAGATTTACTAAAAAGGCAACAAATGTTTCATTTATTTATTTACTTATTTACTTATTTTTGTCTGCATTGGGTCTTCATTGCTGCGCCCGGGCTTTCTTTAGTTGCAGTGAGAGGGGGCTACTCTTCGTTGCGGTGCGCAGGCTTCTCACTGTGGTGGCTTCTCTTGTTGCGGAGCACGGGCTGTAGGCACACGGGCTTCAGTAGTTGTAGCTTGCAGCTGTAGAGCGCAGGCTCAGTAGTTGTGGCGCACAGGCTTAGTTGCTCCGTGGCACGTGGGATCTTCCCGGACCAGGGATCGAACCCGTGTTCCCTGCACTGGCAAGCGGATTCTTAACCACTGCACCACCGGGGAAGTCCCCAAATGTTTGTTTAATTTTAAAAAATCATATATCATATATTTAATTTCCAACAGTGACTTTTATCCTTAGATAGTTCTTTATTGAGCAGAGTCTTTTCTATTTTATGAATGCACTACCTCCTTGTTCTTTCTTAGGATACGAACTTGCTTGTTTTTATATTATCTTCAGAATCTTGTCTTTGTCCTTCTAGGCTATAGGTTTGCTTCAAATGTCCAATGGTCCTTAGTTGTCTAATCATACTTGAAAATGAAAAAACCTCAGCAGGCTGTTCGTAGAAACTGATGAGCTGCTTCTGAAATTCACATAGAAATGCAACAAGCCCTGAAAAAGAACAAAACTGGAGGACTTACATCACCGGATCTCGAGATTTACTAAAAAGGCAACAAACGCTTTTATTTATTTATCAGCTAGACTCTCTGAGCAGACTGTGTAAGGTTTTTTTTGTTCTGTTTTTTTTTTTAATCTAGGCACACGGGCTTCAGTAGTTGTGGCATGTGGGCTCAGCAGTTGTGGTGCAAAGGCTCAGTTGCTCCATGGCATATGGGATCTTCCCCGACCAGGGCTCGAATCCGTGTCCCCTGCATTGGCAGGCAGACTCTCAAGTCCCTGTGTGTCTATGTTTATATGTGTTGGAAGAAATGTAACATAATAGTTTAATATGTTTATTTTCAATGTACAGGGTAATTTCACAACTGTTTTCCTACCCAAACCTCACAACAATCCCGGAATCATGCGTGACTGGTGCCCTCACTGCCGTTCTACAGAAAGGCAGGGAGAAATGGTGACCTTGCAAGATCACACAGTCACTGGGTGGCAGATCCAGATTTGATCCTGATTTTCTACCTCCCTGTGGTCAGCTTCCAGAACTCAGGGAGCAAGTATTCTGGGATATGGGAAAGCAAACTCCTTGGGAAGGGGAAGGTGGCCAACAGCATGGACAGCGGAGCCCAAGGGCCACCCCAGCCTGGCCGTGGAGCAAGTTGTCAGCCATGGCGCTGGCTCATAGGCAGGGCCCTGGTCGTCCCTGCACTGTGAATACCAGGCTCCACTCAGCCCAGAAATGCTGTTTAATCAGTAACTAGGCGACTTCCTTTTATTACCCTACTCTTGGCTCCATTTTCAGGCATATTAGAGATCATCTTGCCTAACCCAGTCCTTTCACTGATAAGGAAACTGAGGCTGAGAGACAGGGAGTGACCTGCCCAAAGTCACAAAGGGAGTGAAGCCAGTAAAGCAGCAAAGCGGGACAAGCCACACCAACCCTCGTTGGGGTTTCACGGATGCCCGGGATTGCGTGGCTCCCGGGAGCAAGTGGCAGGGAGCTCCCATCCGTCAGGCTTAATTGAAAACATAACCTTCTCCCTACACATAACCATCTCTCTATAGACACAGCAGAGCCAGCAGAAGAGGGAGGAGGCTGGTGCCTGCCTCTGCCTGTCCTGTGTCTTTCGTAAAAGTAAACACATTTACAGGTGCAGATACAAAACACAGTGTTGTAAAGCAGGTGCTGGCCTACCACAAACAGAGGCCATGCAACTCTCATGGCCTCTTCTCCCCGGCCAGCTCGAGTTAGATCTTGGCTCAAGGCCAGCTCAGACAAGAGAGCAAGGGATGACTTCCTGGAGGACAGACAGACATCAGGGGTGCACACAGAGTGAAGCCCCAAAGGGACAAAGTGGGAGAACCCAAGGGGTGGGGTGCAGGGGCAAATCAGATCACCACAATCCCCACCCAACTTCCTGGAGGGATAGAGGGAGTACCAAAAATCCAGGAGGGGAGACATATAAGCCCTGGAAACTATCATATTTTCTGATGGTTTAAGCACACCAGTACAAATGATGCCTATCCTCCCCAAGGTCAGTGGTTGTCCAAAACACTAATTTATAGAAGGTAAAAAGGAAAAGGCATATTTTATCTGATGCTATAGGAGAGACCTTTGCGGTCACCCTACTCCTGTTAAGTACGAAACTCACCAGGGCTGAAAGCTAAATGCTTAGCAAGCAAAACTGTGTCCAAGTCAACCACAGAGTCCTCATGCTGGCGAGGACCCTTTACCTGGTTCCCCAAGTGCACACTGATGGCCTGGCACCGGCCACTCGCTCACCAGGGCCCACTCTCCCACTGGCTCCGGGGACCAGCAGATCCAAAGCCGGAAGGTGGCATTGGCAGCTCAGTGCGGTCCTCATGGTAGAAAAGCTACTGGTAAGTGTTCACGTGCATAAATAGCAAAAACAATACTAACTATCTAAAAATCTGCACGAGATTTCAGTCGAAGCAGACGGAGAAGAAAGAAATCTTCATGCCAGGCTCTCCTTTTAAAGACTGTTCCTCATTTGGCCAAGGTTGGGTGTGATTTGCCGGGAAGGCAGGGGATGAAGCTGAAGACTGAGGAGGCGGCCGAGAGTCCTGGGAGGGGCCCCAAAAGGCCCTCACGTGACGTCTGGTGATGTGCTTCTGCAGCTGAGGATCAAGGTCAAGGGGCAGAGGTGATGTCACTGGCTGGAGACACCGACCTGAGACGAAGACGAGGGTGGCTGGCTTCATGTGCCACTCCCAGCTCTGCCGTGGACTGGTGGCAGGCGCTCTTCACTCACCGGTTCCGTGACTCGGTGTACCCACCACCAGCTGGGATGGATTTCAATTCCATGATGTCATCCCGCCACCATGGTCATGAGGACCATAAAATATCCCTGAGATGGTTCAAGCAAGAAAGCACAGTCTCAGCACCTGCAATGGTTTTCCAAGGTGAGGGCCAATTCCATGGCACTTCGAAGATGCTTTTCTTTTCAAGAGGAAAGACAAAGCCAGCGTGACTGTCATGGCCGCTCCCCGATGCCATTTCCAATCAGACCCTGGCCAGAGTCCCCAGAAACTCAGCATGGGCTCAAGGCCACCGGAGACGACAGAGCAAGGAGTGTATTCCAAAACTTAACACTGCATTTGTCATCCTGGGAGATGCTGAGAACAGTACAACGCGTAGCACTGAGATACCAGGGGTGAAACTGGAGAAAGGCCCCTTCTTCAAGCTGCTGGCTATGAAGGGACCCTGTACTTAGATGGACTCTCTCCAGTTAAGTCAGCACCCACAAAAAAATTCAAGAGGCTGTGGGCAGCGTGCAGCCAATATGCAGGCTCCCAAGGGTGGGGACTTCACCTATCCTGTGGCCACTGCAGTCCTGGCCCAGCAAAATGATGAGCACAGAAAGGATACTTGATTTGCTCATCACAGGATGATTGAAGCAACAAAGAAGGGAAAAGAAACCCATGTCGGAATCCACCCACTCACCAGCCCGGGGCATCTGATCCCAAAAGAAGCCAGATTCTCAAGAAACAGGAAGCTCCCATTGATCGTACCACTCCAGCATACTCCAGACTTGCCTAGCCATGAAAAATACCGATAAAAAATAAATAAAAGAAGCACAGCGCTTGCTCAGCATCCACATTCCCCAGCCCCTCTCCCTGGAGATCCTAATGCAGCACGGCAGGAGCAGAGCCCTGGGGTCCGCAAGTCTAACCTGTGTCCCAGGTCATTCTTGGGAACTAGCCTGTGAGAATACACTGCCGCCTACCCTTCCCAGGAGGCTGCTGGCCCGGCTCACCCACCGCCCGCCACAGTGAGAGGAGCCAGCTGGGTCGTGTCAGTTTCAGTCAGCCTATTTTAAGCAACCGCCTGGGATGCAAGGTACCTGCGCAAAGGGGCTGGACTTGGCTTCTGCACCCAGGACCTCCCCACAATAGGTTATAAGCACCATCCAGAAACCCCGGAGGCTGCCAGCAGGTTTCTGCGGACACACTCTGCCAGCCAAGGCCGGTCAGCTGGTGACAGACTCCCAAGACCCTCGGCCTTCTTGTTGCTTGACCCTCTCACCCCTCCCCTTCAACCTCGTCACTGTCCTCAGCTGCCCCACCCGAATAAGGACCTGCCTGAAAATGGGTGAGGCTGCGGGGCCTTAAGGAGGATCCAGAATTACCTGCAGATCTGTGAGTCTAAGGAGAACAGAAAGCTGACCCAGAGCCAATAGCTCCCACTGAAGGAAATTAAATAACCCCAAACTCTGCACACCTGGTCAGAGCGGGACGGAAAGTCCCAGGGGGCTGACTCAGCCAACGCGGGCACTGTCGGCCCGGGACCCGGTGGTTCTCTGCCAGCCAGCGTCAAGCTCCTGCAGGTTTCATGTCTGTGTCCCCTCCCGATTCCTGGCACTGCCCAGGGCCCCGCCCCCCACCTATACCACTGTGGCACTGGCACCACACCACCTGCAACCAGACTCCGTGGATACAAGCCTCTTTCTTTTATGAGGGGTTGGAGTTGGTGGATTTCCACCCCTTCAACACTGGTCTGGGGGTGCTAACCTTGACCCCAGCCAGGAGGCCCCCAAAGCCATAAGGAAGCAGGAGGCTGGCACCATCCTGCCACTCTGAAAGGCTCTGCTCCTGTCACCACCTCCCAAGCCCAGCCTGTCCCTGAGGACACAGCCCAGGGCCAAGCCCCTCCAGGAAGTGTCCAAGGACCACCCTGGTCCACAGTCTCTCTCCCTGGGACCTCACCTCCCTCAGACCCTTGGCATCAATGATACCCCCCAGCCACAGAGAGCGGACAGGCAGTCCTAGGGGGCCAGGCTGCCCCACCTTCCTCTTTGTACTGCCTCTCTACCCCGTACCGGCTTCCCCTGACCTTGCGCAGGGTTAGAACCTGACTGATTGATGGGCTGAAGGACTTCTCTCTTCCTAGCCAGAATTAGGTAGCCTACCCAAGGCAGGTGCCAGGACCCAGGCAACTTTCCAGACCTGTGTGCACCCCTAGAAGGGGAGAGAATGCTCAGTCCACACCCCAGGGATCTGCTGATAGCCCCCCAAGCTCTCTGGTGTCAGCCAGCCCGGCCACCTGTTATACCCGATACCGATACCGAGGCATCTAAGTTTAGGCCCTCCCGGTCTCACCCTCTCCCAGCCCTCAGTTAAATGATCCCCCAGGGCACAACCTCTTTTGTAATTCCAACCAGAGAATTCCATCTCAGATGGGCTCCAAGATTGTGGAACAGAGCAGCACCCCCAAACCCAGCCAGTCTCTTTGATCCCACAAACTTTGCACCTGCCCTGTCCTTTCTGGCCAGAGACCATCTTCCTGGGGCAGCCACACCCACCTTTCTCCCGCTCCAGTCACCTGACCGGGAACAGAAGTATCTGCCCGCAGGGGCACAAGCAGGCAGGTTCCCCCAGAAGCTAAACCAGAAAGAAACTAAACATGGAACCAAGAAACAAGACTAAGAAACTAAGAAACAAGAAACTAAACAAGAAAGAAACTAAACAAGACAGAGATAAAGGCAGCACCGTGTAACTCCTTTCCATCCTTCTTGACTTTTCACCGAGCCCACATTCCAATTTCATGGGCTAGTGCTTTTTCTAGCGATTGACATTCTTGTTGAGATCACTGTAAATCCAAATGCAGTTGTAAGAAATAATACCAATATCCATGTACACTCTGCCCAGTTTCCCTCAGTGGTAACATCTTGTAAGACTACATTATAACACCACAATATTGAAACAACCCACAGATCTGATTCAGAGTTCCCATTTTACTTGTACTCTTTTGTGTGTAACTATTAAGTTCCATACGATTTAATCACTGGTGTATGTTCCTGTAATTACCAAGTGTCAAGATTCTGAACAGTTCCAACGCAAGGATCCCTCCCACTGCCCTTCTGCAACCATACCCACTTCCCTTCTGCTCCCCAGCCATTAGCCTAAAACTGTCCTTTCAAAAATGTTAGATAATCCCTCGTCCGGGAAGATCCCACATGCCGCGGAGCAACTAAGCCCGCGGTCCACAACTACTGAACCTGCGCTCTAGAGCCCGTGCTCTGCAACAAGAGAAGCCACCGTAATGAGAAGCCCGCGCACAGCAATGAAGAGTAGCCCCTGCTCGCTGCAACCAGAGAAAGCCTGCGTGCAGCCTTGAAGACCCAATGCAGCTATAAATAAATAAATAAATTTATTATTATTTTTTAAATGTTATATAAATGGATCATCCAGTATAGAATCTTTTGGGATTGCTGGCTTTTTTCACTCAGCAAGATTCCCTGGAGCATCATGCATCAATGCTTTGCTCCTTTTTATTGCTGAGTAGTATTCCACAGTACCTTTTAGCCTTTTTTTAACAGCTGCCTTGCTGGACCCAGGGATCTGCAGAAGTTACTGGAAACACCCCAAGCACACCAGCCTCCAGGAATTGACTACATTCAGAAACGCCTCTTCCACCTTTTCAGTAGCTCCCAGGAATGTTCACTCCGCTACAAATCTAGCTGTTTGGGAGAAAGCACTGAATATGCAAACAAGAAAGCCCCGCTGTCGCCAGGGAGGGCGCCTGGAGGCCCCAGTCCACAATTACAACCGGTGCACAGAAGTTAAAGGACGGGAGAGAGGAGAGAACTATGTCCTTGGAATCGGATTCTTAGAGCTGAAACAGTTTAGATGTCATTGCATCTCCCGTCCTCCCAGGGCCGCCCTTTCTGGGGCAAAGAGTATTTTCAGTTAGGGCCAGCGTGACAAAGTTCTCCCTTCCCCCGAGGGTGATCGGCATCACAATAGCCCTGCACATTAGCATTGCGATAGAACCAGCCTAATTCCTCCAGCTCAGGGAGGCTCCTGAAATACTCTGCTGGGTCTGCTCTTTCTCTGGCTAAAATGCTCAACAACGGTTCAAAGTGTTTTCTGAACCTCTGGCCATCTGCACAGCAGCAACATTCCCGTTAAGACGTGGAACCCAGAATTCCACAGCATAATCCAAACGGGGCCTGACCAGCAAGGTCCCCATGAGGGCTGTCCGTCAATTTCCTCCCTTATCCCCATCGCTCCGTTTCCATTAATTGTCCAATAACACAGTCAATTAGCACACACAAATAATACAAATAAAATAATAATAATACAGAATGACAGATCCACCTGATGAAAGTTTACACAGCAAGAGCGGTCCCAGCTTAGGTGTCTCCTCTGAGATGCTCCCAAGGAAAGCCCCTGCCCCACCATTTTAGTGGGGTGACAGCCTCCAGTTTCCCTATCACCCCAAACATACCCGCATCCCAGTCTCTCAGTCTCTCAAAGTCAACCATCTGCTCCTTAAGGATGGGGGAGTGGAGAGGGGGCTGTGTCTTGCTCCACAATCTTAGCATGGGTTAAGATTTGTAATAAACGTGTGATGAATTAATTCATTACAACCATGTCTTTAGCTGCAGAATAGGAATGACATCATGATTCCATTTGGGGAAGAATACATGTACGCATATATATTAATATCCACATAAGTATTAGTTCATGCATAGAAGACTGTGGGATAATAGAAACCAAACTATTTATAGTGGTTATAAAACCTGGGGAAGAGGGCTTCCCTGGTGGCGCAGTGGTTGAGAGTCCGCCTGCCGATGCAGGGGACGCAGGTTCGTGCCCCGGTCCGGGAAGATCCCACATGCCGCGGAGCTGCTGGGCCCGTGAACCATGGCCGCTGAGCCAGCGCGTCGGGAGCCTGTGCTCCACGGCGGGAGAGGCCACAACAGTGAGAGGCCCGCATATCGCAAAAAAAAAAACCAACAAAAAACCTGGGGAAGAGAATTTCAGAGGAATTTCACTGTGTGTATTTCTGTATTGCTCAACTTTTAAAACTTTAAAAAGTCCTTTCCTAACTTTAATAATCAGAAAAAAGAAAGCAGCTTTTTAAAGAAAATATGCATAGGCAATACCAAGTTATTAAAATGCCTCTCTAGGGAATTCCCTGGCGGTCCAGTGGTTAGGACTCCACGTTTTCATTGCTGAGGGCCTGGGTTCAATCCCTGGTCCGGGAACTAAGATCCCGCATGCCTCGTGGGTGCAGCCAAAATAAATAGTATAAACGAATAAAAATATCGGAGAGGGGGAAAATTTTTTACTTTACATTTTACATGCCTGGCTTCGTCAACTCAAACTTCTGGATCTGCTGCGGTGCCGTTCACTCCTCAGGCCCCTCACGTCCCAGCTGTGGGAGGGTGGAGGTTTTGGGTCTGCTGTCAGGGCGGTGCTCTTACCCATAAGGCAGCCGGACACAGTGCTATTCTCAGCAGTCTCTCCTGCAGGCAGCCTAGGTCCTTCTGACTCATGATTAAATCATCCGAGGTATTGGCCTTTCCCTCCCACTAGGGTATCATCGACAGAGCTGAGAAGCAAACCTCCAAGACTTCATCAGAGTTGTTACTAGATAAGAAATGACACAGGGCTTCCCTGGTGGCGCAGTGGTTAAGAATCCGCCTGCCAACACAGGGGACACGGGTTCGAGCCCTGGTCCGGGAAGATCCCACATACTGCGGAGCAACTAAGCCCGTGCGCCACAACTGCTGAGCCTATGTGCCACAACTACTGAAGCCCACATACCTAGAGCCCGGGCTCCGCAACAAGAGAAGCCACCGCAATGAGAAGCCCGCGCTCCACAATGAAGAGTAGCCCCCGCTCGCCGCAACTAGAGAAAGCCCCGCACAGCAACGAAGACCCAACGCAGCCAAAAATAAATAAATAAAATTAATTAATTTATAAAAAGGTAAATGACACAGGAGGGAATCAGGGGCAGCCCCAAGGCCACCGCCCCAAAGGACTTGGATGCACGAGGGGACCCTCGTAGGCCCAGCTGCTCAGCCAGACACCACCCTCCAGACCAGACTCTGGCCCTCCAGCCTGACCAGCAGATAGGAGGCTGATATGCCTTCCAGAACATAAACAGTACATGTACAGCAACACACTGGATAAAACCCAAGCATGTGGCAAAGATTGGAAAGAGTCATGCAAAACGTAAACAACCTGATGAGTCCCATTATGATTTTTAATTGTGTGTGTAGTAAAAACAAAGCTACATTTCTCAAAGCCTGTTGAAACCCCATCTCCAGCCAGTCTCCTGGTCTACCAGGCGAGTAACCTCATTAAGAGGAGAAACCGGACGAGTTTGGTGTGAGAGTCTTTAGTGGATTCGTGTTGGCACCTGGTTCTCAGTACCCTGTTGAACGATGTGTTCTAGGATTTTGCTGGGGATGTGCATCAATCACCCTGTCTTTGGAATACAACTGTACAATGGCTTTGAGGTTAAGGCTATAAGCTTTGAAGGTGCACAGATCTAGGTTTGAACTCTTGCTGTGCCTCTGCCTTTGGGCCATTACGCAAGCCCTCTGAATCTCAGTGTTGTCATCTGTAAACTAGGCGTTTTTCGCGTATAGCTGCTGTGAGGATAAAGAAAGAGAATAAATTGAAGTCCTCATATTTAGTGACAGGCAGCAATGATTATCACCATATTCTTCTCCATCTTTTCACCATCATCACCACCAACTAACTCAGAGAGACAAAGGATCCAAGATTCTGACCAGTTAGCCAACTATCACAAGGGTTCCAAAGGTTCTGTTGCTAAGCCTGGACAGAATAAGCAAATTCTGAAAATATGAGATTCCAAGACAGAATTTTCATAGGAATCTGCTTCTAGAAAAGTTCTTAGTGGGACTTCCCTGGCGGCTCAGTGGTTAAGACTCCATGCTCCCAATGCAGGGGGCCCGGGTTCGATCCCTGGTCAGGTAAATAGATCCCACATGCTGCAACTAAAGATCCCACGTGCCACAACTAAGACCCAGTGCAGCCAAATACATAAATAAATAAATATTTTAAAAAAAAAAGAAGAAAGAAAAAAAAGTTCTTAGCAAAGAAAAAAGGGCAATTACTGCCCATGAGCTCTGAGCAAACCCCAAATACCCTTCTCACCTCTGCCAGCCAGGGTGAGAATTCCATGAGAATCTTGGAAGTTCCCATTTCTCATTTCTATACTACCAAATGGTTATTATAAATGTGCTAAGCCCCAGGCATTTCAGAAAATCCCAAGTAGAGAAAATCCATTTTCTTACAAAATCAAACCAAATCTTACCCTTAGTAATTCTCCCCTTCCTGAGCCCACTGGGCTGCCAGCCCCGCCTTGCACTGCAGCAGTCCAAATAGAATATAGTAAAGCCAGACTGCCTGAGTTCAAATCCTGATCTCACCACTGTTTCCCTCTGTGACCTTAGGCAAGTTACTTAGCCTCTCTGTGCTACACTTTCCTCACCTATAAAAGGATAATAATAATAGACTTACTCTAAGAGGTACAATACCCATACACGGTACATGCTCAATAAACTCAGCGATGATTATCCATACTCTTAACACTCCAGTAGTAGCCAGTGCGCAAGGTCAGAAGCCACATCTTTGGGATCTGGGCTCCTTGGGGGCTTGTCACACCGCACTCCTCTTCCAAGAACAGACTTTCTCTCTTAGGAGAGACAGGAGCCAACAGCCTGGGCAGAACCACAGGCCAGAGAACGAGCTGGCAGCAGGGGACTCCAGAACCACGGCGGCCACAGGCCGCAGCTAGCAGTGAGAGGCCCAGGTTGGGAAGCCTGTGATGAGATGCGCCTTCACCAAGGAGCCGGCTCTGGACAGACCCACGCCCGGGTGATTCCCAGGGGTAGCAGGTGACGTGGGCTTCCTCCTTGGGCAGCTGTCAAGCTAGTGTTGTCTTCTCTTACCCTCAGTTTTCCCGTGTCCTAAACGAGGGCCACGGATTTCCAGGTCTTCCCAGGACCGAGGTGGAGGGAAGGGTGTTATAAGGCCCGCAGGCTTCCTGTCCATTCACAGCACCCAGGTCTCAGTCTTAGTTCGCGCTGCTTACCAGCGCCCCGGCTCTCTCCTCACCCCTGCACGCACCTCCCAGCACGGGGCCTTCCCCTTCCGGAGAGGCCAGCACAGGCTCAAAGAACCGAGAAAGGACGAAGTGCTTGAAGTTCTGTTTTGTGTGGTAGGAGGAAGAAAGGGATGTGTAGCCGGTCTTAGCATCCATTTCCCTTTCACAGGAGGACCTTCCTCACAGACGCCAAGTAAAGGGAGAGAAATGAAAAGTGAAGAGGGTTCCCATGGCTGGGATGCTACTCCCCAGCACCCCTCGAAGACATTCCCTGTGTTCGGCAGGTAGGCCGCATATCTGCGCAGTTAGCCTCCTGACAACCTGGGTTCTCAGCCTCTTCCCATGCATCCTGCTGATTCGACATCACCTTACAGTTTGTCTTGAGGCTTTTCCAACTCAGAAATTCAAACTGTGTGATTTGTACACCAGGCTGCAACTTATAAAGGGCTTTCATGTAAAGCATCCCCTTTAATCTTTGCAAAAAACCTGTAACATATATATCATCCCCATTTTATAGCCACAGAAACTGAGGCATAGAGATTAGGTAACATCTCTGAGATCACCTGGCGGAAAGCGGCAGCACCAGGTCTTGGCTCCATGTTGGCTACTCCTGTCACCACATCACAGATGGCTCTGGCCACAATTCACCCCGCCTCCCACCCCCACCCCCGCCGCCGCCCTGCGCTTCGAGCCTGGGTTAGACATCCCTCCTAAGCGGCCCGCAGGCTTCTCCAGAACCCAGTCCTTACCATGCAGAACTCAACTCCCTGAGGGCAGGGACTGTGTGACTGGGCTCCTTCTCAGGGCTATTACCCAGCACCTGGCACATGCTCATCGATGGGCACCTAATAAATGGCTATTATGTGAATGAGTGAATGTTTGACCAATTAACAAAGCGATGAGACTCTGAATAGCCAGAGCTGCACAGCCTGGCCCCTATGACCTCTGATTTTGATCCCACCACATCTGACTTCTCAATCCTGGTCTCTGCTTGCCGAGGAGATACTGAGTCTTACCCAGGGCAATGCTGACTTGAGCAGGAACCAAGAGCTCCTTCAAAGCAGCTTCCTAGCCACCATCAAAGGCTCAGCAGGGGCCAGGACACCCGGTGAGGCAGGCTTCCCACTTCTCGTTAACAGCCACAATAACTGGCATCTGTGCCCCTGCTCTCACGCAGGCAGGGCTCACACAGTCCCCAGACACAACACGTACATGAGGGCTCCGGAGACGATGGGGAACACACAGGTGACCACTTCCCACTAAATAAGAACAAGTGGAAGTGGGGCCGGGGCCAGAGTCATCAGCCGTGGGAAGGAGGCAGCCAGGTACAAGCACCACCAAACAGAATCCTTCTCCAGCTGTGCAGGGATGGAAGAGGCCAGGAGCAAGAAACTCAAACGCAGCAGTGTCGTGTGAGGCCCAGCAGGACCCAGCCAGGCTCTGCTAATGCCGAGGACAAACCCAGGGACAGCAGCTGCCCCTCCCAGTCAGAAGACGAGTCAAGGGAGAGTCTGCAGACCCTGACTGCAAACACTGCAGGGTGATCCAGGGGCTGAGAGCTCTGGGAAAGCACGGAGTGGAGAGGCACATCTGAAGACTTCCTGGAGAGACAGAAAGGAGCTTTGGGCACAGCAGGCTACTTTCTTCGGGACAGTGAGTCACGTCTAATGTTCACACACAGCTCTTAGCGTGGCTCTCAAGAGGGTAAGCTCCTTAAGGGAAACAACCATATCTTATTTGTCTTTGAGAGCCCAGCTCAGGACGAGGTACAGAGTGGGTTCAACGGAGCTTGACAGGAGAAAAGACAGAGTGACCCATGCGGGGGAAAATGGCAGAAACGGAGTGGAAGGAAGAGCCCAGAGGAGAATGGATGAGCTTCACGGCAGGTGAGAAATGAGGAGGGACCAAGGGGGAAGGAAGCAAGGGCTGACGGGTGGGAGCCCTGTGGGAGCCCGGAGGACAGTGTGGAGTGTGGGCAGTGAGAGGCGAGTCCAGGAAGACCCAGCTCTCCCAGTGTCAGCGGGAGGCAGTCCCAGGAAGGGAAGTGAGAAAAAACAAGTGATGTGGAGGGAGGGAAGAAAAACAGTCCTGAAATAACAAACACCAAACAGCAGGCCCTCTGCTGAGGAGGCAGGAGTCCAGAGCCCCAATAGGCAATTATCAGGGATTCACAAACACGGCAATTACAGAAAGGAAACAGAAGCCACAGAAGCTGGCCACCCAGCTGCATCCACCTCCAGCAGGGCAGACACTCAGTGGGAACACAGACCCCAGCCTCCAGACTGGCTGCTGAGTCCACACTTCCTTCCGCAAAGGGGGTGGAAAAGTGGAGAAAACAAGAGTGCCCAGACTCAGTTGCTGTTTGTGGTTCAGGGAACCACGGAAGCCCCAGAATCTGGCCTTCTGCAAGCTCCCTGAATCAGGATGCCACTTGGAGAAAGGGACTGATTTGAGAGACCTCCAAAATCTGGCCTGGCATGGGAGCAACGGCTGCAGGGCGGGGTAGCAGAGGAGCTTACTGACCCCAGGATCCCGGGAGAAAGGGAGAGGCAGACCATCCACTGCTCCCTCCTGAAACAGCCCCTGCCTCTCAGCGCCCACTCGGTGTGCGGGCCTTCCAAGACACCGGGGTCCCCCGCTGGCAGAGAGCTGGAGGCCTGGCTGCTAGTTTTGCTTGGGCACTGCTACCTAGGTGTGGCCATCAATAAAGCAGCTAACAACCCATTCCCGCCTCTCTACGGTAAGACTTAATGTTTGTTTTTAAGATCTTTTAAGATGTCCTTGTACTTTCTGCCAAACGAGAGCTTCCTGCTTCAGTGTCTCCAAAAAGCTCAAGACGCAGGTTCTCACATCCTGTCTCATAGAGTCACCTTCCCAAAGGGCTCCATCCCCGCCCTCGGAGAAGCCCAAGCAAGCTCCACCTTGGAGTCCTAAGCTCCAGGCTCCATGGCAACCGAAGCTCTGGTCTCCCAGTTGCCCTCTGCACAGGTCCTCCATTGCCTTCTGACCAGCAAGACAAAAACAAATTCCGGCAGAGGCCAAGGACGCTAGGACTCCAAAGCCCCCTGGAAACATCCCTTCCCCGGCCCAAACCACCCACTCAGAGCCTGCGCCGCTGCTTCCTTTCCCGATGTGCACGGACAGCGCGGAATTCTTCAGGGACCGAGATGAGCCCCCTTTCAGGCCAGGGAAAGGCCCGAGGGGCAGGAGGACCGGGACAGGGCACTGCGGGACCGCCGGAACCGGGGCGGGCGCCGCGAGGCTGGAACCGAAGGTCCGGCCGGGAGCCCGCCGAGCAGGAAATTCCACCTGTCGGGTCGGCGCCGCGGCCACAAGCCGGCAGCGTAGCGGCTCCCTTGGCCGAGAGAAGCTCGGTGTTGCCGGCCCCCTGGGACCCCCGGCCCCCAGCCCCCGGGCCCACCGGTCCCCGGCCCCCCCAGGCCCCCGGCCGCGGACCCCCGCGCGTCCCGCCCCGAAGGCGCCCGCGCCGCCCGCGCTCGCCCACCTGCGGCCGCGAGGTGTACTTGAGTCCCGCGCCGAGGCCCCCGGAGCCGCCTGTGCCCCTGCGCGCCCGCTCGCTCTTCATGGTCCCGGAGGCCGTGTGGCTCAGGCCATCGCCGCGGGGCCGGGGCGTGGCGCGGGTCTGTTCCGGTCTCAGGCCCAGCGCTCCGGCAGCCGTGGCTCTGCCAGGCCCTTCCTGTCGCGCACAGGTAGTTTCAGGGTGTGGCGGACCGAACAGCTGCGAAACTTAATCCCGCCCCCGCCGCCCTCCTCCTCGAGTAGAAGTGGCCCTTTCCGCTGGAAGACGACCTCCCTGCCGCCTCCTAGAGGCCCACCTTGGTTTCTTTCCCTCCCTCCCCCCTGCATCTTCAATTTGTCCCCACCTTGCTCCACATCCAGGTCTCAGTTATAACCTTTCCAAACCCAAACAAAACCCAGAACCGCCCCTGGCTCAGACTCCCGCTCCGGCCACTGCCCTCCTCTCGCTCCAGGCCAGCAGTTGCCTCTTCTGCCAATAGGAGAGCCGCGCTGTGGCCGAGTCCAGCATCCCCCTGAGTTCCTCAACCCAGTACCCTCTTACCTGTCCCCAGCCTCCCTCACCCATTTGCAGCATCCGATACCGATTGATCCCGTCCTCAAATGCCCGCCTTCCCTGGATTCCGGTCCTACTTTCTGGCCCCTGAATGTCAAGGTTCCCAAAGCTCTCTCTTCAGCCTCCTCCTTTTTTTCTCTACACTTTCTTGGCAACTCATCTTGTGGCTTCAAGTAAGTAAATCTGCCTTCCTAGCATTGGCATAGTGAAGGAGTGCCACTTGGGCATTTGCAATTGCTTGGGAACTGCTCCATTTGTGTTCTACTGGCGTTACAGCGTCAACAATTATTATTGAGCACATATTATATGCTAAGCACTGTTCTGGGTGCTGGGAAACAAGAGTAAACAAAATAAAAACCCCTGCTTTGCAACCAGCAAGCCCTGAACTTCCTTCCCAGACTTGCCATCTTGCACTGTTTTCTCCATTTATAATACTTACTGTTCTCCTAGGCTCAAAACCGTGGAATCGCCTTTGACTCTGCAGGCCCCTTGCATCTCATACCTAATTCGTTCCAGACCTGAGCAAGTCTTTCTCTTTAGTAGCTGATGTGTACCACCTCTTTCCTCCCCATTCAGAAGACCCCACTTCAAGCTCTTATCACCCTTTGCCTGGATTAGTATAAGAAGCAAATGGAGAATGTGCCCACCCTGTCCATGCAGAGAGGCTGAGGTGCCCAAGCTCTGGCCCGAGGCACCAGGGTGCCAGGGCAGCAAGGATGTCGGCTTTGTTAGTCCGGGCCACCGTCCATGCTGTGAGCCAGAGGAAGCGGCAGCCCACCCGGGCCACCCTCACCCTGATCCCTTCAGCAGTAAACAAGATAGAACAACTTCTGAAAGATAAGCCTGAACACGTAGGTGTGAAAGTTGGTGTCCAAACCAAGGGCTGTAATGGCCTTTGCTACCTGCTAGAATATACGAAGACAGGGAAACTCTGGTGAGGAGGTTGTTCAAGATGGTGTCAGCATGTTCATCGACAAGAAAGCACAGTGAATACTTTTAGGAACAGAAATGGACTGTGTTGAAGACAAATGATCCAGTGAGCTTGTGTTCAACAGCCCAAACATCAGGGCTTCCCTGGTGGCGTAGTGGTTAAGAATCCGCCTGCCAATGCAGGGAACACAGGTTCGAGCCCTGGTCCGGGAAGATCCCACATGCCATGGAGCAACTAAGCCCGTGCGCCACAACTACTGAGCCTGCGCTCTAGAGCCCGCGAACCACAACTACTGAGCCCACACGCCACAACTACTGAAGCCCGCATGCCTAGAGCCGGTGCTCCGCAAAAAGAGAAGCCACCGCAATGAGAAGCCTGCACACCACAACGAAGAGTAGCCCCCGCTCACTGCAACTAGAGAAAGCCCACGCCCAGCAACGAAGACCCAGAGCAGCCAAAAATAAATAGATAAAAATAAATTTATCAAAAAAAAAAAAAACCCTCAAAGAACGTGTGTCTGTGGAGAAAGCATTAACGTTAGACTCCTCAGGACTACTCAGGCTGTAGGCCCCAGGAGAGCTGTGGGAGCTCTAGGGCTTATTGAAGAAATCATGTGACTGTCACGTGCTTAAGGTTTGTAATGTCTGGCTGCCTTACAAGGAAAGTAAAGTGGTGCGTTTAGAAAAAAAAATAATAATAAGCAACTGGATCTCCTGCCTCCAGTTTGCTACCCTCTGACCTCTCCGGCACAGGCAATCAGGTTACTCATCCTAAACCACAGCTCCCGTAAAACCCGCAGTGTCTCCTGGATCAAATCCAACTTCCTTGCCTGGCTCACACAGCGTGATCTGTCTTCCTTTGCAAACTTGCCTCCCGGCACTCCTACTAGGACCCCTTTTCTGCAGCCAGACTTCCCCACATTTGCACCTTTCCTAAAGCTTCTCATCCGCTGGGAAGCCCTTCTCCTTCACAAGCATCTCTGCACAGTGGGACAAAGTCGCTTGCACAACACTAGTCATTCATGTCCTTCACCAGAGTGTTTCCAGCCCTCCGCCTTCTGGGCACAGGCTGGAATTGGAAGTTAGGTGTGGCCCTGTGGCTAACTGTGGGCAGGGAAGTGGCAAATGGCAAATGATACACACCTCTTCCAGGTAGGAGCATGAGGACGCAATGCACAATCCCCATACCTTCTCTCCCTGGCTAGGTGATCCTGGAAGCACATGCTGAGATAAGACAAGACCCCCATTAGCCTGCAGCCCTAGGTGGCTGCAGTGAGCAGAGACTTCTACTGCTGTGCATTTGATATGTTGCATCAATGAGAACTAAGCTTTGGGGATGTTAAGCCACTGAGAGTCGAGGTTGGTTTGTTACTGCAGCAGGTCTAGCCTATCCAGATTGAAACACTACTTTCTCCATGAGGGTTTCCTTCCCTCTAAACCAGAACTACGTCTGTTCATACCTCTACTGTGGAATTTATCACCTTTTCTTTGCATTTCTGTCAATGTCGTATGCACCTTTGAGTCCTCAGAGCCTAGCACACTGACTGGCACCACCCCCGGAATAAATAGAAAATAAGTCTGCCCCTCCCATCATACGAAGCATTCCAAAGCTAAAGAGAAGATATCAGAAAATAATTTTCTGCGTATTGTGACAAAGTCACCTACGGAACTCTGTAGGTACTACCTTGGTACCACAGTCACCAATGACACAATACCCTTCAATTAGTGTAGATGATGGAAAGTAAGCTGGATCCGAAGTAACATAAAGGAGAGGCACTTGTGGCACTAAAACCTGCTGCCCTGCTACAAAAGGAGTGTCTCGTATCATCTCCCAGGTTCCTGGAGCATCCTCTTTTAACTCACGGAGCTGTGAATTCCTTGCACGTAGAAGGCACTCAGTGCTGTCATTTGAATGCAAAGCACATGCCCTGCATTTACTGCGATTGCAGGCTAGGAGGAGGTGATGCAGGCCAAGACCCTTCCCCTGACACTGTGTCATGCCAGCTTACTGAGTGCACACCAAGCGTGTGACACAGGAAGAAGTGTAACCACATGTCCTGACATCAAACCCATGACGTGTGACGTCAGTGCTTTTATTCCTAAACTGTAAGTGAGGAAACCCAAGAGCAGAAGCCCGAGCTTCTTTTTTTGTTTGTTTGTTTGTTTTTAATGTTTATTTATTTTGGCTGTACCGGGTCTTAGGTGCGGGCATGCGAACTCTTAGTTGTGGCATGCATGCGGGATCTAGTTCCCCGACCAGGGATCGAACCCGGGCCCCCTGCAATGAGAGCGCGGAGTCTTAGCCACTGGACCACCAGGGAAGTCCCCTGAGCTTCGTAGTATGCTGACATGCTCATCAGCTTCATGGCCTCATTCTTCCCTGCAACCACATTTAGAGAGCTCTTACGTGGACCAGGAAAATCAAAACGTCCTCGAGTGCAAGCTCTGATTGAGGAGAGTACCAGATTCTGGAAGAACTGAGGAAGGAGAGATTAACTATGCCTGTGAAAGCTCCACAGATGTGGCATTTCAGCTGAATTTGGATTTCACCGAGAGAAGGAGAAAAGGGGTGGTGGGGGGTGATGTGAGAAAGATGCCAGGCAGATGCAGTATTGCTGTCAAGGCCAGGGACGTGGGTGGGCGTTATGCAGGGGGAAGGCAGAATTTCCTCGTGACCACTAAACAACTGGTGTTTAGAAAGTGCATGTTTACCTTCCACTGGGGAGTAGGTGTCAGGTATGCAAATCTTGCTCTAGAAGATTAAGCTACATTCACGGATGACGGCTCCCTCAGTGGTTCACCCTGCTCTCCGCCCATTCCACACCTCTCCCACACCACTTGTCTGCAGACGGGTCCTCTCGGGAGTGGGATTTGCCTGCAGGCCTGGAGTGATCTGCTTCACCTGGGTTTGCTCCCCTTCTCACCAACTTGAGCAGCAGCAGAGCTGCTGGGTCTGCCGACGCGGCCACAATCCCTCCCATGTCATCACCAGTCGAAGCCAGTGTCTTTCAGCCTGTGGTCAGTCCACTAAGTGGCTCTGGCCCCAAGGACATTGGGACAGTCAGAGTGGCCTTCTGAGGGGCCCCCCAGGGGACAGAGTCCCGGGGTCAAGAAGAGAAGGACTTACCCGGGGGATGGTAGCTTGGGAGTGGGAGTGTTTGTGGGGGGGGGGGGAGAAAGCTGGTGATGGAGGCCCTGTGAGTTGGTCACTGCAGCAAACTACATGGGCCTCAGGCTGACATCTGAGTTTGAGTCTGGATTTACCCCCTAGGAGTGTGAGAACCTGGCTATATCCTTTAGGCTGTCTGCTCTTGGGTTTCCTCACTTACAGTTTAGGAATAAAAGCACTGACGTCACACGTCATGGGTTTGATGTCAGGACATGTGGTTACACTTCTTCCTGTGTCACACGCTTGGTGTGCACTCAGTAAGCTGGCGTGACACAGTGTCAGGGGAAGGGTCTTGGCCTGCATCACCTCCTCCTAGCCTGCAATCGCAGTAAATGCAGGGCATGTGCTTTGCATTCAAATGACAGCACTGAGTGCCTTCTACGTGCAAGGCATTCACAGCTCCATGAGTTAAAAGAGGATGCTCCAGGAACCTGGGAGATGATACGAGACACTCCTTTTGTAGCAGGGCAGCAGGTTTTAGTGCCACGAGTGCCTCTCCTTCATATTACTTCGGATCTGGCCATCTTAGTAATAATACCTTCAACGTCCATTTACTGAAACAATTCTAAAGGCATCACCGACTTTCTTTATAGCACCCACCCACAAACAACAAATCTGTCAGCTCTAACCCCAAAATATATTTGGAATCTGTCTACACCTTGTTTTCCTACCGCATCTCACTATTGCAAGCCACCATCTAGTCCTCCCCGGACTACACGTCACCTCCTGAAGCCCTGCCTTCTTCCACTCAGCTCCACCCCAGTTGGCTGTGATTACAGAGACACGGCACTGCATCACTTGTCTTTCAAAACACAAAGTTCCTGAGGGCAAGGATCAGTATCTGCTGGGTCCCCAGCTCACACTCAAGAAATGCTTGTTAAATTATTTTAAAACGAAATGAATAAGTGAAAATGTTTTCTGGTTTTCCATTATCACTCAAAATTTTTATTTGTTAAATGCAGTGCAAATATAGAAAAGAGCATAAAGTACATACGCAGCTTATTGGATTATCCAGAGCAACACCTTATCATCACCACTGGAACTTTGTCAACACAGCCCAACCCTGACCCCTCCATGTGCCTGTCCCCAAACAACCCCAGTTCCCCGACCAGGGATCAAACCCGGGCCCTGGGGAGGGGATTACTTGCTCATTTTTCTTACATGATTTTGATCATCCAGGCCTGAATCTCTTCACGTCATTGTTTAGCTTTGGCCTGCTTTTTGTTTGTCTGTTTTGTTTCCAGCATGTCTTTTAGGTCTCTTTTAATCTAGAGGTTCCCTTTTTTCTTCCTTTACAGTTGTTCTTCCTTTACAATTTATTTACTGAAGAAATCAGACCATTTGTCCTGTAGACTTTCCACAGTGAGGATTTTGTGGACTGTATCTTCAAACTGTTGTCTCTTTAGTGAGTTCCCTTGTGCTCTGTATTCCCTACAAATTGTTGTACTTAGAGGCTTAACGAGATGAATGTTTGATTGTTTTTTGGAGGGAAGATTCTTCATAGGTGGTGGTGTGTTTTTCAACGTGAGGCCTATGTCTGGCTGTCTCGTTTTGTTTTGCTAGTTCCATGCTTAGATTCTAAATTCAGGAAATGTGAACGGTAACATTTCAATTTATCATCCCTTGTTTATTTACATGCTGGAATACTTCTATATAGAGAAATTTCTCATCTATGTGGTTACCCGGTAGTAATGTTTGTACGGGAAGGCAAGAGTAAAGGCCTGAGTCTCTCCCTCTGTTGAGTAGTTTTCAAAATAGTCAGCTTTCTAGCATCTTCCAAAGGGAACAATTGGTGTTTGTTTGCTTGTTTTTGTATTATTATGAATTCTTGGATTTAAATGTATTGATATGTTTTGGTTCATTGCCATTTGTAGGCTATTGATGTTCAAACTCTCCCCTCTGTGACCAGCAGGGATGTCTTCAAGTTGGTTCTGACTCTTTTTTTAAAAAATATTTATTTATTTATTTTGGCTGCACTGGGTCTTAGTTGCAGCATGCCGGATCTTTTTAGTTGTGGCATGTGGACTCTTAGTTGTGGCACGTGGACTTCTTTAGTTGTGGCATGTGGACTCAGTTGTGGGACGTGGACTTCTTAGTTGTGGCACGTGGACTTCTTTTTTTTTTTTTTTTTTTTTTTTGGGTACAGCACAGGAAATTTTTTTTTTTGCGGTACGCAGGCCTCTCACTGCTGTGGCCTCTCCCCTCGCGGAGCACAGGCTCCGGACGCGCAGGCTCAGTGGCCATGGCTCACAGGCCCAGCCACTCCGCGGCATGTGGGATCTTCCCAGACCGGGGCACGAACCCGTATCCCCTGCATCGGCAGGCGGACTCTCAACCACTGCGCCACCAGGGAAGCCCAGCACGTGGACTTCTTAGTTGTGGCATGTGGACTCTTAGTTGTGGCATGTGGGATCTTTTTCCCCGACAGAGGATTGAACCCGGGCCCCCTGCACTGGGAGCGCAGAGTCTCTTACCCACTGGACCAGCAGGGAAGTCCTGGTTCTGACTCTTTTTTGACCCAACCCTACTCATCTTTGATCATTCTTTGCTTTCTGGTCAGATGTTTCAGGTTCACCTTGTACGTTCCCTGCCCACACATGCAATCAGCCATTTCTTCAACAAGTTGCATTCATTGTCTTTTAGTGAGAAACAGCATTTCAAGACAATCACCTGGCACAAGAAATGTTTATTACTACTGTGTTGGTCATTTTTTCTGGGGCTTTTTTCTTTTTTGGCTATGCCATGCAGCTTGTGGGATCTCAGTTCCCCGACCAGGGCCATGGCAGTGAAAGCCTAGAATCCTAATCACTAGGCCACAAGGGAACTCCTGTTTCTGGGGCTTCTGAAGGACAAAGCTAGGAATTTTTTAAAAAGAGATAAAATACCCAACAAATTCACATTGATAGTTCTGATTCAAATATAGGACCCCAGGGTAGTACTGACTGTAACATCTTGTATCTGTATTTTCCTTTTCCCACACTGAGAGTCCTTCTCATGTCACTGGGTTTTTTAGTCCCATCTCCTTTATTGAGTGAAGGCAACAGGCACAATTTTCTCATTAGAGTTCAAGGAATTTGCCCTTAATGGAGTTTTTGTCAACTTGCCAGCTCAAAAACAACAGAATGCTCTAGCTGATTTGAGCAAAAAAAAAAAGAGGAAATTATTAAAAGATTCTTAGGAAGCTCATAGAATCTCTGGGAGGGCCAGAGAGGCAAGAAGGGAAGAGACAGAGCCAGGAGCAAGGCCAGCCATACCACAGGGCTGCCTGGGAAGCCTCACTGCTCCTGTCCCAGGGAGACGCCGCCACTACAGCTCAGCCCAGTGAGACCGACCCTGGACACGTCATGCTACCCTACTGCCCGGAAGCTGCATGTTCTGTTGTCGCTATAACCAGAGAGTGGCCTGTGGGGTCTCTTTGTTCCCTCTTTTTTTTTTTTTTAGAAGATGTTGGGGGTAGGAGTTTATTAATTTGTTTTATTTATTTTTGCTGTGTTGGGTCTTCGTTTCTGTGCGAGGGCTTTCTCCAGTTGCGGCGAGCGGGGGCCACTCTTCATCGCGGTGCACGGGCCTCTCACTGTCGCGGCCTCTCTTGTTGTGGAGCACAGGCTCCAGACGCGCAGGCTCAGTAGTTGTGGCTCACGGGCCCAGTTGCTCCGTGGCATGTGGGATCTTCCCAGACCAGGGCTCGAACCTGTGTCCCCTGCACTAGCAGGCAGACTCTCAACCACTGCGCCACCAGAGAAGCCCTCTTTGTTCCCTCTTGAGTGAGTCTCTTGTGAGTGCATCTCATTGGTGACTCTAAGTGACACCTGTGCCCTCCCCACAAGCCAGCTGAGAAGACCAGTTCTGTTCCTGCCTTGGGTAGACAGGACGCATAATATGGAAATCCTGCCAACATAACAGGGCTGCCCCATAAACACCCTGGTGTCCACGGACGGTGCAAATGCAGATGCTCTGAGCTGGTAGTCTCGGAGCCTGTCTGGATATGTATTTTATTACCTGGGCCTACTTACCTGCTTCTCTGCTGAGCATCTTTGAGAACTTCTGCCTGTCCACATCATCAGCACATCCAAGTTCATCCTTTCTTTCATCTGATATTTGTAGCTACCGCCTGACCCATGGTGCTGCATGGGGCCTATTTATTGTTTTATTTATTTAAATTAATTAATTTATTATTTATTTTTAAAATTAATTTTTATTGGAGTATAGCTGCTTTACAATGTTGTGTCAGCTTCTACTGCACAGCAAAATGAATCAGCCATACGTATACATATATCCCTTTCCTTTGGGAATTCCCTCCCATTTAGGCCACCACAGTGCATTAAGTAGGGTTCCCTTGCTATACAGTATGTTCCCATCAGTTTTATACATAGTATCAATAGTGTGTCATATTTTATTTTATACAGAGTATCAATAGTGTGTATGTGTCAATCCCAATCTCCCAATTCCTCCCACCCCACCCCTTTCCCCCTTGGTATCCATACATTTGTTCTCTACGTCTGTGTCTCTATTTCCGCTTTGCAACATGGGCTTTTTAAAAATCAAAGTACCTGATACATTTGCTTACATTCTGAGTCCAGTGTCCACTCACCAAGTGAAAGGAAGTTTTAACCAAATAATGTAAATAAATATGTGGTTTACAAGATTCTTGCAGCGTTTGCTCTTCACTCCACAGAACAAGAAAATGACAAGATTGACGTTTCTACTCCTAGTACAAACTCTTCAATGGCCACATTATCGGGTAAAAAATATTACCTTCTGATATGAAGTTGGTAAAAAAGTTTCATTTTTATTTGGCTGTGTGGCTTGCAGGATCCCAGTTCCCCGACCAGGGATTGAACTCTGGCCCTCAGCAGTGAAAGTGAGGAGTCCCAACCACTGAACCACTAGGGAACTCCCCCAAAGTATTAAATTATCAGGACCATGGACTTACATCACACATTAATAATGTCCATTTACAACGTACGTTAATAATGATGTTCCTCACTCTAAGTGTATGTTGGGTCTGGCGACACTGACAAATATTATGAGGCCAACATGATCAATGACACTTAAAAACTAAATGTCCAGCACGTGAAGACAAGACACTACAATTTTTTCAGCACTTAAAGTCATGCAATACTCAATTCTGTAATTTACAAAATGTCATTTAGGAATGATTAAACATACAGCTTGAGGTTCTTAATTAAATGCCAAAGACAAAAAGCCATAAACCATCGTAGATTCACCTTGTCCTGCCACAGTAAAAAGGGCCGAAATAATACACAAAAGCAACATGGAAGCAGTATAATCCATGCTTCTGTCAGCAAGTGCTGTTGGAAGATGACAGCTTTGAAGAAACAAGCAAAAAGCCACATCAGGCTATGGAAGGTGTGGATGAAAGTACAGCTCAGTTTATGGTATATTTACCAATTGCTTTAATCACAAAGTACACAAATACTGTTGCTTTATTGAGCCCTGTGTACTGGGAGAAGATGTTTTCAACAAATAATACTAACTCACATTCATTGAGCACTTGTCTACACTGGGCACTGGTGTAGCTTTAGCATCTTTCCTTGTGGCCACTCACTCCTAACCCAACAACCTAAGTGCTATCACCATCCCCATTTCTTCAGATGGAGAAACTAAGGCACAGAGCAGTTAGACAACCTCCTCAAGGTCACCCAGCCAGAAAGTAGGTGGCCAAATTAGGAAAAAGAATCAGGTAATTTGGCTTCAGAATTCCCACTTGTAACATGATAGCTGCCTTTTAAATTTTATTTGTATTTTATGGGAAAGAATGCAGTATGAAAAATCTTGGAAAATGTAATGCTGATGGATTGGCTGCTTTGGTTGGAATAACGAAATATTTCCAAATAAAGTTTGATGCTGGAAATCATAAGTGCACAAAATGCTACCAAATGTCTCCAACCAATGTAGTTATTCTGATTAGAATCAGAATATGCATCTTCACAGTATTTTTAAATAAGATTGGAAGTGACCAAGAAAACATTTTGTACCTCACAGAGAGATTCATCTTGTGACAAAGTAATCGGAGTTGTTGAACTTAATGATGTTATGCTGTTCCCTGTTTGTTTTTTAAGCTAAAAACACCTTTTCAACTTGCTTTTTCTAAAGAAACCTATGCTATGGAGAAATTTGAAAACAACATCTGGAAAGGTTTCCATTAGTAGTTAATTCTGCTGTCAAAAGTGATGCCTCATCTGAAAGACCTATCTGTATACTTAAGCTCGGAAATAGAATTGGTAGATAGGATTGGAAATTTAGTATTGTGCTGTTAACAGGCACAGTCAAGGATGACTTATCCCATTCCAGCCTGTTTTTGCAATTTCTCTTCCGGCTTTAAAAAAAAAAAAAAAACTTTATTGAGGTATAATTGACATACAATAAACTGCACATATTAGAAAGGTACAATCTGATAAGTTTGACACACATCAGACTTACACACCCCTGAAACCATCACCACAGTCAAGAACTCTTTCAGCTTTGATAGCCATGAAATACAATGAAACAAGCAGACCTTAAAACCTGACTTTCTAATTGCTGTGTTGCGAAGTGTTAGAACACAATTTAAAAATAAGAAGGTGTTGGGGCTTCCCTGGTGGCGCAGTGGTTGAGAGTCCGCCTGCCGATGCAGGGGACACAGGCTCCC
>NW_006784184.1:1566911-1575729 GCF_000442215.2 Lipotes vexillifer
CCACAGCAGCGAGAGGCCCGCGTACCGCAAAAAAAAAAAATAAAAATAAATAAGAAGCTGTGAGGGTACATAACTCTCCACTCCTTAAGCACATAGCAATGTCCTGCCAGCGAGGGGAGAGGAGAGAAACTGACAAACACACCACAGGCAGGTTATCAAGGACGACATGGATAGTGACAATCATGGTGACAGCTCATCCCCTTGATATGCTGTGATGAACACGGCACTTGGCTGTGGTCTCCCTCCCCAATAACACACAATCCCAGGGTCTTATCATGAGAAGAACACCCAACCAATCCTGGTAGAGAAGCATCCTACAATATGCCTGACCAGTATGCCTCAAAACCTTCAAAGTCATCAAAAACAGGGAAAGTCTGAGGAAGCTCCAGTTGAGAGGAGTTTAAAGAGACACACCTAAGTATGTGATATCCTGGGACAGAAAAAGGACACTGGGTAAAAACTAAGGAAATCTGGAAGAACTATGGACTTTAGTTAGAGAGAGAATGAAAGCAATCACTTTGCTTGCACTAAAACTTGTAATATTTCACTGGACCCAAAAGGCTTTGTACCTTTATTGAATAAAATTTGGAAAAAAGATTTCATCTTTCTTATGCTTCCCAAATTTCCATTTATGATAGTACATGCATACAGCTTTTAAATGCCTCTCTATAGAGGGCGCAAATTTAAAAGGTTTTACTCTTGGAGGTTGCTGCTCTAATCAGCAATAGCCACCAACTCCAGCATTTTACGTTCAATCAGACCTGGGTTAAGTTGGCCTGAGAACTCCTCGAGATTCCTCAAGAAGTCATGCCCCATCCATTTCAAGGACTCTAGAAAAACGTTTTTTATTTGGTTAGGTCCTGTCCCCTTCCCTGGATACCTGGGCCACTCCCTGAGGAAAAGCACAGCAGCCTGTGATTGTGAAGGGCCTGCTAGACCCAGTGCCCACAGAGGGCAGGAGAGACACCCTTTCCCCTTATTCATTCTAGGTAACAAGGCAAGGCACCGACTCTGTTCTACAAGGGCCACTTCACCCTTTGTCCCAGAAAAGTACTGCACGTCCCAGACTTTGGCTCTGTGCTGAGGAACATGTGAGCTGGTGGCCGTTTCAGCTGTGAAATAGGAGGCAGGGGGCGGGTGCCACAGGGCCTTCTGGTTCCTTCCATCAATCTTGCCCCGTGTCCACTTCTAACAAGTCATGTCAGACCGTGCGTTCCTTTGGAGGGGACCCTGGGGCCTGTCCAAATTAACTTAGAGAATCATCACGTCCCAGTGTGTCTCCTAAATCAGAGAATCAGCGTCATGGCAACTGAAACCAGAGATTACTAGGACACCTGGGCTGGCTCAGACCTTGACTGCCAGGTTCCGATTTGTAACTGAGAGCAGAGGAGGAGGTCGGATGACCTCATGCCAAAGTCCGCGGGGAGCTGCCGGCAGGCACCGCAGGCTGCCAGCAAGGTGGGCAGGGCCACATTCCCCAGAGGGCAAGGCTGAGTCACCGGCAGAAACTAGGGGATAAGCAAGTTTCTCTCAGGACCCTGTGCGGGGAAGGTGCCGCCAGGGAGCAGAGTGGAGCTGGTCTAGGTGAGGCCTGCCCTGCAGTCCCTGCCTTACATACATTTCCTTTCAAAATTAAAAAACTTACATCTGCATATAGCATCTATAGATCTACAGATCCAGAGATAGAGCTCTCCATCAATCCAGGGTGAGGGCGACAGGTGAACCTCATCGCCAGGATGTTCGGATCTACCCTCAGCTCCCTTTGTACTGACCCCATTGGGGTAAAGGAACCCACTGCTATTTCACCAGTCCCAGGCATTTCCGAGGCCCACCACTGACAGCGGTGTAGGTAATGGACACCAGTCCTAAGAGTTGGCCAGTTGGATGAGTCCTGGTTGACAGGCGCCACTTATGAGGCGACTCCTGGGCCCACTGTCTCCCAGGGCCGACATACACGGAGCAAGGGGATGGACAGTGACAGCTGGGCTTGGGTCTCTGCTTCATCCCTCACCAGGCGGAGGACCTCAGCTTTCTGTAAGATAACAGCCGTGCTCTGAGGTTCAGACAATTAAATGAGGCACTGTATACAAAGCAGTTAGCAGATGGCAGGCACTAACATACAAAAAGCTGGTCTGTTAGGTTTGGAACTGAATCATAATGAATGTAGACCCACACTTTCCAGCTGGTATTGCAGAGGGTCAAGTGAAAACACTCTTTAGAACACTGGCAGAAACTGGCTTCAAAAAAATGAAATTTCAGTCTTTTTCGCGACCTTTCTGGCAGCAAGTTGTGAGGCCAGTGCAGGAGGGAGGGCAGATGGGGATGTGCTGATCGCTACAGAGAACCAGCCTGTTCAACTGGTTTGTCCCAAGGTGCTTCCTCGCCAGAGGCTCATAAAATGCACACTCCCTATATGTACATACATGTGCACTTATACACAGGTATGCATGTATACATAAGGGACTCTTAACTGCACCATATACTGTAAATCAGCATCACAGTAAACTAGAGTGAGGACTCTTGAGATCAGCCCCTGCATTTACTCATACAAGTAGCCGGATGTTAGATGACCAGCGAAAACCACCCCCAGGCACAAAGTGCTGAAAGCAGGCGTGGGGTGAACAAGCCTCCTTCAATGAGAAAAACAGTGCCTACCAGTGGCAGGTTATTTAAGAAACTCAGAAATGGAGGCTGCAAACCTTTCTCTAAAAATTCAGCCACAAGCTCCACTCACTGTTTCCAGAATCAGGAAGAAAAGTCTCATATTAATAAACATTAATTGTATTTTGCTGCACCAAATTCTTAACTTTCTGACTGATTTTATTTCTTTTAGCTAATCATGTAATTCATTCTCAAATTTGATCAAATGAATGATCACTACATGTTTATAGGAATTTATAGGACGTCGATAGCTCAAAAGGAAAGTTAATTTAGAGAAGGAAGAAAACTTTAAAAATTCCTGATGTACAAACTCAGATGGATTTGTCATAAAAAGAAGAAATGTTATATGAAATATTAAGGTAAAGCAAGCAGGGACTTCCCCGGTGGTCCAGTGGTTAGGACTCCACACTTCCACTGCAGCGGGGAACAGGTTCGATCCCTGGTCAGGGAACTAAGATCCCGCATGCCATTCGGTGGAGACCAACAAAAAAAAAAGAGAGAAAGATAAAGCAAGCAGCTCTTATGTCACCCAGATTGTAGACTAAAACTAAAGAAAAAGGAGTATCAGGGAGGTCCGAGGTTTAGCCAATTACAATTTTAGAAAACAGAAAACACAGCGGAGGAAATCATTAAAGAAATAATGAAAGACCAGTTCTCTGAGATCAATAAAAACCACCAGCTTTGAGGCTGAAGCACTTTCCCTCTTAATTTTTAAATGAAAAAAGGAATTCAAGCCCAAGAGTCCGGCTTCCTGTACCAATTCCTGCCTCTGCCGTGCAGTGAGAGGCCCCCCAGGGAAGGAAGCACCACTGTCCAGGGCAGGAGGGTTAAAGCCATCACCGCGAGTAATGCCAGGCCAATAAAACAAGGAGTCCTGGTGGAAGTTAAAGTATTTATTGATGTGTTTAAACTCTGTACATTCTCCACAGAGCAGATTAAGGAGCCTGTAGGTGAAGTTTATCTGTGCATAGTGGGAAGAGACACGGATGGGGTAAAGGGGAGGAAGATGAAAAAAAAAACAGTCACAGGGAAATAGAAAAAAAACACACCACAGGTTACCAGAACCTTTAGAATTAAGAAAAAAAATAAAAAAGGAAAAGAAGCAGCTGTGAGAGTCAACATCCACTATACAAGCATCACAAAGACTCATGTGAAGGAAACAAAATCTTCAAAGCTTTCCATGGGGTCTACAGATCATTCTGTGTACAGCCTGGAGCATCCACCTTCCAGAGAAAAGCAAACCTCCCGCATCCTCCCCAGGATGCCGGCCACCTCCTCCTGCTGTCTTCTCTCAGCGAACGGTGGGGACGGTGGAGACCAGTGCCTTCGGAGGGGGTGGGAAATGCCCAAAGAGGAAAACAGCACAGCTGGACATTACTCGGGAGAGAAGTGAGCGGTCAAAAGCCACGGTGACTCAACGGCGGACAGTGGAAGAACGTCATGTACAAACAACAGGCTAATTTCTGTGGAAGAACTGGATTCAGAAGGAGCACAGTAGTGGCCCTAAGCTGAACACACAAGGCTCGCTGAAAGAAGCTGGAACTCAAGTGCTTGCTTTGAGCGCCTCCTTGGTGACAGGACTTGTGTGGAGACACCCAGGTACCCAGTGGTGGGCGCACCAGACTTCCAAGAAACTGGTCCTTCAAAGGAATTTTGAGAGGGGGATCATCATGTATTTTAAGGATCAATTACGGCTCCTTATTTCAGTTAGTTTCTCAGCAACTTTCTGAAAGCTCAGTTAAAGCTTTACATGAGGAATACTGCCTCTTCTTTTTTTAAAATAAAAACCAGGACAGTGAGCCATAAAGAGCTGATTTACACAATGCGGCCGGAACAAACGGCCTGCATGTAGCATGTACAGTCTATCATTGAAAATCAACATTTTCCATTTCTACAGAGAGCATGTGTGAGACAATACGATAGAAGTGGGACTCCTGATTAATTTTAAAAAGAAAACTACACCAGTCAAATATCTGTAATAGATAATTTTTTCACTTCATTTCAGGTTTATATATCATATATTGTTATATTAACATTCTTTCACCCATTTAAAAAGAATGGAAATTGTGATTCTACAGTAGTACTTTATAGTCTTAATGGTCCAGGAGGTCCGAGTGTAAGATGAAATCCTCTGGAAGTAGCTGTCGGTCAGTCGTAGATCCAAACCTCTGGACATCTGTGGCCCGCCTCACCCCCCACTCCAGCCGGTGTCGTGCTTCACCTGCTTAAATCTGCATCTGCTCCAGGTATTTGTAGGTTGGGTTTTCGTAACCATGATTCTGCATCTTGTTCAGGTGACGCTCTCCTGAGGTGAGCATTGGGTCAGCCTCCACAATCCCATGGCTAATGGTGCTGTACTGCTTGTTTCTCAGCATCATTTATCGCGTGGCCCAAGAGAACTTCCCAGGGCATTAGCAGACCTGAGCTGTACGATCCCCGGGGACCAAACAAGAACAGGCGGTGAGGACCCAGGAGGAGGAAAGAGAAAAGAAGACGGTCAGAGAGGCTAGGCTGCTGAAAGCTGGAGTCCACACTGGAGAAAACAGTGAGCTGAATCTCCCAGCACCACAGTGCCAAGTCTCAGCTCTGCCGCTTCTCTGCGGAGCAGCCTCGGCGAGGGCCAAGGAGCAGGACCAGATGACCCTCCAGATGACCCTGGAGGTCCCCTCCAGCCCTGGAACCCTACAACTAGGCCAGCGTGCAGCAGGAGGTGAAGCCGGATAACTAAGACACACACATGTGCATTCATTTCCCCCAGCAGATTCTATTCTTTATTGTATTCATTTTCTAGAATCAAGACACTGTGGACATTCCCACCACTCACCAAAAACAAGCGGTAAGTAAGCAGTTCTAATCACAAATGAGCAGAAGATGGAAGAGAAACAGCCTGGTCTGGCTCTTTCCGAATTTCCTGTTGCTTTTCTCCCCATTGAAAAAGAAGAGTGTTATTCCTATTTCATATCTTTAAGAATCAGTTCACTCACATTGCCATTGTTGCCTGAACTGTCATATACCTGGCTTTCTCCTTATAAAACACGTCAAAAAAAAAGCAAACAAACTAATAACAAAGAAAGAAAGAAACAGTTATTAGCAGTCCTTCATTCTCAAACATCCATAACGCACCTGAAAAAAAAGGAAACACTAAGGAAACAATCTGAGAAAACAGTTTTCACCCTGTGCAGCATAAAATGCTCCTATGCTTTCCTCGCATTCACGGTCGAAGCCCAAATTAACGTTAAGAGTTGGCAACAGCTCTTGTGACGGGATCAACTTGACTCAGCCAAGGCTGACTTCCGAGACATGACCCAATAATCCAGGGAGTCGTCTGACGTGCAGCCCCTGACAAGACGCTCGAATTCCGCAAGCCCCCCAATGGCTCACCTCCACGATCCCATGGCTGATGGTGCCGTACTGCCTCTTCCTCAGCATCACCAGGCTGATGACAATGACCGTGGCGATGGCCACCGCAATGACCAGCAGACCAATGAGGGCGCTGCTGCTCAGACTGAAGTCCTCCCGCAGGGGCCCCACAGATTCCTAACGTTAACGAAGCAGACGTGCGACAAGGTGTGAGAGACGACAAGCAGCGGGGGAGGCCGTAAGCCTCCGGTCGCGCCTCCAAAAACCCAAGGGGGCGCCCGGACCCTGCCGTCCAGGTCACCGTCCAGGTGGGGGGAGTCCCCACCTTTTGCAATCTCCATGGAGATTCGAACTTGAGCTTTCTTATCCGAAAGCACAGGGGAAATGGGGGACGAGGGACCTCTGATAGCTTAAGATAGCGCAAGGTGCCCCCAGGAGGGAGAGAAAATGGCTGAGGCTGGTGTAGGACCTGCCATCAGGTTTTGGAGCGGGACACATACCGGCCCCTCCTCGAGGCCTCCAACTCTCTCGGCGTTGAGAATCATTTCCTTCACGTCCAGGGTCTCGTCAATGACCTGAAACAGGGGCGGGGAGGGGAGGGAGAATGTCACCAACTGGGAGGGAGGGCAAATTTAGTGTGTTAAGTGTAACTGCTTCTCGTCCCCTCCATTTACCATTTGGTGGAGGGAAGCAGACGCCTGATGGACACCCACTAACCCATCAGCTCTGTGCCATTCACCTAAGTCCGCTCACCAAACCCCGGAACAAAGGAGCAGGTGTGGGTGCAAAACTACTGTACAGCAGTTGGTCTTTTAAGGGTTGTCACCTGCGTTTTCCTTTAGGTAACCCTTGTGGAGATATTTCAGCACAGATTACCAAGCAGCCACGTTTAAATATCCAATTCAGTTAAAGATAATCCAGAAATGTAAGTGATAGAATGCTAGATGAATAATTAATAGGTGGTCTAAACCTCAGGCAGTGTAAGAACCAAATTCAACTCTATTCCATTTTCAAGTTATTAAATCTCTACTCATTTGAAATGGCCTCTCATATTTTATTCATACCTTTAGTTGCAAATATATTTTCCACTGTATGGCAAGAGATGAGCTACTGCTGAAAAATAATTCTTTATTCACACCCAGACTCTAAACAATACAGCGCATCTGTGGGAGCAGTCAGAGCCTGCCCATCTGCTAGCCTATGGAAACGGACACGTGGAGGTCCATCTGGGAAGCATCTAAAACAATGCGACTCACTCTAATTATTCTCAAAGTTAACACGGGCACAGAGCAGGGAGAAACGGCTCACCATATTTTCATCCACTTTCTTCTTACTGTTAATCACTTTCTCCTCGGCCCCGATCAGTCCTCCTTCCTGCTCTCCCAGTGCAGATCCTGTGTGGAGAGAGCACACCTGAGTTTCCTGGGATAGGCTGACCTCACGCCAACCTCACAGAAGCAGCAAACTCCCTCCTGAGGGAGGCCAGGGAGCCCTCACCAAATGCCCCCTCCCCTTTCTCGATATGCTACTTGTTCCTGTTCGGGAGGATGCACTGTGCTCCCCAGGGGTGAGTGACACAGGACCAATGGGGTGTCGTGGAGGAGGAGAGAGTGCTGTGCTCACTTTGCAAGCCTTCAGGAGAGAATACTTTTTGCACTATAAACAGAAGCTGGATCCAAAGGCATTCCAGCATCAAAAAACCTGTGGCCCACCCTGTGATATTACCAAGCACCCACTACCCCTCAACTCACTCCTTTGACACTTCCTCTGAGTGGAACAACTGCCACACCAGCAGCGAACCTGCATGCCTGCCTCAAGCACCATCTTTTACGCCACCGGCAGTTCTTTCTGCCTGAAATACCCTCCCTGACCTTATATCCTTCCTATTTGTTCTTCAAGCTGCAGCTCTTTTTGGGAGACATTCCCAGGTTATAGTACTTAGAGTCACTGTTTGTAATTATTGATTTTCTTCTGTGTCTCTCACTAGGATGTCACCCTCCCGGGGCTTATCAGACAGTCACATCCTCAGTGGTTATGATAGAATGAACAGGAAGGAAGCATTCCCTACGTGGGGGGAGTTCTAACACGGGGGTGGATGGTACCTTTCCATAAACAGGGCAAGAATGGCAACAGTCTCTTGTCAAGGTCAGACACTGCCTGGGCCGGCATCACCGGTGCGCAGCACTCCTGATGACAGCGCTCAGAGGCGCAGCACAAACCCAGGGAGAGGAAAAGTGAGGCGCAATCTTCTCTCTTTTTAGCCCCAAAGCATGTGACTTCTAGCTCTCCTACCAGTGTCTCGTTAATAATATTATATACAGTGCTACCTAGACGCCTGTGATTTGAACCTTTTATAGAGATCAACCTGGTGGCATACTCGGCATATGAATTTGAGCTCCAGTTCACGTAGTCATGTGATCTTGGGCAAAACATGTCATCTCTCTGAGATTAATATGTAAAATTATGGGGTAGACCTAAAGCCTCCTCCCAGAAGTAGTGGACTCTGAATCCATGACCCCGTCAGTCTTGCATTTAGCGCTGGTCACCCCCAGGCCAGCTAACACTTAACTCATTATTAGAATGCAAGAAACGAGGCAGCCTTTTTTCCAGAGCTTTCATTTTAAAGAAGAGTTTCACAACCTGATTCTAGGGTGAGTTAAACCAGGGCCGGCTTTTGTAGTCTCAAAATGTCAATGAAACAGCAGCACTGCATTTCAGCTATTTGAGGAAGAGGACTCTCTCAGCAGGATGCTCGTGACCAAGCCTAATAAATTCTAACTCTGCACTCTTTTCTTTC
>NW_006784184.1:1575739-1637822 GCF_000442215.2 Lipotes vexillifer
CTCTCTCTCTCTCCTCCACCTCAGAATTTCAAAGGTCATAGGGCAGGATCCTATTTCAAAAATAATGTGGCACTGAGCCAACGAATTTCAAGTCCTACTACCCGTGCTCAGACTCTCCTAACACTTTTTTTGGTGGTACAACCCTCATGCTTCTTTAACAGCGATCAAAAGCACTTGGGTTTTATAGAATGAGTAAACAAGGGAATTTAACAGACCAAAAGTTAATGTTTAAACTATTCCAACGAATAACAGTTGAAGCATAAGGACAAATTAAACTTTTAGAAAATTCAACTTCACCTAAACATATCCAAGATGTGCCGCCCAGAGGAACGTTCACACAGCGATGAAGAGGCATATCCAAGTAGAATAAAACAAAGCACATGCGCACGAGTGACTTGTGCAGGCAGCTCACAACCTTGTGTTCTGAGAAGCAGCATACACACCACTGCCAAACCCTCAGCCAGGCACGGCATGAGGCAGCCCGGTCAGTCCGAGAACGTGTGCTCTTGTTCACGATGACCCTGGAGGATGGACTGGCCCCCGCTCCCCCCCAGCCCGGAAATGCAGCAGCTATACCGTGGTCTGTGAAACAGGAACACCGTGGGCTCTGAAGACAGAGGAAGCTGAGTTCAGTTTCTGGTTCCTCCACTTCCTAAGCTCATGACTGAACTCTGAGGCTGCTCCAACTGCCTTATCTAGCAAAGAGAGCTAATAACCCTACCTCCAGTGTGTTCAGTGGGTTAAACGCGATCAAGTGTGCAAGCCTGCAGCCTGTGCTCACACGCAGCTAACTTCATCTGAAAAGTGGAGACTCGTTACAGCAAGCGTTCACTTGTCTCAACCTGTTTCATCCATCAGCTTCTACTATGTTCTGAGGGACGCTACATCTCGGGGGACATAAGACAGCTGGAAACAGACACTCGGGCATGGACAAAAGGCAGAGGACAGCTAAGAAGAAAGGGAAAAGATGTATGTGGGAGCAGCAGAGAAAAAGAGGTAAAATAAATGACTCTCCACCCGACCATAAGCATGTTTTTATTTATCCTAGGAATTTGCAACCAACCTGTTTAAGCTGGGTATACTTTTAAGGTCTACCCAGCTTAAAAGGATTTATGAAGGCTCTACTTTGGTTACTCTGTATTCCTCTGTACTCTCTGGACATCCAGAAGGGCAGCTCAGGATGGCCACCAGGTAAAAGCAAACCCACGGACACTGGGTTCTGGGTGCTGGAAGTCAGGCTCCTCTGGTCCTCCCACAGCCATGTCTGAAGGCATGAGGCGGAAAACATCAGGTGGTGGAATGGAACGGAGCGTGAAACTTCCGGGCAAGTGAAAGGAATGAAGGTCTTAGGGGGTACATCTTTGACAAAACCAACCTGTTTTCATTGGGTGATACACTTCCGGCTGAGTGTCTAGCAGAAAGGAAAGCAACAAAAACAAAACAGCACAAGAGGAGATTAAGAAAAAAATCCCTTCTTTCAAAATTCCTACCTTTGACTTGACTTTCTCTATAACGTGAACAAAAGCATCTTCTTCCTACAAACTGGGCCTGAGCTGCCCCACAAGCAAACGGCGGTAAGAGCTACAGCACATGACTGGAAGGAAGGGAAAGAAGGCAGGCGGTCTTGGGTCTTTTGGAGGAACTTTTGTGAGATTCCCAAATTATTTAGCTTAGCTCCAAGTTATTTTTCTTAGAAAACAACAAAAACACAAGTCAGCACTGGTTGTGGTTTTCTGAGAAGGAGACGAGGTCCCAGTTCACAAAGGTCCACGTGAGACGCACCCCCATCCCAACAAGCTGAGGAAGCAGGGCCACCCTGCGGCCCCAAGGGTGGGGTCCGAAATAGCAGGCTTAGGGAGTGCGCTGGCACCTCGTTATTTATCTGGCTCCTTCTTCGGATTCTCTTTTACTATCAGAGGGTCAACTGTACTGAGTTGGTACCTCTGAGAGAGCTGGTTTGGAAGGAAGGCACTTGTGTTAGGGTCTGGAGGCCAAGCTGGACCCCCCCCTTCCTCAGGCCTCCGTAGCAGCACCACCGGATCTGCCTAGGACTCAGGACCGCATCAACTCAGGCTCAAATCCTTACTCTCTACCTACAAGCTACGTGACCCTGGGCAGACACTTAACCTCTTTAAACCCTGGATCCCCAAATGCGGAACACACCCAGTCCCTACCTCAGAGGGTTATTGTGAGGATTAACAATATAAACGAGAGCATCCATGCACAGTGCTTAGCCGAGGCTGGCGTATGAGGAGGACCCTACAGCGGTGGCCGCTACAGTCATCATCACCACCATCAGCCACAACGGCAGCAGCAAATAAATAGAAACTGATTCCACACCCTGATCTCAGGGCCCGGGCTCAGCAGCTTGTTTATTTCTGGTGCAGACCCACAGCTTTTTTTTTTTTTTAATTTATTTATTTTTGGCTGCGTTGGGTCTTCGTTGCTGCGCGCGGGATTTCTCTAGTTGCAGCGAGCGGGGGCTACTCTTCTTGGCGGTGCGCGGGCTTCTCGTTGCGGTGGCTTCTCTTGTTGTAGAGCACGGGCTCTAGGTGCGCGGGCTTCAGTAGTTGCGGCACATGGGCTCAGTAGTTGTGGCTCGTGGGCTCTAGAGCGCAGGCTCAGTAGTTGTGGTGCACGGGCTTAGTTGCTCTGAGGCATGTGGGATCTTCCCGGACCAGGGCTCAAACCTGTGTCCCCTGCACTGGCAGGCGGATTCTTAACCACTGTGCCACCAGGGAAGTGCCCAGACCCACAGCTCTGAGAGATCCCTACAGACGTCGAGAACCGGCAGGGAATGGAAGAAAGCACGCCTGCGCAGGAGGAGGCAGAGGGACAGCTTCTCAGCCCACCTCGCCCTCAAGTGGGTCAGGTCACCTCTGCAGCCCCCCGTAACCTACCTCCCAAGACTGTTAGGAAAAGATAATGACAGCCTAGAACACGAAAGTGCTATTTAAGCTGCAAAGGGGCTTCCACGTGGAAGGCCTCACACACTGGAGGCAGCTGATGGGACCATGACAAACAGGCGGTGGAATGGAACGGAGGCAAACTGTCCATAAAATGGGAGAAACATCACAAACCTCCCGACGTTACTGAAGGCCCCCCACTCGGTGCCTGCACGTGGCAGGTGCTCGGTGAATCCCGGCTCCTCCCCTGCTCGACCTGCACCAGGAACACAGTCTCCCCAGCACAAGCCCGTCCCAGATCTGACTTCAATTTTCTAAGTGCATTTTTCCGCGCCCCCTGGCCCCAGCTGCCAAGCTGGGCTGTTACCGCACACGCACCTTCGTTTTCAGGCAGGGACGGGAAGGGACGGAGGGGGTGGAACGGCAGGACCTCGTCGCTCTCCTCTGAGCTCACCCGCACGTCCACGGGCATCTCTGAGATGGAGGCGGTGAACTGGTCCATGTCTGCTCGCTGTTCTTGAAGCAGCTCATCTGACAAAGACAGACACGCAGGAGCCAGCTTTTCAGAAGGATCTGGTTTCTAGGCACAGGATAGTCTGCACGGGGCTAATTCGTGTCATTAAGGGTGGGATGAGAGCTCTGCCTAAAGGGGCGTCTCACCAGCTCGCAAAATAGGCCACGCACGACCCCCTCCTCTCTCCTGAGGGTGTGCCCCCTGACCCTGCTGACCGCAGAACCTCGGTGCTGGGAACCCCATGGCTGCATCCTGGGCCCCCCTCTCTCCTCGATCAACTCCCTCTGGGTAAGTGGTTTCCTCCTACGGCACAGTTTTAAATACTATCCACGGATCGTGACTCCCAAACCTGTAGCTTGCACCTGCATCCCTGACCTCTGGCTCATCCACCTGGTAGCCTACTGCACACCTCCACTTAATGTCTGAGGGCAATTTCTATTTGAACAGGTAAAGAGAATGCAGCACCTGAGCAAAATGTAGCCTCACCACCCACTCAGCTGCTCACAGGGAAACCGGCGCAGAGCCAATGCTTTTCTTTCTCTCAACCCCCTGCCCCATCCAGCCCATCAGCGCATCCTGTTCACCCTTCCTCTGAAACACATCCTCAGGACCACTCATATCTCCATCTCCTCCATTCCCATCTCTGTGCACTCAGCCATCCCCTCTCTCCTGGATTTTTACAACTGCTTCCTGGGTGGTTTCCAATTTTCATCAACTCTCAACATAGCAGTCTAGTAATTGTTTTTTAAAGTTCACATTTTAAAAAAACATATTCCAGATCTAGTCACCTGCCGGTTTAAAACCCTCGAAGGGCTTTCAATTATCCTAGAATAAAATCCAAACTCCTTGATTTTGCTAAAATCTCTCTATTCAAACGTCAGGCTCTGCAGTGGTCGCTTCCTATGCTCAGTGTTTTCCCCCTGGGGTTGCTGTGTGGAGGGCGCCTCCTTATCATTCGGATCTCACGTTTCCCCCAAGGGAGCCTGACCACCAGGCACCCTCCCCGTCCTACCCCCGTTTCACCTCTGGCACAGCACCCGTCCCCACGGACACTCGTTTCCCTGACCGTTCCCTCCTCCTAAAATGTGAGCTCCAGGAGGTCTGTCTACTGGTGCACATTTTACTCTGTGCCACACAGTAGACACAACGAACGTTTGTTGGATAAACGAAGAAGAGAAAGACCAGAAGAGGGGGAAGTGAGAACGTGAATAAATAGATGCCTTAAAATACGCCAGCAATTAAGGGGGAAAGGGTAACGGGAGACTCGCTCAGTCCCTTGCAAATTCACACCCTAGATTTTTCTTCCGGTAACAGAGTGAAGGTCAATGAAACTCAGGGCTCTGTGGCTCCCAGCCAGGGCTTGACCCTGCCATGTGAGCCCCAGACTTCTGAGCCCGTGGCAAGCTAATGCCCAGCTTCATGGCCTCGCTTGTCCTGTTTCTCTCATCTGGCACCGCCATCACTCCTGAGCACAAGCCCCGCCTGACCTTGATGCAAACAGTCAGCACCCACCAATTTCCTCTTGGATTTCTTGGGCCACGTAAGGTACTTTGTAGAGCAGAGAAAGGCTCTGGTTCCTTCTTTCTTCAATCACGTGGAGATGTGTCATCACCTGCAAGCACAGGATGGGGGAGAGGCCTTGTCACCAGAACAGCCGGGCCAGCCTGACACCCACACTCTTCTGCAAAGACCTATGTTCTCTACAGAGTCCAGCAAAGCAGCTGGTCAGGGGGGCAGTATGAATCCTCCCCGTGTTTACTGGCCACCATAGTGCAAAAATGTGTGTATTACCTCTCAGTGATCTAAGGATTTATCCAGAGGGTGCTCCAAGTTAAGGGAAAATTTTTAAAAATTTCCTTAGCCAATTACTGATTTGGTTTTCACAGGAGGCACTTGCTAACTATACTATAAAAAAAAGAACCCAGATTTGTACAATGCCAGACACTCAGTAAGGTCCTTCTGAGTGAAACAGGAAATGAGTTGGTCAATTTTTACCACGGGTCAGACAAGAAGAGGTAACAAGGGAATGAAATCACTGGTTAAAAAGTAGATTTGAGGGGTGAGGCCATTCATGGATTTTGCTTAGTGAAGCAGTTGCTTGAAGTGATTATCACAGTGAGCATCAGAACTAGTTTATTCCTACTTAACTAAATTAGCTATTCCTGCAGAACTGCACACTGGGGCTTCCCTGGTGGCGCAGTGGTTGGGAGTCCGCCTGCCGATGCAGGGGACGCGGGTTCGTGCCCTGGTCCGGGAGGATCCCACGTGCCGCGGAGCGGCTGGGCCCGAGAGCCATGGCCGCTGAGCCTGCGCGTCCGGAGCCTGTGCTCCGCAACGGGAGAGGCCACAGCAGTGAGGCCCGACTACCGCAAAAAACAAAACCAAAAACAAACAAAAAAAAAACAAGCTTGAGGGGCTTCCCTGGTGGCGCAGTGGTTGAGAGTCCGCCTGCCGATGCAGAGGACACGGGTTCGTGCCCCGGTCCGGGAGGATCCCACATGCCGCGGAGCGGCTGGGCCCGTGAGCCGTGGCCGCTGAGCCTGTGCGTCCGGAGCCTGTGCTCCGCAACGGGAGAGGCCACAGCAGTGAGAGGCCCGCGTACCGCAAAAAAAACCAAAAAAACTGCACACTGAAGTATAAATAAACCTGATTTTTATGGGGTGATAAGGAAGGCATATCTATCATCTGCCTTACATAGCTCACTGCCTCTTCTGAATGCAGAAGTTCCAAGGTTGTTCATCCAAAAAAAAAAAGAAAAAAAGTCATTAAAGTGGTCACTGAATTTAATTAAAAAAAAAATTTTTTTGGTCACTGAATTTGAGAGGTTTTCAGGGTGGAAATGAAAGGAGATTTGGACTACATCCACCCCACTGCCACTGTGAAGCATGTGAAGCACGTGGCCGTACGTCACACAAGCGCCTCAGGAAGGCTAATCCCACCGGGCTACACCTGCAGCCACCGAGCTCTTCCTAAAGAGGGCGCTCTGAGCCAATGGATTAATTATGTGGGCTTGAAGCCATTAACATGAAGGGTCAAAATGAAAAAAAGTTAAATGGAAAGATGCTTTTATTGTAGATTGATGTCTCTCTGATCTATAAAAGCAAAGATGAAAGCAATTTAATTTTATACTTGCCATCCTTTCAATCAAGTAAATTGATGGGAAAGCACCAGAGTGAGTGCTTTGGAGAAAAAATGCAAGTAGAAATGGAACGGTGAGCTCCCCAGTCTCAGCAGTGGTGACACTGCCACATGTCAGAGGAATTAAGGAGTCTGGCAGAGGACGGTTCCTACACCCACGAGGACAAGACCACAGGGTGGGATGCTGGGCTCCAGGGTCTTTGGAGGGCTGCCTGGAGCTGCAGTGTGGGGCGGGAGGCAGCAGCACATCACTCACACCTCAAATCGAGTGCACACGTTCTAAGAGGCTCAACATATTTGGGGTTTTCAAGAGTTTACATAACAGGACAGGAAACAGGCCAAAGGCTAGTGTAATCCAGCGGCTGAGCTGCCCCAGAATTAAGGGCTCCGAGCAGACAGCAAACATCACACAGTAAAGATGCTCCACCTCCCAGGGCACTCAGGTGGTACCCTGATCCTGGCTCACAGGTTAATTGAACACACTGATCAAGGTCTCACCTTTCCTTCTAGTCTCACCATACAAAATAGGCTGTTTTTCTATAAAGTACTACATAATAGTCTAGATTTTCTACAAAAAAAAAAATTGAAAAATGATTACATTTTAAAATTTTAACTTTATTAATTTTTTTTTTTTGGCCATGCCATGCGGCCTGTGGGATCTCAGTTCCTCGACCGGGATTGAACCTGTGCCTCCTGCACTGGAAGCGTGGAGTCTTAATCACTGGACCGCCAGGGAAGACCTACGTTTAAAAAAAAAAAAAAAAAAAAAAACGGGAAACACAAAAATTCACTCAAGACCTTCCCAGCCTCGCTGCTCTATCCTCGGAAAAACACAATTTAAAAAAAAAAAAAAAAAAAAAATCGGGTAGACCTGAAAAATTCTAACTCCTGTCAGGATGTAAGCTTTTCCCACCTGAGCTTCCCGGAAGCTACCCGAGGTCTGCTGGCCTTTCCTCCTCCTCTTCTACTCCATCCAGCTTCAAACAGAGCCTTAGCTCCAGGCCCCCAGCAGAGGCCCCGGGGGTCCCCAGACCCATGCCCTTCCCACTGTTTTAGGACACTGAGTTCTTTCATTCCCTGAACACCCAGCTGCTAATGTGGGCTCCGTATGTTTAAGGACAATTCTCCATCTTCACAGTTAACATAATTAATTTCACACAACTGTGAGCTGCTCAAGGGCACACAGGATTCAACTATGTGTGGTGAGATGCTGGAGCAGCACTGGGCAGCAGATGGGGCCGTAGGGGAGCCCCCCAGGGCTTCTGGGAAGTTCCCCTACAATCACACCACAGGAGCAACAGGAGGCAGGAGGGGACAGGTTCCCAGCCTGTGCACGCTGCGTCCCCACAAAGCAGCACAGGGCTGGGTTTAAAATACGGGAGGAAATAGAGTAAGATCAGTTATGGCATCACAAGGCCCTCTAGGAAAACTAATAGGCAGACTTTTAAAGGAAGCTAGCGGTCTTGGAGGCAAGTTCATTTCTATGAATACAAGACAGTAAAACTCAAGTTAATACAGGGTCAAAACAAAAATTAGAAAAGTAGGTCCAAAAACAAACCTCTATAGATAACTGCAAAGACCAGTAGGACGCAGCAGGGGACAAAACCCAGGGATGTAAAGTGTCTAAACACAAAAACTATACCGTACAAAAGAGACCAATTTTTAAGATGTGCTTGCCTAGAAAGAGATTTCAAATATTAATTCTGGTGGGACCCTCAGCTAGAAATAAACTGATATAAAAATGATCTCTTCAATATAATCATGCATTCCTAAACCTTCAAGAACAGTTTAAGTAGGGCATACTTAATATAAAAAAGTATGGAAAAGGTATTTTTTAAATAGTACCTTTGCAAAAACCAACTCTTGTACCTACTGTCTTTGGAAATCCAAAATCATTTCCTGAGGTCTAAAAACAATAAGCACGACCATCCGTGCTGCCCGACCACCTGTCAGAGCGGTCTCTCCCCCCTGTCTAGTGTACCTGGGACTTCATCTGGGCCGCCTTTTCAGGGTCGACAGCCAGCACGTGCTGGTAATGACGGATGGTGTGGAGGCGATCTTTGTTCTCAGCCCGGACGTAGCGCCGCAAGGCTTGGAGAATGCGATGGGGCTACAAGAGAGAACAGTGGTTTTCACGTCCAGAGACTAGGGAACTGAAAACAGGCAGGAAAACGAAGCTTTAAAAACTCACTAAGAAAGTCAGCCTCAGCGAGGCCCAGGAATGAAAGCTGTACCTTTAAGAGCTTTCAGTTACCAAGTAACAAGAAGCTACCCTTCTAAGTAGCAAAAGCTAAGTTCCACAGTTATAGTGGCTCCTCAACAGACAGCATTTTCCAAAATCGCTAGCCCACCGTCTTCCTCCAATCTGTCTGTCCCCTTTCCTGAGCTCGGCGCCTGCCACCATAATTACAAGCACAGGGTGACCCGTGTCACCCGGAAGACTTTACTTGCTTAAGGAGGCTACACACACCCTCCTTTTCGATCCTCTCCATCCCCCAGAGCAAGGCAAGTTAGAGCTAAGGGATAAAGTTTGACACCACTGGCAGATAAGAGCTGTGACATAAATTAACTTATCATCTTATTTAGAATAGAACTGGTTCAAAAGCCTTTGTCCGTGGAAGACGTGTTTTTAATTCTTTGAAAGTAAGGCTACTATAAAAATGCAATAACTGGGGAACTACCAAGCAACACGCTGAGGTTCTGCTTTTCCAGCGGAGGCCGTGTCCACACCACAGGCGGCCCACGGGCCCTCAGGCGCGATGTGAGCTCACACCGGCTCTACACATGCTACTGCAGCGATTCTCACCCGCGGAGGGTCGGACTGCAGGGCCGCCAGGTAGTTCTCCAGCGCCACCCGGCGGCGGTCGTTGAGCATGGCCTCCACCCGTGCCAGGTGCGTCTCCACCAGCTGCTGCTTCTCGCTGGCCGCTTCCTTCTCCAGGGCCTTCACCATGGCTTGGAAGTGCTGAACCATAAAGCAGGAACCACATCCAGTCAACGCAGCTGCGGGTATCTACACTCACAGTGTCAGAGCCCACTCTGTGCCTCTCCGCGCCCAGCGCCCCAGCACAGAGTCGTGTGGAGCAGGGTGAGGTCGCAGAACACCTCCTCTGACTTCCATCTGGACACTTACAGGTGACCCTTGGAACATCGCAGGGGTTAAGGGCACCGATCCTCCCCGCGGTCCAAGATCCCAGTGTAACTTACAGTCGGGCCTCTGTACACACAGTTCCGCATCCACGGAGTCAGCCAACTGCCCGTGTGCGGTGCTGTGGCCTTTACCATTGAAAACAATCTGCGTGTAGGGGGACCCACACAATTCAAACCCCTGTGGTTCAAGGGCCAACTGCACTTCCCCATCTAATGACAGCATGTATGTCTGGGCATGGGACGGGCTCCTCAGCACCTCCCTAACTGAAATCCCTAGCACGCAAGCCCAGGCCTGGCCTCTGCATGTGCACCGTGAGGAAAGGAAGGCCGTCCTTCCCACACTGCAGTAAGGCGCCCCCAAACCACAGTCCTGTCCTGTGGCAGGTGAGGCCAAGCCATTCACATCAAGTCCTGAAGGGCGAGCTCCCTGCAGGGTGCCTGGGCAGGCAGGTTTAAGGCTGCCGAGCTAAAGCTCCCTGCATGGTGTGCACTGGCTGTGTGGAAATTAACATTCGCGGATTTTCTAGGTTACTGATAAAAAAGCAAAGGTGAGGCGATAAAATATCAACATCACGAGAAGAGAGATTTCAGCTAAACATAAACACAAGCTGACTTAAGATGTAACTAGTTTTATGAATCCCAAATCAGTCCTGTAAATTCCTGTCAACAACCTCCTCTAGTCAAAGGGAGGCAGCTGCTGTGAGTCTGATTACATTCTTAAATCCAAAGTTAAGATAAACTGATAGATTTATTTTCTGCCTTTTGACTTTTCAATAAGTCTGCAAAAAAAAAAAAAAAAAAAACATTCGGTACTGCAGTACTGCCAGAAAACAAGGCATAGCCTACGAAGGAAGATGCCCGAGGACTTTTGCCAGGAAAGCAGAGTAAACAGAGCCGAGCTAAGGTCACTTCCAGGCATGAGTGAGGTGTGCTCTGCTCCGAGCTTTGGTTTCCCTCCACCGTAGGCGAGCAATTCTAGAGAACACCAGTTGGTAGGTGAAAAACAAAGCAGGCCAGTGAAAATTTCCTCGCAACAGAAGCGCTCAACCAAAAGGGGGTGTCAAACTCTAACTTGTGGGGACTCTGGCTCCGACCATACTCCAAAGGGTCAGCCTGGGAGCCCCGCTCTGGAGGACACGTCTCACCTGAATGAGAGTCTGCCTCTCGGCTTTGGGGAGGTTCTTGGCTTGAAGTTCAGCCTCTTCCCATTCCTTCTTCACCTGGAACAAAGGTCAAACTATAACCAGAATAATCTCTGAAACAATTCCCCCATTTTCTAAAAATACTGCCAAGCCCTGAATGTAATGTGGGAAAGAAAGTGCACAAGGAAATCACATCCCACAAACTCATGAGCTCAGGGTTTGTCCCAGAACTGCTGCCTCGGGAGATGCAGGGCGTCAGCTCTCGTACCTACTTCTCAGAACTGATGTGGTTAAAAAGAGTAACAAGCGTTTCCCAGCATACAAGCCCCCCACAGGGGATGTGTGGGATTTTAGGTGGTACCCAGACCTAGCAAAAAATTCCCTTTTCAAGTTTTGTTTTTCAACCTTTCCAAGTTAAGTCTAGGAGAAAGTTGCAGTCTGGTGCTCTGTCGCTCTGGCACTTATGACTCCTTGAAGGAAAAGAAAGCATCCCTGAAACTACGCAGGCAACAGTATCTAGCTGGAATGTTTTAACACTGTTTGCTTTGATCCAATATATTTTTCTAGTTACCTTGTTCTAACGGTAAACGACACTAGCTTTCTACTTACAGTATTGATATAAAGTTTCCTTCTTCAAAATAAAAAAATTTAAAAAGCTAGTTCATGGCAAAGAAAAAGCAGCAGAACATAATGTTCTCAGGAAGCGCTCCTCGGCAGAGTCTGGAACAGATAAGCACTCAGAGGATGACTCCATTATCGTGGACAGAGGGAGGGGACTAGCTCCGCCCCGAAGACAGGCCTGCTTACACTCCCACACCTCACCTGTCCTAACTCGGTTAGCGCAACAACCTGGGGAGGTGGCGTCCTTATGCTTCAGCCACGGACCCCAAGTTAGCTGATGCCTGACAGCACGAAGATAAGGGAGCCCGAGGTTTACCCTGTCCATCCGGTTTCGGTGCCGGATTTCCAGCTGCTCCTTGGCCTTCTGGAAGCGCGCGTGCTCATTGTCATCTGCAGAGGTCTCGAAATACACGTCGACATCATTGGTCGGCAGTGGAGTTGGGGGAACTGAAACAAAGCGACCAGAGGGTTCTCTCCAGGGGTCAGCCCCACGCTGAGGTCGCACGATGCTCAGGGAACAAAAGCCTGGCTGGGCCTGAAGACGGGACCCGCGTGTCCAGCCAGCACCACGCTCAAGGGCAGGGTGCGCCCGTCTGCTGGGACTCCGCTCCATCTTCCTCACCCAGTATCCAGCCACCAGGCCCGTCCGCACTCCCCCCGTACCTTCAGGACCAGTGAGGCATCTATTTAGGACTTCAGGGGCAGAAAAGGAAACCACTTCTATACCTTCCCTCAGTTCTTGAAACCTTAAAACCTAAACAAGAACTACCCTATTGAGAGCACCTGACCAGAGACAAGTCAGGCATGCAAAGGCACTGCAGGGCTTCAGGTCTGCTCTTTTTCTCTGGCTATTTTTAGGTCACAACTCACTTTGGGCAACTGATTCAACTGAATGTTCTTTGCACACAGACTGGGCAGAGAAAGTCCAAATGCTTCAGCTCCAGCTGCTTAGTTTTCAGTCCCACTGGAGGTCTTTCAGCCCCAGCCCCACAGCAGGGGCAATGTATTGGACAAGGGCTTACCACGAGTGTGAAGCTGCTTTGGGCTTTTCTATCCATGGCACTCACTGGCCCCACCAGGCCACCACCCAGGGAACAAACCCGTTAGAACAAACACTCCGCACTAGTCTAAGTTCCTGAGTTCCTACCAGCCCCACGCAGATGTGCATCTGCACAAAGGAGCCTATCCTAACCCAGGAAGGGTTGAGATGACAGGTCTACCTCTTAAGAAATACCTATGGAAACTCTCATTACCCCAACTCACTGGGGATTTCCCAGGCCAAGGAGGAATGTCAGGCAACCTGCTTACACAACTTGCTCCATCGGGACACACTTGAGAGCCACTTGGAGAGCAAAGGCCAAGTTCAACGAATTTTAATTCAAAAACAAATTCTCCCAGTTTCCAGAACTGCGTCATTTTAACACAACATGAGACCAGCTGTGTAACCGATGAGTGTGACCACAAGTAAGTCAGCCACTCTGCAGTCCTTACATCGGGGTGTCTTCATTCACCCTCTTTTACTGAGTTTTAACCCTAGAAGCTACGGCTTAAGTCTTGTCAAGAACATCTGCCTCCTACATTAATTTAAATAGGATCTCAACAGCCAATTTTCAGACTATAACTAAATCAGAATATGTACAGCTAGCTTCAGAAACCACATTCCCCACAATACTCAAAAGCTCAGCCAGGACAATTTCGAAGCACGGAAGTCCACTGGTGCCAACAAACACGTCGCCATTGGCAGCGCATGTCCGCAGCTTAAAGGCTTACGTGTCGGAGACAGAGCCTTTGGTTCATATCCCTGGGCCGGATGAAGGTAATACAAGCAAGCACAAGCTGCCTCCGCCCCACCCCACCCCCGCCCCACACCGGAAAGAGAGGGCAAAGGGGCAGCAGGTCTGCAGGTTTGGTTCTGAAGACACGATGGGATGGGCTTGAACCTAGAACCACATCCCTCTGTCTGTGTGCAAGCGACCAGCTCAGGAAGCCGGAAATGCGTAGGCCTCAGTCCCCTTCAAGGAGGGAAGCAAACTTGTCCACAGGAGCATTATGCTTCTAGGCTCCGAAGCCCTCCAGCCGGGCCCCAAGCACATGGCCTGTCGGGAAGCACGACCTTGCAGGCTTCGCAACTGTTCACGCTCCAGCAATCTGCCAGTCCCCAGTGTCTTACGACACCATCCACCTGATCCTCTGGGTAAAGACTGCACCTTCATATTCAGCGAGACCTTTAACGACCCAGATTCCTCAGGCTTTGACCCCAAACAGCGTTTTGTTGCCCCTCAGTTTAAGAAGTTTTACAAAGCAGAAAGTATCACGATGATTTCTGTCTCCATCTTCCCTAAATAAAAAAGTTTCTGCCACCAACGCTCCCTAAGGGCTCATTTGTTTTCTCATCTTTTCAATCATTTCAAATAAAAAGTTCACCAAGCAGCAGCTGGAGTGGAAGAACTAAAAGTAAACTATATCATATTAAGATTTAAATAATCTTTTGGTTGGGGAAGGAAAGAGGGAACAAGATGGCATATGCACGAAAAACTGTCAGAAGCTACAGCCAAAAATCTTTAGGGCAAATACCAGGAATGGCAGCACAGCTCATTATTCTAGAATCAGAATGAAGAAGGGTCTGCCTAGCCAGGGGGTTTTCCTACACACGGGTCAGAAGTGCTCCAGACGAGAAAGCGGGTCTTAAACAGGAAAAGGGGGAACTATGAAGAAAGGCAACCTACCGACAGCGAAGTAAACCTGACTCAACTGAACGCTGAAATTTCTTTGTGACCAAAGAACGCATAGACTAAAACTCCTAAAGCCAGGCCTGATCCAGCGCTGCCAGAATACTGGGGAAACGGAGTCACCACCACTTGGCTGCAGAGCACACTCCCTGGAGTGCATATAGCAAGATGTTCCAATGTTCTCGGCTCCCTGAAGTGTCCTTATTGTCGCTTCTTTGGAGAGCGGGTGACCCCCTTAGCTAGTGTGCATCATGGGGGGTCGGCACAGGGCCGCTCAAGACAACAGTGAGAGAGAAAAGCCTGGACACAAGATGTGCAGAACTCACGACCTGTCCGCTTGTCCTTCGTGCATTTCAGCCTCGGACAGAGGAGGGCAGGGCCGCCTTCCCAACCCAACCAACACGGAGGCTCCGCATGAGAAAGGGCAGGCCCCTGGCTCCCCCCTGTGGCAGGGAGGGAGCGCCACCTCCTCCGCCATCACTGCTGCCATTATCACGGCTGTCACCACCTCCATCACCACCATCACCATCACCATCATCACCTCTACCATCACCATCATCACCTCCTCCACCACCATCACCTCCACTATCACCATCACCTCCACCACCATCACCTCCACCACCATCACCTCCACCACCACCACCACCTCCACCACCTCCACCATCACCTCCTCCACCACCACCACCACCACCACCACCACCCATCACCTCCACCACCACCACCATCTCCACCACCTCCACCATCACCTCCTCCACCACCACCACCACCACCACCACCACCTCCATCTCCACGGGCCCACGGCGAGCACAGGACACGGAAAACTGAGCTGACAACTGCCGACAGGAAAGCAAAGCTAGATCTAGAAAGCACAGAGAGAAGAGCAGACGACCAACAGCAAACACCCAGTGGGCAGGGAGCACCACACAGACGCGGTCACGAGGACACCGGGGGACAGAACGCTGGACGGGATGGAGCTGCACAGCCAGGGCGGCGGGACTTACTCATCACTTTACACACAGCCATACAATACTCCTCAGACTCAAAATTGTTCCTGTTGCCGCCGCAGCCGCCATATATAAAGCGCACGCACTTCCCCTTGGAGAGGTCGAAGTACCACCGGGGCATCACGGCCCGGCAGGGCCCCGTCAGCGCCTCCTGGGAGCAGACAGCTGTGTGGAAACGGTCAGAATGTCAGCAGGGGCCGGGCAGCAGCTCCAGGGGTTCACAGAGCTACAGACCAGCAAGGGGAGAACGACCAGGCGACGGTTAACATCAGCGAAGACCAGGATGGGGCAGCACCTGGCGCCCAGGCCAACGAAGTTGCCAACTCCTGCCAGCCAACCCTGAGGATGTGGTCGTTTTCCTTCCTGATGCAAGAGAGACCCTTAGGTCCTGAGAATATGGACTGGTGCTTTCTGCACTGTCTAGAGTCTAGAGAGGGGCAGGGCTGACATGGAGGAGCCTCATGTTTCTCATCTGTGAAGTGGGGACAGCTGCCTGGTTTGGCCGTCTCGGGGGTGGCAAGGGCAGGACACAGTGCAGGTGCAGAGGCTGTTTCAGTGGCGGTAACCATCGTAAAGGCTACTTAAGCCCCTGGAAAGGACGAGTGTACGTTTTATGTTCTCCAGGGTGAATCACAAGCTTCTGGACTCATTAAGTCATCTGCTCTTGGTTGAATCCTGAGTAATTCTTCAGATCTTAATTGGTTTCAAATATACTATCAGCAGGAGGCTGCACATAAAATGGCCTAGAACTGTCGCAACTTTTTTTTTTTCTTTTTAATGGTGAAATGAAAACACTGCTGGCCCTGATCCCTTACTGGTAGGTCATCAAATTTCACCCTCCCAGCTGCAAACCTCTTTCTGATGGACAAACAGGACAGCCTACAGATGGGAACACACTCAGGAAAGGAACCAAGGAAGTGACTTCCACTCCAAAAGGTTGGGGCTTCAGCAGTTACTGAGGAAGGGGATCCCCCTCAGGAGAGAACATTTCCGGCTGGATGTGGAAGAATCCTGCCCGAGGGCAGACCACGTGGTCTCTCTGATTCTCTAGTTAAGTCCTTACAATGCAAAGCTTAGTTTCCTGATTAAAATCTGTCAACTGCCAGACCCTGCCTGCAGTGCCCAGAGCTGACCTCACCTTCGGGGCAGGAAGCCACCCTCCTGTGACTTACCTGTGAGGAAAGCAGTCTCTAGGCACATTAAAGAAGACTAACAAATTCTAAGTAAATAAGCGCAGCCGCGGCGGCTCCGTGGGGTTACCTCTGACACCGTGAGAGACCTCCTTCTCTGCAGCGGTGCCATGGCGGCTGGGCTGGGTCGGGCTCTCCTCGCGGCGGCCGTCTCCCTTGAAGGCGTCGTAGTAGTAATCGCGATCTTCCGCCACTTCCTCCTCACCCTCGTCCACAGCTGCTTCTGTGAAGTCTTCCAAATCTGCTTCGGTAGGAAATTCACTAAAGGTCACAATAAAAAAGGAAGGTTAATACCAGTTGCTATGCACAGAGCGCAACAATGAGTCCCTTCCCTGTTCTGAAACACAAAGACAGAGGCAGGAAATAAGCTCAGCCAATGGGGAGCCGTGCTGCTAAAGCCCTCAGTCCGGCCACCTCAGCGGAAGGGGACCGCCAGGCAGCAGGGGCTGGGCTAACCTGCAGAAAGGCACGTGGCCGGGGTGACAGGCAGCTGAAGGCCACTGGCGTGCCTGGGCTCAGCCACGGCCCAAGTGAGATGTGCCGGCCCAGCTCTGGCAGGAACGCGCAATGTCCGCTTCACCCGGAAGCCAGGGACCAGCAGCCACGGCCACATCCGCAGGCTCCGGGCAGGAGGTTACCTTTTATAAATATCGTAGTCGTCCTCTTCGTTGTCCTCTTCGTCGTCCTCCTCCCCTTCTTTTGACGCAGCAGATTCAACAATCTTTGTCTGAGGGCAGCACACATACTCGGTGCCGTGGAACTGGTCCACCCCACAGGGGAGCAGCATGCCATAGCTGTACAAGGTCATTCCCTGAGTCAGGCAGGCCTGAGGGAAACCCACACACCAACATCAGAACACAGCAAGTGTGGTCAAAGACCCCCGATCCCCAGCTTTACCCAAAAGAAACCCTTACCAAATCACAACGTGAGCCCTTCTCACGGACACATAAATTTTTGGCCAAAAAGTTGCGACCCTACTATTTTAAGACTTACAAATTTTACTTAATTTGCAAGAGGGAAACATCATCTTGGGCTAAAACCAATGAAAGCCCAAAGTTGGAATAAAATTAAGGAAAGGAGGTTTCTTTTAGTAATTATCGACGCTGCTGAGTGGTGGTCAATGGTAACGTACATTCCTAATGGGTGAGGAATTCAGAATTACTTCAGAACTAGAAAAAAGAAAGGCAACTGGCTGGAAAACCAACTTAACTCAGAGGACAAGCTAAGAAAGGGTCATTCTCCCCACGGGAAGAATGAAATGATATCTAAACCTGACAGCATGCATGTCCAGACACAGATGTCCTATAACTGGCTATTTCCACACACGCCTTAGGGTTCGGGTGGCCTTGCCGGGGGCCCTGCCGACAGAATCCTTACTTAACGATCTTTTTCGTGTCCCTGACTTCAGGGGCTGAACTGTTAATGCTGTTCTTCCTTACAAAAATATCTGTTCTTCTCCCAAATAGTTTTAATTTAAAAGATACAAGTAATTGTAAACTTTGATGAGATAAAGGGAAAGAAAATTAATTTTAAATGATGGTAAGGGGCTTCCCTGGTGACGCAGTGGTTGAGAGTCCGCCTGCCGATGCAGGGGACGCGGGTTCGTGCCCCGGTCCGGGAAGATCCCACATGCCACAGAGCGGCTGGGCCCGTGAGCCATGGCCGCTGGGCCTGTGCGTCCGGAGCCTGTGCTCCGCAACGGGAGAGGCCACAACAGTGAGAGGCCCGCGTACCGCAAAAAAATAAAAAAATAAATAAAATAAATAAAATAATAAAATAAAATTATGGTAAGGTGTCGAGAAAAAACACTACTTTCCTAAAAAACAACGCTCGACTTTTCCCACCCACTCCTTTACCTCTTTGACCACAGTGTGCCAGTGCTGATGATTCTCGCACACTTCCATCCGCTCCTTGTGGAAAAACTGGCACTTTTCTGGAACTAGCAGAACGTCACTTACAAACTCGCCCACTGGAAAAGAGAAGCTTTGTCAGAAGCAAATCTGATCATGATTCAAGGTGAAAACAACCCTGACTGCAGGTTACCGTGACAGTCACACAGTCACAGGCAGGCAGGAGCAGTCTCTAATGCATATAAGCTGATGTGCACCTCATCTTCCAAAGCCAACTGGACGTTTCAGCTCCAGGCCAGCAGCCACAAGAGCTCAACACTCTGTTACAACCGCAAAGCCCAGGACTTCCTCACTCCTTCCTGACCTCAATCCCTTAACTTCTGGAGCAGGGCTACAGCACCCTATGGGGGAAATGGGAAGAGAACTCCCGTGCATGACCTCAAACACACACAGCTACTCCCCACCACCTCTGGCTTCACATGGACAACATTCCTAGCCTCTTACTTCTATTTCTGCCCACATCAGTTCTAACAATAAAACGCCCAGGAAACTAAGACTGGGTGTTCTCCTAAAGAACAGGTGAATCTTACTTTAGCCCTTTGTGGACCTACAGACACCTAGCTCTAAGACAAACCACCACTGAGATAACTGATGCAGGTACAAATCATCAGTGGAGGGTTAATTATGAAGGGGAAGACGTGTCTTTGCAGTGGGAAGGGCTGGCGGACACGACTTTAACTGGACAAGCTGACTTAAGTGATGTTCTAAGAACAGATCACCTACACAGTCTTTCTGCCAAAATATGTCATTTGACTCTAATCATACAAAACAATATGACAAATTCAAATTCAGACATAGTGCTAAACAAATGACCTAGACTCTTAAAAGATATTATTGTCATAAAATATTCAGGGACCTCCCTGTGGTCCAGTGGTTAAGACTTCACTTCCAGTGCAGGGGGCACAGGGTTCAATCCCTAGTCAGGGACCTAAGATCCCACATGCCGCCAAAAAAATAAAGTAATATAAAATAAAATAAATAAAAGCTTCAAAAGAAAAAGCTGAGGAACTGCCTAGATTAAATACAATGTATGGTCCTTTTTAAAAGGAAGCTGTAAAGGACATTATTTGAACATTTAGGACAATTGTCCCATGTGTGATCGCTGTATCACAGTCATACAGGAGAATGCCCTTGCTCTTAAGAGAAACAAGGTGAAAACTACTTGGAGGTGAACTATCTTAATGTCCCAACTCACTTTCAAATGGCCTAACAATGAAAAGTAAGTAAGACACACACAATACACACAGTGAGATGGATAAGGCAAAACTGGGAAACCTAGGTAACAGGTATAGAGTACTGTATAGTACACTACTGCATTTTTTATAGGTCTGAAACCTTTCAAAAATAAAAAGCTGGGGGAAAAATACACATAGCTGCTTAGAAAATAGAGTCCTTATCTCTTAGAAATACATGCTGAAGTATTTACAGGAAGAAAAAAAACGGTATCTGTGACTTGTTTCCAAATAACGAGGGGAAGGTCGGATTGGCCACAGACAGGGTGAGTGGTTCATAACCGTTACACAGCACATGAGGGTTAATGCGATAATCTTCTCTGTGTTTGGATATGTTTGTAACTTCCATAATAAAAAGCTAAAAACGTAATCACTGGCTCATCACCCAGAGAACCTGGTTCAGTAGGTCTAATTTTGGACTCAGTGATCTGCACTGAACAAGCATCCAAGGCGCTTCTGATGCATCACCAACATGCTCTACCGAGGGTCCGAGTGCAAGAAAACCAAGGTGGTACTTAGCTCAGGAGAGATGCAATAGGTAGGGGAGGGAAAAGGAAACAGGCAGGCTAACCTCTGAGGTTTAAAAAACAAAAAAAAAAAAAGGAAAAGGAAAGTCTAATAAGAAAGTAATCTGGCCTAAGAAAGGTCTTAGGGGGAATTCCCTGGCAGTCCAGTGGTTAGGACTCGGCGCTCTCACTGCTGGGGCCTGGGTTCAATCCCTGGTCTGGAAACTAAGATCCCCCAAGCCAAGTGGCACAGCAAGGGGGGGAAAAAAAGTCTTAAGACTTGAACTAGCAGGAAGTCTATATGCAGACCCGCTCCCCAGCCTCACTGCAGCTCAGGCCTCTGTCTCTGGGCCTGAGAAGTCTGTCCTTCCGCTGCCCATACGGAGGCAAAGGGCAGCCCCTGATCTGCTGTGAGGGGGAGATGTGCTCCCGCCATCACAGGCAGCCACCGCACATCAAAACAGCCTTCCGCGGGACAGTGAGGTTTCACTCTGCCATTAGCACGGGGACTTGGGGGACCTGATAGCTCAATTTGACACTAATGCAGGAGCACAATGGTTAGTTAGACACGGTGCTGCCCTCGAGGGCCCCAAAGGCTCTGGGGAGATAGAAGCAAGCTTTACCCATCAACCAGGCTTAAAATCGAAGCTTAAAAAGCAAAGCCCAGAGGTAAACTAGGATTCGCCTCCATCAGGAGAAGCACCCCGATACACAGTCTAAGTACAAATCACTGAAATTCTGGCATCCAACCACCAGCTCACACTGTTGATGGTGACTGTATGGACTAAGCAATCTTTATATATATATATATTTTTTTCTTTTTGTTTTGTCTGCACCTCCTGGCTTAAGGGATCTCAGTTCCCCAACCAGGGATTGAACCTGGGCCTCGGCAGTGAAAGCCCATAATCCTAACCACTAGGCCACCAGGGAACTCCCTATGTTTGTTAATTTATGACAAAAAAGCAACAAAAAGTACACTTAAGAGGCAGTGTGTACAGGGTTAAATGCCAGTGTTTAATCTCAGCACCACTGCTACTAGCAGAGAGGTCTTGGGCAAGTTACTCAAACTTTCTGTGCCTCAGTTTATCTTGCTGCTGTGAGGCCAGATGTAATATGTACAACACAGGAAAAGCTTAGAGCAGAATCTGGTGCATAGTAAGCACTAAGAATTATTTAAGTATTAGCTCTAATTACTGATGTTAACACTGTTAGTTTCAAGTCCCGAGTAACTAGTTTTATACAAAGCAAACTATACAATCACAGTTATCAAGAAATCTATAGTTAGGCAACAGTTCATATCCTTTAATTTGTAAAACCTCAATTTTATACGTACAACTGCAACATCAGAGAAAAAGTTTAGACAGCAATTTCACTACTATATATATTCTATAGAAACAATAACCAAACTGGGTTTTAAAAATATAGTGGAGTATGACATATCGTTTCATCTTAGTTAAAAATGCATTAACTAAATCTGCTTATATTACACCTTAGATAAACCCTAAAATGATACAAAGTAAAAAAGCAAGTTATAAAAGGTCAAGTGCAGTATGACACCATTAATGTCAGTTTTAAAACACAAAAACAAGTTGTTTATAGACACATTCGTATGCAGCAAAAGTATAAAAACAGGCACGGGAATGATACACCCTGACAGTGGAGTAGCAGTGACCTCCAAGGGTAGGGAGGGAGAGAGCGAAGGGATGTAAGGATGGGACTCTGGGACATTTAATCCCTTAATTAAAAAATAAGATGGAGATTAAGCAAATATGGCAAGCCCGCACACAGCAGCAACAAAGACCCAACGCAGCCCCCCCCAAAAAAGCAAATATGGCAAAACGGGGAAGAACTTAAATCAGGACAGTGAGTGCATGAGTGACCATCATATTATGTTTTATCTTTTCAGTATGCTTTAAATATCTCAAAATGAAATTAAGTTTAAAATTTAAAAAATTTTAATGCAAAAAATTTAATAATTAACTCCATGCTAAACTGTAAGATTAAACGCCATCAATCTTCTGCTATGGAATCATGATTAAATTGATCTGTCTGACCTCTGAAAACCAGAAAAGAACTAATGCCACTGATTTAAAACAGAATAGCAGGGCTTCCCTGGTGGCGCAGTGGTTGAGAGTCTGCCTGCCGATGCAGGGGACATGGGTTCATGCCCCGGTCCGGGAAGATCCCACATGCCGTGGAGCAGCTGGGCCCATGAGCCATGGCCACTGAGCCTGCGCGTCCAGAGCCTGTGCTCCGCAACGGGAGAGGCCACAACAGTGAGAGGCCTGCATACCACAAAAAAAAAAACAAAAAACAAAACAGAATAGCACTCCTTGATTCAACAATTCCAATTCTAAAACCGTACTCTTAGGTAGTAATTAAGAAAGTGAACAAAGATATTCATTACAGAATTGTTAATATCAAAAAACCGGAACCAGGGCTTCCCTGGCTGCGCAGTGGTTAAGAATCCGTCTGCCAATGCAGGGGACATGGATTTGAGCCCTGGCCCAGGAAGATCCCACATGCCATGGAGCAACTAAGCCCGTGTGCCACAACTACTGAGCCTATGCTCTAGAGCCCGTGAACCACAACTATGAAGCCTGTGTGTCTAGAGCCCATGCTCCACAGCAAGAGAAGCCACCACAATGAGAAGCCCACTCGCCACAACTAGAGAAAGGCTGCTGGCAGCAACGAAGACTCAACACAGCCAAAAATAAAATAAATAAATTTATTTAAAAAAAAACACCAAAAACGGAACCAACCTAAATGTTCCTTAATAGGGAATTAGTTAAATAATGGTACTTAATGGAATACCATGGGCTTATAAGAAACATGGTTAAATATCTCTATATAACATGGAAACATTTCCATTTCCATGACGGTTTAACAATTTTAACAATCATTAAACAAATAAGCAAAGGAATAAACACACCCGATACCCCTAACCTCTCCTTAAGCCTGGTTAGCTCCTTTAGGCTAAATCTGTTTAAAAAGACAGACTCAAAAGATGTGTGCATCTCTAAGAGTGGTACATAATAGATGTTCAATAAATGTCAACTTTTTTAAAAAGCATTAAACAGAAAAGCATATTTAGCATGATCCAATTTAGGGAAAAAAACAAAAAAAAGCATTTAAAAGCACACACATTTCCATGAATATCCAAAGAACAAAAGTCTTGTCTATACACCAAAATGTTAATATGGTTAATGGAGTGCAGAAACTGGAAAGGATTATTTTTGCTTTCCTTCCCCAATTTGTTTTATTTAAAACAAAACCAAAAACTTTTTAAACATGTAAATTAAAAGAGGAACACATTTCAATCCCAGCATCAGTTCTGTCATTTCACTGCTACTTTTTGCCTTTGATACAAATAATTATCAGAAACTTCTAGGAAAAAGACTGACCTAAGCAAATCAGTATTACTCTGTTTTACAGAAAAACACTGAAGATGGTTTGGTCTCACTTTAAAAGTTTATCTAAGGTTGTAACAATTCTCAATTTAACCCGCTGGAGTACAATACACAGTGCCCACAATTCCCTAAGTCACTGGAAACCTATATTGTTTTTGCTATTCAAGGCAATAAGTTGGTCAATGAACACGGCAATTTAGCAAAATCTATGCTCTAGAGCCCGTGAACCACAACTATGAAGCCTGTGTGTCTAGAGCCCATGCTCCACAGCAAGAGAAGCCACCACAATGAGAAGCCCACTCGCCACAACTAGAGAAAGGCTGCTGGCAGCAACGAAGACTCAACACAGCCAAAAATAAAATAAATAAATTTATTTAAAAAAAAACACCAAAAACGGAACCAACCTAAATGTTCCTTAATAGGGAATTAGTTAAATAATGGTACTTAATGGAATACCATGGGCTTATAAGAAACATGGTTAAATATCTCTATATAACATGGAAACATTTCCATTTCCATGACGGTTTAACAATTTTAACAATCATTAAACAAATAAGCAAAGGAATAAACACACCCGATACCCCTAACCTCTCCTTAAGCCTGGTTAGCTCCTTTAGGCTAAATCTGTTTAAAAAGACAGACTCAAAAGATGTGTGCATCTCTAAGAGTGGTACATAATAGATGTTCAATAAATGTCAACTTTTTTAAAAAGCATTAAACAGAAAAGCATATTTAGCATGATCCAATTTAGGGAAAAAAACAAAAAAAAGCATTTAAAAGCACACACATTTCCATGAATATCCAAAGAACAAAAGTCTTGTCTATACACCAAAATGTTAATATGGTTAATGGAGTGCAGAAACTGGAAAGGATTATTTTTGCTTTCCTTCCCCAATTTGTTTTATTTAAAACAAAACCAAAAACTTTTTAAACATGTAAATTAAAAGAGGAACACATTTCAATCCCAGCATCAGTTCTGTCATTTCACTGCTACTTTTTGCCTTTGATACAAATAATTATCAGAAACTTCTAGGAAAAAGACTGACCTAAGCAAATCAGTATTACTCTGTTTTACAGAAAAACACTGAAGATGGTTTGGTCTCACTTTAAAAGTTTATCTAAGGTTGTAACAATTCTCAATTTAACCCGCTGGAGTACAATACACAGTGCCCACAATTCCCTAAGTCACTGGAAACCTATATTGTTTTTGCTATTCAAGGCAATAAGTTGGTCAATGAACACGGCAATTTAGCAAAATCTAAACTACAGGCTTTCATTTAAGCTGCATTTGTGATTTATCTTCAGTCTCCACTCATTCCCCGTGATACTGTTTTTCTTTCATACCACCTCCCACCAGCAGGGTCATGGCAGCCATCAGGTCTTAGAGCTTTTTCAGAGTTGATAACATTGCTTTCAAAGTTAACAACGGCTGCTCACCCACTTGGGGAAGCTCCTCGATACCAACACTCATATGTATAAATAAACCTACTGCAAAAGCACTCTGCGGTTGGGACTTCCCTGGCGGTCCAGTGGTTAGGACTCTGTGCTCTCACTGCCGAGGGCCCAGTTTCCATCCATGGTCGGGGAAATAAGATCCCACAAGCCGCACAGTGCAGCCAAAAAAAAAAGTACTCTCTGGTTGCAAACAGCAAGACCATGTCATTTACGGGGCCCTTGGAAGCTGTAAGCAGCGGGGCAAAAGCCTGCTGTAATGAGAGAAAACCAAGAAAATTAACCTGACCACCCAACGTGAGTTTTTGAGAGGTCTGGTGGCCACCCTTAGCAGATGTCTTGGAGGTAAATAGGGCTCTGAGAAGTTAAAAGAGCGTGAACAATCATCATGAACAGAAACATACACCTTGCACAAGGGCCCACAGTGGGAACAGGGTGAACTGCTGACGGGCTGTCAGGAATTCAAAGGCAGAAGACGACTTGCAGACAGACACCTGCAGTGGACAAGTAAGCTCCAAGCTCACTCCGGGCCCCACCTCAAAGCTTCTGAGAACAAGACCATTCCTGGCAGTCTTCGCCACAGTAATACTCCCATCCAACTCTCCTTCCAGAAATTAGCGACAACAGAAACAGTCATGGGCTCACAAAGCTCTTTTCTTCTGATGCAGGAGCCAGTCTATATATAAATGTCAGAGATGACTAACTCCTTCCCCCCAAATACCAGCAGCTTTGCTTCTTCACAGTTCACCAACTCTATCCCACTCAGATCATCCTAATTATTTAGATAAAATCTTACGGATAAACAGGCAATTCGTAATAACGTAAGATATAAGATTCATTTTGAGAGGCAAGTATAACTTCTCACCAAATATACTGAATATCAGTGAAAAGAGTCACACTGGTGGGTGGTCAAGCATGCTCTCAAAATAGGGCAGAACTGAGTGACAGGTGCACAGATGTCTACAGACAGCGAGACACCAGGCCTGATGCCAACACTACCCGTTACCTAAATTCATTCTCAAACAGCCTTCAAGGGTGCTAATCAAGACACGTCCTTCCCCTAAAGCTAGCAAAACAATGGCAAACAAAAACAGTGTCGGAGAACATCCAGAACACCCCTGAACAACCAAATCAATTAATACGGGTACCCAACCAATTAGATAGAGCCTGTTTTCCCATCTCCTTGCCCTTTGGCCTGCCTGTGCTTTGGGTTTGCTGGGCAGTAATATCTTAAAGGGGGTTTCAGGGCTGAAGCTAATCACACTATGACCATCTCTTTACTGCAACACGTGGTATTCACCTTAACATGTATAAAAGGACTCACTGTGGTTATTTCTGGTGAATAAAATATATAGGATGCTTGCTTTTTACTGGATTAATTTTTAGTAGTTTGTATGTTAAAAGAATTGTGTATGGTTGTGTAACTCAGTGAATATACTATAAACCATTCAACAGTACACTTTAAAATGGATGAATTATATAGTATGTGAAATATATCTCAACAAATCTGTTTTTAAGAAGCAGAGAGACTGATTACAGGGAATACTGAGCAAATAAATATACTGAGGATAATGGGATTGGAGGTATCATCAATATGAGCTCACTGCTTTTAATATCCACATGTATAGAAATATAGATTTATATGTGCATGAATATGTGTATATAAATATAGTTCATAGGTCTGTCTGCTGAGTGGGCCTAGAAGCAATAACAGCATAATAGCAGTAAGCACACCTAATACCCAGATTTTGGTTCCTAAATACCATTCCCCACTAAATAAAACCATTTCTTCTTGGAGAAATGGCTCACTCCAGGGGTGGGGTAGGGAACACAGGATGAGCCTGGAGCATCTTTTTGTACCAGAAAGTAAGGAAGCTTTCAAAGAATAATAGGGACATAGCAAAAAGACACAGGAGTCAGCATGAAGGGGGGTCCCACTGGACCAATCTGGACAGTGAGTCCATAATGAAATGAATAAATGAATGCAGACACCATCTTAGCCAGGTGATAAAAGTTATCACCGGTCATGAAACAAAGTGACATCATGCAATTCCTAAGATGACTCAGAGAGAAGAACACATCTGTGACAGGGCCCTCAAAAACACACAAGTCAAAAGGATCCTAAGACAGACCCAAATTGCATTCTACAAAGTCACTGGCCTGTACTCTAAAAACCAAAGTTAAGAAAGACAAGGAAACGCTACACAGAGAACTAAATGCAACGTTGAAACAATGAATTAGATCCTGGTGTTGTTGGAACAACAGGTGAAACTTGAACAGGGTCTGTAGATTAGATATTATATCAATGATAATTTCCTGATTTTGACGGCTGTACTACAGTTACATAGCAGAATGTCCTTGTTTATGAAAAATATACGTGGAAGTATTAAGGGATAAAAGGATACCATGTCTACAACTTAAATGATTTAAAACAAAAACAAAAACAAAACCTGCGGGGAGATACAAGTGGTTAAGATTAATTTTACCGTATTAATCAAATGTTAACAGTTGGAAAATCTGAAATCTGAGGAAAGGATTTAATGGAAGGTCTTTGTACTATTTTTGCAACCATTCTGTAAACTTGAAATTATTTTAAAACTGTTATTATTTTTAATTTTTTTTTTTTCCTATTTTTGGCTATGCCGCATGGCATGCGAGATCTTGGTTTCCTGACCAGGGATCGAACCCATGCCCCCTGCACTGGAAGCGCGGCATCTTAGCCACTAGACCGCCAGGGAAGTCCCGTATTATTTTTAAGTTAAAAAGGCAAAAGTAACCCTGAAAGACTAGAACCAAAAGGCTTTCTAAGGAGCCTATGGTAAAGAGAAAGTGGTGCTGATAATCAACCAGTGCCTGGGGACTCTAAAGGGGTGGGGACGGGGACAGAGAGACATTACAATCTTCTGCTTCTCAAATGATTACAAGGAATTGGCAGTACTTTTTTCCTAACCTCCCTAAACTCCAGTCACCTGGTCCCCTACTAGCTTAGGCTCAGGCAACTGTTTTATTTATTTAAAAATACCAACAGGTAGCTCTCCTTCCTGGTTAAGAAGTTGTCCAAATGGATGCTGCTGTAAACACAGTAACAACTGTCTGAATTTAGTAACACTGAAGACTGCATTATGCATTATTCAGTGACCACAATGCAAAGAAGGTATTGAATGGTTTATGGTCAAATTGTTTTATGCATCTAGTTAATGACAATATCATGCATCGTCTGGTTTTCTGGCACTGAAAAACTCAAACTAACATTTAGAAAAGAACATTTTCGCTGTGCACCAGCTATGGTAGTGGTCTTGTAATCAACAGACAGCATCCTAGTTCCAGGCACCGTCTTGACTGCGGGACAGAGAAGACTAAAGCTGTGTCCCTCCTCCCAAGGTGCTCAGAGTGTAGCTGGAGAAAGACACATCAACAGACGGCATCGTGCAGGGTGATGGGGCACGGGTGGCGACAAGGAGGAGCTGAGAAACCTGGACGTCGAGACAGAAAGTAGAGCAGCAGGAAAGGCTTCCTTTAAAGGAGGTGTCCCTGAGATGAGTGTGAAAAGGAGAACTCGCCAGGCAAAGTGAGTACATAAAGTCACTCCAGTGGGAGCTGGACTGCACGTGGCAGGAGCGCATGGAGCAGGGGCGGGGAGGATGGAGCAGGGGTTGGGGGCATGGAGCAGAGCTAAGCAAGGGCCACACCATGCAGTTTCCAAACTGTGCTAAAGGCGCTTTACACCTGGCCTTTTAGGTGAAGAAGATAGAGCTACTGAAGGGTTTCATGTGCAGGAGAGACAGTTCAGTCTTCATTTTGGATCAGGGAGGGCAACGGACTGAACAGAACTGAGAAACGCGCAGAAGCGGTTCTCACAGTCCAGGAAGGAAATGATAAAAGACTGAGCTAGAGCAGGGAACTCGGACGGACCAGCCGGAGGTTCCCAACGTTTCCCCAGTCACAGTACTCTGGGTGTCCCAGGAATTTTTTCACAGCACCCCCCAGGCCAAAGGGGTGCCGAAAAGTTAAGTCGTCAGGGCGACCACTTAGTAAAAAGCACCTGTGTCTGACACCTTGTGCCTGCTGGGCACTGCAGAGACTCTCCTGCATGGCAGTAAACTCGGCACCATCACCCCCATTTCATCAGCAATTCTGGTGCAATGCTGGCTTTTCCTCACAGAAACCATTAAGAAACAGCCCCACAAAGACATGAGGTCATCGAAAGGAACGGGATGAGCTGATGCTGAAACTGTGAACGCCTCCAGCTAGTTCACAATGTCTGACACGCTTTCCCTGAAAATCAGAAATATCCCCAGTGCCCTGGGGTGCCTTTGTGCACAGTCTGGGAACCATGGTTATAAGCCATTCTTAAGAGGTAAAAATCAGGCTACCTTGAGAACTGGCTGGGTGTGGGGAGATACAGGTCTCCCAGATCTCCAGCTCAGAGTCCTGGGTGGGTAGTGGAGCCAACAAGTGACAAGGAACATGCAGGACGGGGAAGACCAGGCCACAAAGCCTCTGGTAATGACAGTGCAAAAGGAAGAAAATGATTGCTAGGTACTATCTATCATGTATGAATATTCAAGGGTACTCTCTTAAGTTTGAGAATTTTACAGAGAATGAATGAAACCTCATACTCAGAGATTTCTTAAAGCCAAAGGGAATGAAAGAACATCTTTAAACCACACCACACAAAACCATTCACAAGCCTCACACTACTGCATGGGGCTCCGTTTTAAGTAAATGGTGTTAAGCACACACCTGTCCTCTTTTCCCCCGTACTCAATACTTTTAAAACAAAGTAACTGCTACGGTAAATACTGTTATTCAACTGCTGCCTCTTCCTGTTACTTTGCTACCTGTGAGAATGAGAAAGCAATGAGTTCATGTTAGGAAAGGTTTTTGTTGTTGTTGTTGTTTTTAAATTTATTTATTTATTTATTTTTGGCTGCACTGGGTCTTCGGTGCTGTGCGCGGGCTTTCTCTAGTTGCGGTGAGCGGGGGCCACTCTTCGTTGTGGTGCGCAGGCTTCTCATTGCAGTGGCTTCTCTTGTTGTGGAGCATGGGCTCTAGGCCCACGGGCTTCAGTAGCTGTGGCTCCCGGGCTCTAGAGCGCAGGCTCAGCAGTTGTGGCGCACGGGCTTAGTTGCTCCGCGGCATGTGGGATCTTCCCAGACCAGGGCTTGAACCCATGTCCCCTGCATTGGCAGGCGAATTCTTAACCACTGCACCACCAGGGAAGTCCCAGAAAGGTTTTAATGAAGGAGGGAGGGGAACAGGTTAAGTTAGTGGTTAAAATTAAATACACCCGCAGAACTAGCCAGGCTATGTTAGTGCTCCATCTATGTCAGTCCTATCATGGATCATCTAAAATTGATCGTTTCGCCCTTTTAAGTTTCTACGACCAAATCTGTTCCTGAGTCAGCCAGGCAACAGACGCGCGAACGTAACTCAGATGTGTCAATGATCAGTGGTCAGGATGAGCACATTCACTAAAAGGGCATTTGGAGCAGCGATTCTACTTCTGGGTAATAAAATGTTATGGCTGCACTTGAGTTAGGTCCGACTGCTAACAGAAACACACAGAGTCATAAACACCCTTATCAGCTGACCCTTCAGTAAGGCAGGTGGCACAGGGCCTGGCTGACGCATCCCTGACTGTCTACAGGCAGCTACGACTCACTTCCTCGGCTTCTGAAAACTGCCACAGGTTTGGTCTGGCTAACGATACAGGATTTCGGCGCTTGCAAAATGTGTGCAGGGCAAAGAAAGGGAACAAAAGACCACCCCTCGGCTGCTTCGGTACTACTGATGCCAGGACCATCAACAGTACTTTCAAACTCTCAGGGTGAACGAAGCTGGACCACTCCGAGGGCAGCACGCTCACTCAGGGGTGTGGAAAAGGCTCACCCTGAAAAAACAGAGGACGCCCATGATGGGAGGTGGAGTTAGTGACCATCAAAGACAAGTCACTTATCAACACCAGAAAGCCATGAGTATTCAAAAGACAGTCCCCCAATAAGTTCCTGCAGCCCTTGGCTTCTTGACAGATGACGACATCTCACTGTGAGCCAGGAGAAGATGAAATGTAAACCTGGGGAGCCCGCATTCCTGAGAAGTAACCCAGAGGTGCTCCAGGACGCTCACCGAGACACTTGAAGGGGATCACGATGTGAGTCTTGCACTGCTTCTTGTCCCTCCGGCACCAGCTGTCCACGCTGACTGGCTGGTTTGCTTCCATCACATTTGTGATCTGTAGTTCTGGATACATCTGCAAGGGAAGAGGAAATACACACAGTAGACCGGCTTTGTCCGTAAAAGATGAACACTTGCTGGTGAGCCAGGACGAGAGTCTGCGTGCTCAGCTTCCCCATCGTCCTACGTAAATCTGAAGTCCCCTCTGCTGCCTGGTTCCAACGGAACTAATCAAGCAAAGAGATACTGTAACTGTTAGCTTTCTTTTGACAGGTAGATTTTGGACCACTTCTAACACATTCTCTTTGAAAAAAGACCTACACAAGCAGCAAGCGTTCAGCCCCAAACAAGTCTATTAGGTATCAAGTCCACTTGTAGGGTGTGTGTAAATAGCTGAGTTCAAGAACTAAAACATTCAAGAGGCAAGTCTGTGGAAGTGTGTGTTAATGAAATTATAGAATAATATTCCAACCCTGACCCCAAAGGCTAGTTTTGGTAAAGAAATTAAAACATCTCATATGCTTTTCTACGTCAAGCGTTGACCCAAAAAGTCTGTTGAGTCAGACATGAGATAATCCCTTATGATACTGGTGGCTTCCACCAGCAAGTGCAAAACACGAGCACACACGTGACACTGGGCTTGTTTCACAGCTTCCCATAACACGTGGGAAGCCAAGGGAACCAGGCTGCACTTCTAAGGCCCGGCCAAGCTTCTGCAGTGTTCCGTCCACAAAGGACAGAGAGCTCACAGCACACCCAGGACAAGTGCACACTCAGAACAGATGCCTGCTGCCCCCATCATTACCAGCTTGGTCTTAGATCAAAGCAGCAGAATGACAGAGCGCCTATTTCTGAGGTAAACAGGTTCAAACGTGACCCAGAAACGTGTAAGTTCCCGGCAGCGCGGCGCTTACCTCCTGACAGTACTGGAGGACTTCTTCTGTTGTTCCAAAGCAGCTCTGAGTGCCTGTGGGGTCAGGTTCCCACTTCCCCGTCTGAATGTTCACGTGCATATTTAGCTTTCCACAAAACATTGCAATCTGAGGCTCAGCAACAGCAAACCCTGTTCCCGCGTTGGCTGCGAGGGCCTATCGAAGGGAAAATAAATTCCAGGTTCACTCCCAAGAAGCTGGCACGGAGGGACAGTCACTTAGCAGTTTGTGACAGGAGAACTGAGCTTTTAAAAAAATCTTCATTACTTACTATTTTTTCTTCATAAACAAATCCTTTTCCCAAGAGCTAAGCCAGAATAAAAAAATGACCTTTGGACATATATAATCAGGGAGAAATGTGCGTGGGAACTGTAACCACCACCCCCCATCTAGATACTTCTGACTTGGGAACCCATAATCCACCTGCAGTCCCCTCTAATACAAGCAAACCCACTTTCCATTCCTTAATACACCAAAACACAAAAGTATAGAACGGCGAGAGTTCCAGCAATTTTACTCAATTCACTTACATGACAAAGTTTTGTTGAGCAACTACTATTTTTGCACAGCAACGTGCTAAATGCTCAGGACACAAGGCTGAGCAAAAGGTTACGGCCCCTGCCCTCTTGGGGCTTATGGTCTAGTTCAAGAGTCAATTCTCACATGAAAAGATTCCCAGATGTCTCACGAAGGAAAAGAACATAGAGCTGAAGGAGTATACAAAACAAAAAGGGAATGTGACTTAGGCTTGGGTAGGAGGTGATGGGGAAGCTTCCTGAACTGTGACACTGGAGTGGCTTTGGCCATCCCCACTGGGGGAGAATGTAGACTGTGAGTCTGTGGAGGGTCTAAGGGAAGGGTGGGTGGCACACATGGTCAAGACTGGATGGTCTGTAGACCAAGAAAGGATGGAGTGCTGAGGGTTCTAAGTACAGAGTTAATATTTTTCAGATGCAGCTCTGATGTTTTCTGTAGGCAGGGGGATGGCTCAGGGAGCTGGAAGATGACAGTACTTGGGTAAGGCAGCACCGGCAGACAGCAATGCAGGCAAGACTGGGTGACGATGGCTGGGGGGTGACCAAGAGGCAGCACGGCTTGCATAACTCAGTGAGCAATGGCGTCGTGCATGGAAAGAGAACACTAAAAGGGATTTCATGAACAATTTTATCTCTTGTTAGGAAAAAAATCAACTATCCGTAGCCATCAATAGCTAACACATTACAGGTGAGAAAAAACATTTACGTACGATGACAGTGAGGCTCTTACAAAGTCTCGTGCACCAGAAGAAACACAGGCATCCCTGCATCTAAAGATATACCAATATTGATGGTTACATTCACAATAAAGTTCTGTGGTCTCTCCTAATGGGTAAGTGCTTTCAAAACAAAAATTAAACATCTTTTTAAAATGTTAAAACTTGAGGGGTCGGGTTAGACTATCTGGCCTATTATGATCTTTTCAAAAGGAGCAAAGAGCGTTGGTATTAAATGGTTTTCCTATTAACAAGAAAAAGTAGATTTGACTTTTTTTTTTTTGCCGTACCCTGCAGCTTGTGGGATCTTAGTTCCCCGACCGGGGTTCAAACCCATGCCTTTGGCAGTGAAAGCACAGAGTCCCAACCACTGGACCACCAGGGAATTCCCTGACTTTTAAAACATATGGAAAACTGTGTGCTTTCCAGGCAAGTCTCCTGCATTTGTGCTGATGGACTGGTTACACAGACATGAACGGTCCTTCCAACTAGGAGCCTACGTTTGATTCTGAAATACATCCCGATCTTCTTCTAGGACAAATTTACCACCTACACGTTTTGCTTAGGAGCTTATTAAAATTAGCCTGCTTTCCAGTAGCGCGAGAGAAGGAAGCACGAACGCTTGCTGGATAGCTGGGAGAAAGCTAATCGGGATCTAAAATGTCGCCAAGATCAGTCAGGGTTGAAAAACACCTCAGTTAAATCCAACGAGGAGAACAGTCAGCAACTTTATGAAGTAGAATAGACTGTCACCCCACTGTGATGAATAATCATCTATTAAAGTAGAAGCCACAGATCCTGCGCATTCACAATAACTGCATGTGAAGCTACAGACCGGTGTGAAGTCCTGTCTCCCCCAAAGAAAGAAAAAACATTTAAAGGTATCTGTGGAAAGAAGGTATACATAGTACCTTAATGGCGTTTAATTCAAACAGATCATTAAAAGGTATAAAGATGCACATGACAAGGGCACTTAATTCTCACACTGAGCTGGAGATGTGCACAAAAATGCCTCTTCTACTGGCCATTCTTCTTCTGGGAGGCATATCTAAGGATTAAGGCTAGAAACTTGGGTTATGATACAGAGGGAAATGGGCACACAGTACATTAAGTGGTACATACAGAGACAAAGGCAAACAAACCCCAGGGATGCTCTGTGCACGGAAACCAGTGTTCCAGCAAATTCCTTCCTTCCTACTCTTCAAAAGCTCAGACAGAAACGAACAAAGAAAATCCAGGAAGACATGATAAATATGTAAGCAAGAAAGCCAAATCTACAGGCTAGAAGGAAAGTATTTCTTAAACCTGCTATAAATGAACTACCACAGTTAAACGTGAAAGACGCTGAGCAATCCTTTCAAATTCTCTCTATAGACTGGTATATTTTGACATTAAATAGGATGTCAGGGTGGTATCTAATCTTTCAGAAGTACAGAGGCGGGGGAGGGAGGCATTTGCCTCTTTAGTTCCAAAAATGAATACAGGTAAGAAACAGCATCAGTCAATTACATGAGCTCACCCAGGCCACAGTCAAAACCGTGCAAGTGGGCTTCCCCGGTGGCGCAGTGGTTGAGACTCTGCCTGCCGATGCTGGGGACATGGGTTCGTGCCCCGGTCCGGGAAGACCCCACATGCCGCAGAGCGGCTAGGCCCGTGAGCCATGGCCGCTGAGCCTGCGCGTCCGGAGCCTGTGCTCCGCAACGGGAGAGGCCGCAGCAGGGAGAGGCCCGCGTACCGCAGAAAAAAAAAAAAAAAAAGCTCAGGTAGTAAATAATTTAGCCTTGCCGTGCATATAGTCTTTATTGCAACTTTTCAGTGTTTGATTTTATAGTATAAAGCAGCCACAGACGATACATAAATTAATGGCACGGCTAAAAAAAAAAAAAAAAAAAAAAAATTGAAGAAGACAGTCCACGTGTCGCTCGCTATGGCTGTTGGCTGAAAGGCCACAAGAGTTCCAACTGTACGAATGCTCAGTTTACGGGTCAACCACTGAGGTCAATACATCGGTGGTAAGTGCATTTGATCTTTCTGCAGAGATGGTCAACAGTGCCTTCCCTAAAGAGGATCTAAAATACCAGAGGTTAAAGTAGCAGGAAGAGGCAGCTTGGCAGCCACAGCTCCTCACATCAGTTCCCACCAAGGAAAAGGAGGGTAACTGGAATCAGTCCAGACAGCTCATATGCTGCCGTGATTCATTTCTGAGTTCAGAAAGATTAATCCTTGTGGCCATCAGAGACTCTCAAGAAGGTATCATCTGGAATATAAAAAGCCTCTGCGGACCACGTCTAGGGGTCAACTAACCAAACATACCCCAACCTTACCTAGCGTATAACAGGATTGCTTTTTCCTGTAATGTTTGTGCTTCTTTCCTTTGAAAATGCTCTTATTTAATGTGCTCTCCATTTTCTGAGGCACACACTGTGCCTTGACCCATTACATCAACGTATAAATCAATCTGTTTCCTAACCTAACATGTTACAAATGGGATTTCGTTGCCAAGTCAGCACTTCTGATATCCTGTGAACCTGAAATCCTCTAGGAAAGAAAATTAACGCCCCACGCTTGGGCACTGCGGCCAGCCCTTGATCTATGAACACTGCAGCATTTTTAAGGCTTTGAAAACAAATTGCATCAACTGCTTTCCTAGCCCAGCACTTCCATTTTACTTAATAATTCATTCTTATTAAGAAATTCCATTTTATTAATTTGACTCAGCTACTCAAGGATGGAAATTCAACTTGGTAAAAAGTGCTTCTAGTAACTTGGTTGAAAACCTGAAATGGCTTTAAAGTAATAAATAAACAGAAACAAACATAAATCTGAACGTAACTTCAAACAGGGCCTTTAATCATCACCTCAAGAGAAGCAACTCCTGGGCCCACCTCAGCCCCACCTCCCTTCACAAAAGCCTCCCAATCCAAAGCAAACAGGTATACTTCCTTCCTCACTAAAGCTACTGCCCCAGATTCCAATTTGGCTCCAGGATCTGTGAAAGTGCCTGCCATGGAGGGAGGTCCTCCAAAGAGGAGGGCTTTATTCTATTCCTGAGGGAGTCTGTTTCCTGAAACAGGAAGTGCTCCTGTGGTCCATGTACCCCCGAGAAGCAGGGCAGCACAGCTCCAGCTCCCATTAGGGCACTGTACGGGTAGCACCTACTCAGCACCGGCACAGGAGTGACATCAAGACACAGACTCTTCTCAAAGACCCATTCATTCATTCATTCATTCATTCATTTTTGCGGTACACAGGCCTCTCACTGCTGTGGCCTCTCCCGTTGCGGAGCACAGGCTCCGGACGCGCAGGCTCAGCGGCCATGGCTCACGGGCCCAGCTGCTCCGTGACATGTGGGATCCTCCTGGACCGGGGCACGAACCCGTGTCCCCTGCATCGGCAGGTGGACTCTCAACCACTGCGCCACCAGGGAAGCCCTGACCCTCCTTTTTTAAATGAAGAAGTCAGTGAAATGACAATCTATTCATGGATGTGAAGATCCTGTACTCATTTGTTTGTTTAAGTTCTGAATGGTACTTCATGATTCCTAAATTAAAATGACTTAGGTCTGTGTCCACTAACCTGCATCTAAGATTTACTTAATCAAACAAAGTTTAAAAAATCCACAGTTTCAAGCTTATCGCCCCAATATATTAACTACAAAAGGGAAGCCAAATTACTTCACAGTGGAGACACTGCCGTCAACCTCACCAGCCATAATTCGTGTAAGAGGACGGATGAGGAAAGACACATCGAGGGACTGTCTCAGACTGGAGGCTATGGAGAAAAAAGATGCAACGTGGGAGCCCAGACAGGATCTTGGAACAGGAAAAGGACACTGGTGGGAAAACTGGAGCAGTATCTGAATAAGGCCTGTGCATCAGTTAACACTGCTGTGCCAATGTCAACCTCCCAGTTTTGATAAATGCACAAGGGTTATGTCAGATGTTAATACTAAGAGAAGTGCAGTCTAAGGATACAGGGGAACTCCCTCTACTATTTTTGCAACTTTTTAAAAACTCTAAAATTAGCTCAAAATAAAACAGTTTTGATTTTTTTAAATCCTATTCATCGCTTGCCTGAATTTCGACTGTGACTCCATGGTCTCAATCTGCAAAGAGAAGACACGCTCTTTGGTAGGGCAACGAGCAAGTATGATCAGAGCAGGCCCAATACCTGAAAAACTTAACTATTTATTCTGAACATACCCTAATGTAGTAAAACCCCATGCGTATATATATTACATTTGATTTATCTCCAATGGGAGGACTATTACAATTCTGCCCAGAACCTCACGTATGAGAAACTCCACTTCTGTTACTGTCCAAAGGGTGACTGTAGTTTGAAGTCCCTAGTGCATCTTCCTCGGCAGTACAGCGTGAAGCTTTCAATTTAAAAAAGCTCCAAGGACTTCCCTGGTGGCGCAGTGGTTACGAATCCGCCTGCCGATGCCGGGGACACGGGTTTGAGCCCTGGTCCGGGAAGATCCCACATGCTGCGAAGCAACTAAGCCCACGCACCACAACTACTGAGCCTGCGCTCTAGAGCCCATGAGCCACAACTATTGAGTCCATGCACTGCAACTACTGAAGCTTGCGTGCTCTAGGGGGCCCGTGAGCTGCAACTACTGAGCCCGCATGCTGCATCTACTGAAGCCCGTGCGCCTAGAGACCATGCTCCGTAACAAAAGAAGCCACCACAATGAGAAGCCCGCGCACTGCCACGAAGAATAGACCCCGCTCACCGCAACTAGAGAAATCCCGCGCGCAGCAACGAAGACCCACTGCAGCCAAAAAAAAAAAAAAAAGCTCCAAACTTCAAACATTTCAACACACTATTTAATAAAATATCAGGATTCTTGTTAAGCATTTCCCAGCCTGAACAGCAAACTGAGAAACCTGTTCTTAAAAGTGACAGTTTTCGTTACGCCAACTGAAAATCCTTGGCTTTTGTTGTTGTTGTTGTTAACATTTGAACTTAATTCTAATTAGAAGCTTGTGAATTAGGGTTAGGCGGAAAAACTCTGAATGTAAAAGGTCATTATTCTTCCAGCCATTATTCTTCCACTGATGTATGCCAGCTGTTAGGTATCATTTTCATAGGCAGTAATTTACACAAATAATCCCTGCTTTATTAGAGCTGTAAATATTAAAGTATAAATGATGTATCATTTCCAAGACTGAAAATAGTTTAGACTGTCTCCAAGGCTTTTTATAGGAACGTGGTAATCTGTCCATCTGGATGACACTGGTAAGGATCCAAGCACCAAGATTTAAGAGAGGTCTGTCTTTCTGTACGTGTCTCTAAGATGAGAGCTAAGAGTCTTTTATAAAGGAAGTTACTGAAATACATAAAACACTTTCAAGTAAAAAAAAAAAAAAAAGGCAGAACAGTGTTTATGGATCTAAAATTCTCAAGTGAACAAGCTCTTTACAGGCTCCTGTGTTTCTTTCCAATTGCCTGTAATGGGAATTCCACGAAACTGACCTCCTCAGGAAAAGAGGTCCTAGGGACATGGCTCAGCCAGCCATCACCTTCTGCTCTCTCCACTCCTGACCCTGGAGGAAGTACGTGATGTGATGGTGAAGAGCACAGGCTGTACGAGATGGACAAACCGTGACTGTGTTCCAGCCCCACCACTGACAGGCTGTGCCACGTTTGGTAGGTTCCCTAACCTCTCTGGACCTCGGTCTCCTGTCTATAAAATAAGGACAACAGTAGCTACACACCATAGTGCTATTTTGAGGTTTAAATGAGTTTAACACATGAAAAGTGCTTGAAACAGTGCTTGTTACATAGGAGTTCTTCAAGTGTTGATGGCTATTAGTATCAGGCTTTAAATTTCTTTATCTGTAAAACAGGGCTACTGACATACTATTCCTCTCAGGCCTGTTGTGGGATTAAATTAAGAGAATGCATGTAAGCACTAAGCACAACACCCGACTTGAACGTTAGCATCGTTAGCATCGGCTGGCTCCTGAAGATGTCATTTTCTCTGGCTACAAGAACCAGGGCTTAAGCCATGGGCACACCACGTGACCAGCCATCCTCCCCAACCCCGTGAAATGGGGTGAAGGCTACACATTCCTCCTCTTTGAAATCTGGACACACCTGAAGAGGGCTGCATTCACACTCCACATTTTATTTTGAGGGAATTCAGTCACCAAATGTTTATATGACAATTTAATACTGCCTTACCATTTAAAAGAAAATCACTGGGGGGTTGCTGGCTTCCTAGTTCTGGTCCAGCTTCCAGCCAAATGGAAGTGAGGTCAAAATGAACCTGTGTTTTCTATAGAGACATTGCTGTGATCAAAAAAGCACTACGTGGGCATCCCCAGTGGTGCAGTGGTTAAGAATCCGCCTGCCAATGCAGGGGACACGGGTTCGATCCCTGGTCCGGGAAGATCCCACATGCCGCGGAGCAACTAAGCTCGTGTGCCACAACTACTGAGCCCGCGTGCCTAGAGCCCGTGCTCTACAATGAGAGAAGCCACTGCAATGAGAAGCCCGTGCATCGCAACAAAGAGTAGCCCCCGCTCGCCGCAACTAGAGAAAGCCCGCGCGCAGCAACGAAGACCCAACACAGCCAAAAATAAATAAATAAATAAAATAAAAAGAAATTTTTAAAAAAAGCACTATGTTATTTCTCTAAATCTGTTTTCTTGAGGGATATTCCCTTGACTTACAAGCTAAGTAGCCTCATGGAGGTTATTTAGTTTCTCTCCTGACCCCAGTTTTCACTTTTGGGCAACAAAAATATGGCGTTACCCAAATGTTAGGTATTACAATAAATGACCCCCACAATATCAGCTTCGGCTCACACTATAGCAGACAGAAGTCTACTTTCCTAAAGCTCCTGATGCATAGGAAACGTGGTTTGCAAACAAAGACAGCTTCCTCACTGAATAAAAATTTGCGAGATTCCAAACAAAAGCAGTAATATGTCATGCTTTGAAGGCTGCTACCTGCAAAGGTCAGAAAGCCAGGAGGATGGAGTATGAATATTAACATCAGAGGATCTCCATGGTGTGAACCAGGTCTTCCCCTCGGCACTCATTGGCCAGTGTTACTCAGGCAGCAACCAAGAGCCTGCCAAATAAACAGCCTAGACAGTGTTGGTGGGGGGTGTGTAGGCATGTTTCCTAAACCTTAAAAGGCTGAAATGATTTCAAGTAACAAACACCCAGAAGTACAAATGATTAAATATTAGTCATTAAATATGTTCATTCTAAGTCATTCTTATTGATTCACAGATGACAGAAATACTACAAATGACGGGGAATTTTCTGTTGAATATCCAAGCACAAACCTGGCAATATTCTCAGAAGTTATAAGCTTACTTCTGGCTGATTTGATGCTCTATAATATTTTGTTTATTTTAAAGGCATTAAGTCAGTCATTAAAAATTAGGTAATTTGGGGGCATATTTCATGCACTCGAAACAATAAATCACACCTCTTTTAAAAAAATTCTATTCTTCAGATAGAAATATTTCACTAAAATAAACACTCAACTTAGTGATTTTTACCAAGGTTAAGTTGGGAAACTATCTAACATGTAAGCTTTGGCTGAAATGCTCTGACTTCAAGATGTTACAACCACAAACATCAACAGCCAATGTCAGACATGTGAACTGATTTCACTGGATCTTTTTTCCTTAATACACTATTTGGGGAAAGATAAGAAAAATCCATGCAGTTGCAAACATCCATGTTCGAATATTTAGGACAGTTTTTACTGGTGTTTTAAATTGAAAGCAGGGGTTCCCTGACACCTTACTTGCCTGGTAAGGTCTGTAACAACAGGTCTTAGGCAAGTAAGAAAGGTCCGGAGAGCACGTGCGCACACGAATGCCGAAGGTGCTGAGCCGCAAACTGTCCTCTCTCTCTCTCTCTCTTTTTTTTTTTTTGCGGTACGTGGGCCTCTCACTGCTGTGGCCTCTCCCGTTGCGGAGCACAGGCTCTGGACGCGCAGGCTCAGTGGCCATGGCTCACGGGCCCAGCCGCTCCGCGGCATGTGGGATCCTTCCGGACCGGGGCACGAACCGGTCCCCTGCAACGGCAGGCAGACTCTCAACCACTGCGCCACCAGGGAAGCCCACGTAGTGTTTTTTTGTCCTCTCTTGAGAAGTGACTGTCCTGAATTCTAAGGTTCTCTTTTTTACCTTTGCTTTAAAATGTTTTTCATAGGATGGCAGCAGTAATAAATGGGTAGTCTGTTTTTTAAAAATGCTCCTTCCATAATATTAAGAACTGACAGCTTTATCTATCTAAAATGTTTTTCTTAGCTTTACTATTCCATGAAAACCAAAGAGTTAGCACTTTATTTCTAAGGTTCTGTGACGCTGAATGGCAAGAAGGGGCAGAAATTCCTCCATGAATAACCCATATCTTTCTTTCCTTATAAATAGAAAATAAGACAATTTGCCAGGATGACATTCACAGGGCAGGGAGAGGAAATGCACATTTAAAAATACAAAATCGGCAATTTCCATATGCTACTCTGCTAAACATTTCACTGTTTACTAGGTCAAGCAATTCACACATCAATCTTGATGTAACAAATCACTTTAACTTCTAATGTCCATCAAAACAGCTATGAAAATAACACAAATATGAAAGAGCTCCACCCTCTCCAAGTTCAAAGCAAGTCAGAAAGGCATCTTTGCCATGATTTACGCAGCATTTAAATGTAAAAGTAAATACTCTATTATCAGCTCGCACCAGATCTCCCTGCAGACAACAATTCTTCCTGTCTGGGACCCATGCCCATTATTGTAATTATCAGCAATTTAAAAAAATAAAGTAATAAAGTGAGTATGAGCTGCTAGTCAGCATGCTTACTGCTTGCTGTCTCTGCCATTAATTAGCCTTCCTGGGTACCAGCCACCTAACTACTAAATAAATGCATAAAGGAGAGCAGGAAAAGCTCCGCCCAAGTAAAAAGAATAACAAGGATGTAAACGTGTGTGTGAACGCCCCCCAGAGGGGAAAGCCCAGGAGCACTTCTGTACCACTGATCAGGTGGGCCCCTGGGGAGCTACGTCCACCCTGCCCTCCGAGACCCACTCCGACCACAGCATTTTGAATCATCTCAAGGCAGAACACATCACTCACTCGCATGTTCCAAGGGATTCCAACTCTTGACGACCCCTGCTTCCTCCCCGCTCCCTCCATCAACCCATCTGGCAACGGACACCACCCTCCTGGGCACAAGCCAGGGTCTCTCCTGCCTCAAGGCTCTGCACCTCGAACTTCTGCCCCTGCTCTTCCCTGAGCTGTCACGTCTCACCTTTCAGGACCCAGCTCGAATGTGCATCTCTGGGGGCCCTTCCCAAGGACAGGCCCCACCCTGCCGGTGTTTTGTTTTCCCCTCCAGCAATGGGAATTCACCTGCTCATTCACCTGCACTGCCCATCTCCCTCCAACAGGATGCAGGTTGGCAGGGGGTGGGGCTGTGCTTGGGGGCGGGGGGTGGGGGGGCCCTCCAGGTTTTCTAATTTCGGCACCTGGAAAAAGCACCAACTACCTAGTAGGTAATCATTCACACCCAAGGAAGTGACTGTCTGACTCTGAAGGCTGTGCTCTTGTTTTCTCTCCAACACATTTAGTTAAACTAGTGAGAATCAAGCAGATATCACTCAGCAGTGATATCTAAATGATTAACGCTGTGCTAGCCTTCACGTAAGTACATCTGTAATGAATGACAAGTGAAATGAAAACAACTCAGGCGGCGTGGCAAATTTCCATTTTTTATCTTTTGCCACTTGAGCCCACGTGCCCAGCCTGAAAAGCCAACCCAACACCAGGCTCCTAGCGGAGTCCTCCACCCCAAGGCGGCCCTTCCAGCCTTTTCTCCTACTATTTATGCCTCACCACTTCCATACCTTTCCAGTCCGGACATCATCGATCGACTTTCTAGTCAAAAGGATTGAACTCTTAAACCACCAGACCCTATGTTCACCCACCTTCTCCTTGCTCCGCTGGTCAAATCAATACTCCTATTTACATGATTATGACATAAAAGGGTACTGTAGTTCCAGATCCTTCCTTAGGCATCTATTTCCCCCCCCTCGGCCTCTGCAAGGCCATCTCTTCCTTTACCTGCCCGTACTGACCGCTGGCACTCAGCCTGCCAGGAAGATCCGCAGAGATGGCTCTGATCCCTTTTCTTGAAGACAAGGCAGCGTCTTCCTGCTTCAACTGCGCTGATGACTCTCCAGGCCTGAGCACAGCTGCCACTCCTGGGACTGATCACAACCGTCCTGAAAACTGCGTCCCCCTTTTCTCCTGTTCCCAACTCAGTACTCTGCTCCTTCGTTGCGGAGCGCAGGCTCAGCGGCCACGGCTCACGGGCCCAGCCACTCCGCGGCATGCGGGATCTTCCCGGACCGGGGCACGAACCCGTGTCCCCTGCATCGGCAGGTGGACCACCAGGGAAGCCCTCTGCTCCTTCTTGACTTAACCGCCTGTGTCAGTGGCTCACCGCTTCCCACAGCCTCCCGGAAACTTTCACACATGAAACTTTTTATCTTACGCACACACTTTGCTGGCAATTTGGACAAGCACTAAACCGTAACCTGGACACAATTTTCCCTCAGAGGTTAAGATGTGGAGCTAGGGCCATCTAGCTTCCAGCACTGCTGCTGGTACATCTAAAGCCAATTTGATCCCTCGTTCTCTGTGCAGGTCTGGTTTTTTCCCACATGGAAGTAAAATCTTACCAATCTTCGGTATCCTGAGATTCCATTCTAATAGGCCTGGGTCTGAGTTTTTGTCATTCACTTGCCTGAGCGCTCAGTGGGCCACATCATCGTGGAAACACTCAGTCCTGGGTTTCCTCTCCTCTTTCTGAAATTCTTATCAGCCGCATCTTACCTCCTACACTGATTTTCTTCCTTTCTTACCTCTTCCTTTCTAGATTCTTTTTGTTCCCTTTCAGAACGATTTCTAACCAGACTTTTAAATGTCTGGTATCACATTTCTAACCACCAAGAACTCTTCCTTGTTCTCGGAAAGCCTTTTTTTATTGCAAACTATTCTCTCACAGAGGAAACAACCTCTCCTCTCTGAGGTAAATATCAAGAGCCTACTGCAGTTACCTGCCTGCTCCCTGCATGGTCTTTAAGCTGCTGTTCCCCCATCTGTTTTGTTCTTGTTCAAGGTCTTCCTGAAGTGGCTGGTGACCCTAAGTCATCTAACTCAGTGTTTAGGAAAGGGACCCTGCTGTACATGGACAGAACTTGTCCAGAGAGGAATCCTTCAGCTCCCTCCCTGACTGCAGCCCCCGAGCCTGGCTGCTGCGGGCCTGCGGGGCCTAGGAAGGGAGCCTTTCCCCTCTCAGTGCCTCATGTTCTGCTGGGCCTGGCGTCCCGAGGAACCTGAAGTCTCCTCCTGAGGTGCAGCGAGGTGGGGTGAGGTGCGTTATTCAGGGCCTGATTACTCATGTTTAGTTTCAACCCCTCCCTGCCATTAGCCTCACCCTGATGCTTCCATCCCTCATTCAAGGTCTGCTCTGCATATCAGCTTGCTTTTAGCTGGTGTCCCTGCATTTAGGTTCCAGCTTCTCTGGTCTGCTGGCTCAGTCACCAGGCCCATCATCAAGTCTGCATAGACATCTTTTCTTCTCTCCTGTTCTCTGTCCTTGTCGGTCTATTCATTCTCTCACCAGGACAGAGTTAGAGCTAGAACCTTGCACCTGCATCTCTCTCTTTTTAAAAAATATTTATTTATTTGGCTGCACTGGGTCTTAGTTGCAGCATGCGAGACATCACGTGAACAGAATAATCCTAATATAAAAGGAAATATTCCCAAACTCTATAGTAGTAGCAGTCTTACAAAGTCATCAGAACTAGCTCACCTTGAAGCTTTCAAAAACTGGCAGGCCAAGCAGCTACTTAAGTATAATACTATCCGGTAACTTAGTACCCAAGCCAAATTTGGGCAAGCTGTGCTGGCCTATTAGAAAGATTCTCCTTCACCTTCCTTGGGAACAGCTATTAAGTAGCTCAATGGAAGAATTTTTGCAACTCACTTCTAACACCTGATGCCAGGATGAAAACAATTGTTCACATTAGGTTAAAGTGAATTCTTTGGCCCTATGGAAAAAACGGGTTTCAAATATTTCCAAACGTACATAAGACTAATAGTAACCCTCACATAACATCACAAAAGCCACACCTTAGTCTCAGTATATTTAACATGATGATATTTTACTTGGCCAACAATGAACCCTACCTACGCTGGTATAAAATGATGTAATCGAGGTCCTATATTTGTATAGGACATGTTACCTCTCTGATCACTTCTTTGTCTCTTTGCTTTCTTCCAAACATTTTCTCCCATAAAACTCCAAAATGTTCCAAATACTGATGCGATATCCAAAAGAAATTTATCTTCACAAATTACCAAGTAAAAAGGATGCTAGAAGTGGTACAGCTAAAACATTACCTTCTTAATGTTAACTGAAACAAACATCATTACCTCAAATGGACTCAAAGTCTATGTTCCATTTTATTTTCTACAGCTTTTCAGAGACAGGCATCGATGCTGCTCACCTAGTATCAGATCACCATGGGGATATTTTAGTGAGGACCCAGACGTCCAGGGACTGGTGCTGGATTTATAATCTGCCTTAACTCCCGCCATCCTGTGACAAGTTTGCTTCTTCACTCATCACACTCCCACACACACAATGGCTCAGCTTGGCTGGGAGCTCATCAGCTTTGAGTCTGTGCTTTGTATTTAATCTTTCAAAATCAATACTTAAAACATTTTAATCTGATTTTAATCTGTCCCATTATTTCCATTGTTTCAAAACTACACTAACCAACACTGAGTCTCAATGACTTGTATCAATTCACAAGATTCATCTTTCAAAACAAAAGCCCAGCAGCATATTTTATTAATGTGGATCCTGAGGCAGCTAATCAAGCCTCAAGTAATCATTTTTCTTAAAGAGTTGCTATGAGAGACAGAGAGAGAGAGAGAGAGAGAGAGAGAGAGGGACGGAGGGGGAGGGAGAGAGAGAGGGACAGAGAGGGAAGAAAAAAAGAGTTGCTATAAGGAAAAACATTCATACAGCATTAAGCAGAAATCCTCTTCAAAAGGGGGGAGGGGCATGGCAGAGTCAACCAGCCAATCAGCGAAGGTTCTGCTATGAAATGTGGTTTGCAATTCACTTGAAAATGAGTAATAGATCGTTATTGCAAGAGGTGATTTCAAGCCAACTTTCTCCGCTTTTCAACAAGCATTGAAAACTCTGTGCCTCTAGATGACAGAGAACAGACGGGGTATAAGACAAAATGACAACCCACACTCAGCCTCCCTTGGGGAGACTAGAATCTCTGACAAATAAAGGGGGCCTGCTGCTGCCATATCCAAAAAAATAAAAATAAAGGAAACAAGTGTTGGCCAAGATGTGTGGAAATTGGAACCCTTGCCACTGATGGTGGGAATGTAAAACGGTGCAGCCACCGTGGAAAAGAGGTTGGCAGTTCTCAAAAAGTTAAACATAGAATTATCATATGATCCAGCAATTCCACTTTCCAGTACATACCCAAAAGAACTGAAAGCAGGAACTTAATGGCTGACAATGTAAAAATACCTGGAAGTAAACCCTATAAATAGGTTAAAAAAGATAAGCTAGATTAAAATAATCTATTTTTAAAAGACTGGAGAAGTGTTGATTATCATTTTTCCAACCATCTAAAATGCTTCTTTTGTTTATCATCTTAGGATGATAAACAAAAGAAGCCAAAAAGGTGGCTTGGCCAAAAAGTTCCTTGGGTGTTTAAGTAAAAATAAGACATTTCTCATTTCACCAAGAACTTTACTGAAAAACATATTCACCGTTTTTTTTAAAATTTATTTTTGTCTGCATTGGGTCTTCGCTGCCGCATGGGCTTTTCTCTAGTTGCGGTGAGCGGGGGCTACTCTTCGTTGCAGTGCGTGGGCTTCTCATTGTGGTGGCTTCTCTTGTGGAGCATGGGATCTAGGCACGTGGGCTTCAGTGGTTGCAGCACGTGGGCTCAGTACTTGTGGCGCACGGGCTTAGTTGCTCCGTGGCGTATATTCACTGTTTTATTCCACTACCTTCTGCCATTTTTCAGGCAACTTCCTAATTTCATCTTCCCAAAACTTTTAATCTTTTTTTGATGTATTTTTTTTTACACAGGTTATTAGTTATCTATTTTATACATTAGTGTATATATGTCCATCCCAATCTCCCAATTCATCACACCACCACCACCAGCCCCCACACCCCGCCAGCTTTCCCCCCTTGGTGTCCATACGACAAAACGTTTTATCTTTTTGAGCAAATTACTGTCCCAGATGCCTTTTAGTCTTCCAGGGAATTGAAATGTTTTCCATTAAGAGAATTTTGTAAAGACTGAAATAAATGGCAATCCAAAGGTGTAATGTCCGGTGAATACGGCAGATGAATCCGAACATCCCAGCCAAGCTGTAATAGTTTTTGCCTGGTCATCAAAGAAACATGCAGTCTTGCGTTATCCTGACAAAAGATTATGTGTTTTCTGTTGACTAATTCCGGATGCTTTTGGTCGAGTGCTACTTTCAGTGGGTCTAACGGGGAGCAGTACTGGTTGGAATGAATCGTTTGGTTTTCCGGAAGGAGCTCATAATAGAGGACTCCCTTCCAATCCCACCACATACATATACATAATAATATCACCTTCTTTGGATGAAGACTGGCCTTTGGTGTGCTTGATGGTGGCTCATTTCACTTGCCCCATGATCTCTTCCGTTCCACGTTATTGTACAGTATCCACTTTTCATCACCCATCACAATTTGTTTTAAAAACGGAACATTTTTATTATGTTTAAGTAGAGAATCGTATGCGGAAATACTGTCAAGAGGCTTTTTTCTCTCAACTTACGTGGAACCCAAACATCAAAGCGATGAACATAACCAAGCTGGTGCAAATGATTTTCAACGCTCGATTTGGATATCTTGAGTATGTCGGCTATCTCCCAAGTGGTATAACACTGATTGTTCTCAATTAATGTCTCTATTTGATCGCTATCAACTTCAGCTGGTCTACCCGACCGTGGAGCATCGTCCAGCGAGAAATCTCCAGCACGAAACTTCACAAACCACTTTTGACACGTTCCATCAGTCAAAGCACATTCTCCATACACTGCACAAATCTTTTTGTGCATTTCAGTTGTTTTTACTTTTCTTGAAATAATAAAGCATAATATGCTGAAAATGTTTTTTCTTCCATCTTCAATATTAAAATGGCTACACAAAAATTCACCAATTTTGATAATTTTTTAAAAAAATTCATACTCATGGGCTTCCCTGGTGGTGCAGTGGTTGAGAGTCCACCTGCCGATGCAAGGGACACGGGTTCATGCCCCGGTCCGGGAGGATCCCACATGCCGCGGAGCGGCTGGGCCCATGAGCCATGGCCGCTGAGCCTGCGCGTCCGGAGCCTATGCTCCACAATGGGAGAGGCCACAACAGTGAGAGGCCCGCGTACCACAAAAAAAAAAAAAAAAAAAAAAAGGCATACTCATATGACAGCTGTCACAATACAATCTAACAAAACTGTTTCAAATGAAGTTAAAGACAACTAAGTGCTACCAGAGCCAACTTACGGAAAAAACCAAATGAACTTTTTGGCCAACCCAATATATGTTGCCCTCAGCTGTGTGCTATGTGTTCTGTGCAGTGCCCCGCATACAGTAATTTAATAAATGTCTGCCAATAATGATGACAATGAAGAACTTCAAATGAACCAGTTACCAGGGAAAGTCTTCAACTCTGGAACAAGTTATGTCCAAAGGTTCTTTTAAATGTCAATCTGAGATACAGCTAAAAGGATAAAAAAGAGATATCTACTGCATACTGTTTGCATTAAAGAAAAATTAGAGATGTAAATTATAAAGAAACAAATAAATGACAGAATTAGAAGACTTATTTTTACATAAAACCCTGAAAAGATAGGCAAGTTCAAAGATATGCATGTTATTTGGGGGGGGCGGTTCTGCCACTAGAAAGCTAATAATTTATACAAATCTCAACTACTTCCAGTGTTTTAGGAAAAAATTATCCTTAAAAACTTAATTCTAGGTGCACCGCGGGCGGGCCAGTGAAACCAGCGGCGCTGGCACGTGATCCGGGACCAGCTTTGTCACTTGGTGGTTCCATCTGTCTGTCTGTCCATGGGTGCCATCATGGCGGACACAGCCAGTCAGGTGCTCCCGGGCTCTGGTCTCACCATCCTGTCCCAGCCACTCATGTACATGAAGGTGCTCATCCAGGTGGGATATGAGCCTCTTCCTCCAACAACAGAATGAAATATTTTGGGGGCAGCAATTTTATCAGCTTCCTGGTCTCTCATTATGCTCAGCACATTGCGAGCATCAGTGGGAAGCGTGGGCTGTTCACAGGCTTAACTCCAAGACTGTGTTCAGGGGTCCTTGGAACTGTGGTCCATGGTAAAGTTTTACAGCATTACCAGGAGTGTGACAAGGCTGAGGAGTCAGGATCTGGAAATGTACAGAAAGAAGTTTCATCTTCCTTTGACCGAGTTATCAAGGAGACAACTCTAGAGGTGATGGCTCATTCTGCTGCTACTCTCATCATACATCCCTTAGACGTGATCACTCTGAGATCTGTGGTACAATTCACTGGCAGAGAATCCAAGTACTGTGGACTTTGTGACTTCCTAGCAACTATCTATCGGGAAGAAGCCATCCTAGAATTTTTTGCGGGTCTTTTTCCTCGCCTCCTAGGTGACAGCATTTCTTTGTGGCTCTGTAACTCACTGGCCTACCTTGATAATACTTATGCACTGGAAGGTGGGGTTTCCACCATGAATGAAATGAAGAGTTATTCCCAAGCTGTCACAGGATTTTTTGCCAGTATGTTGACATATCCCTTTGTGCTTGTCTCTAATCTTATGGCTGTCAACAACCGTGGGCTTGCTGGTGGATGCCCTCCCTACTCCCCAGTATATTCTTCTTGGATAGACTGCTGGTGCATGCTACAAAAAGAGGGAAATATGAGCGGAGGAAATAGCTTGCTTTCCCGGAAGGTCCCCTATGAGAAGACTTACTGTTGTGACCTAAGAATGTTAATTTGAAGATGTGGGGCAGGGACAGTGACATTTCTATAGTCCCAGATGCACAAAATTATGGGAGAGAATGTTGATTTCTATACAGTGTGGTGCACATTTTTAATAATCATTTAATCTTGGGAAAATGGGGGAAAAAACCTTAATTCTATCACTTTATAAATATTCCTTAGTTCTTTCTACATAACTGAGCCCACTGTGTGTTCACCTAAGTTCAAAGAGTCTAGATCTAGAAAGCACCAAATAAGCACCAAATCCATCAAACCATGTGCTACTCAAAAATAAAATAAGGGCAAAATGCAGTAAAATATTCAAATTATGGTTCCAATACTGCTGCAAACATCCAACCACTGGCTGGCAGGCAGCATTCTCATGCAATAACTCAAAATATTTGTGCATCAGCTTAAGTACTCCAAATTCAGAGTATGGAAGGCAACTAAAAGTGGTGGAAATTGCATATTTAAAAATGCAGGGAGTTCAAATGCCCCAAACCATGAAGCGTGATTCAATTAAAAGTGATGCTGTAAAATATTTTAATGGCTTGGAAAGTTATTCAATATGTCAAAAGGCAGGAAAACAGCTTATAAACATATAAGGGGGAATCCATTCTTTCAAAAAACAAAGATGTCCAGAACACAGACTGGGAAAATTTTAAAGTTACTTACCTGGATGGTAAATTACAGTTAATTTCTTTCTGTTTTTTTGTTTTGTTTTGTTTGTTTTTTAGCTTTACCTGTGTTTTCTAGATTTTTCACAATGACCATATATTTTTTTCTTTAACACAGGATACACGCTAAGTCACCATAATAATCATCTGTAAAAAATCAATTTAGAATCTCAGTCTTTTTTAATGAAAGGCTGTAAGAAGTAGCAAATAGGTTCCTGAGATGATACACACTCAAGTCATAACGTACAATGACTGCAAATCTAAGTTCCATGACCTGACAGTGGTTTGGTAGTGGAGAAAGATGGAGAAATAACTCAGAAGAGTTTTCTCTTTACTTTTTGATTACTAAGAATCACGTACTGCAAATTTTTGCCTAAATGTTGACTGTTTGGTAACTTCTCCATAAACCTTTGGTGGCCCCATGCTGACCTGAGACATCCCTTCTCCAGGCCTCTGACCAGGCCATCTGTCCTATCAGCACAAACTTGAGAGCCAGTTCATCACTTACTGATTGTGACCTAGGTCAAGTTACTTAATCTGTCCACGCCTTGGTTCCTGTGTCTGTAAAACAGGGATAACCATAGTATGTGTCTCAGAAGGTAGTTCAAAGGTTTCAGTGAGTACATGTAAAACACTATACATACTAACTGTACCATAAATATAACTATCACTGTTACTATCACTCCAACCACCACCAGAATCTGCCACTCTATTCCTGCTTGTCTATTCTTCTTCCCCAGCTACCTAAAATAACACAGCTTCTCTCTATAAACTCCCAGTAGATATCTAATTTCAAGGGAATTAATTTCCAGTTATGGTCAACTAGGTAATTCAGACCAACCCTCCCGATGAGGACAGCTAGAAAAGCAACATAAAATAGTTTTCAAAAGCACTTAGTTAGAGACTTCCCCAGTGGTCCAGTGGTTAAGACTCTGTGCTCCCAATGCAGGGGGCCTGGGCTCGATCCCTGGTCAGGGAACTAGATCCCACGTGCCACAAATAAAGATCCCACGTGCCACAATGAAGATCCCACACTCGGCAACAAAGATCCCACGTGCGGCAACTAAGACTCAGCGCAGCCACATAAGTAAATATTTTTTAGTTAAAGGCAGTAGGGACCTAAAAAGACAGTGAAGATTTCCTAGGTCAGTAACCAGAGGAGGATGAAAGTCCAAGGAGATGAATATAGCTCACAGGGCTTTTTTCCTCTGGGGATGATGAAAGATCCTAAAGGGAGTAGCTGAGCAGTGCTTTTAACAGCCTGTAAGGACCAATGGGAAAGGGACTGGAGTCCAGGGGCAGGAGGGAGAGGAGAAAGGAAACACACTTGGAAATACACTAGTGGTTTGGAGTTGATACCCCAAGGCAGGCTGAACCTAGAAGGGTAATCCAGAATTGACAGGACTTCACAGAGACTGCAGCTCAACTTCCAATCCTCTCAATCCGTGAAATGAGAGATCCTGGATCTCTAGTTCATCAAACTCCAGGTAGAAGCAAATCAAACATTCTCTGGAGCATAACATTAGCCTAGGCCTTAAATTAATCTATAAGCATTTGTGTAAATAAAACGTATGGCTCACAATCAAAAATAACTTGACAAACAAGGAAACAAAATAACATGAATAAATAACCAGCAGAAACAGACAACAGGAAAAGATCCACAGGGACCCCAAACACAGGAATTACCAGACAGAGACTCCAAGTATACTTTTCATGTTCAAAGACACAAACGACAAAAATTGAGAATTTCATCTCTGATCTCGGAACAATTAAAAAAAACTATTTTAAATTATAAAACTGAAAACCACAACAACTAAAATTAAGAACTCAATGGATGGGACTTCATGGTAGACTAGATATAGCTGGAGAAATCATTAGTAAGCCAAAAGATGGGTCGAAAGAAAAGCTATCAAATGAGGCACGGAAAAACACACAGGACAGAGTAACAGTGTCTACGATGTTTGTTTTTGGAGTCCTAGAGAAAAGAGAAATAGGCAGAAGCAATATTTAAATACTTAAATACTTAGATAATGGCTGATAATTGCCTAAAACTGATGAAAGATATCAAACCACAGATTCAAGGAGCTGTACAAGCTGAAGACAGTCAGCTTTCCATATCCTCAGATTGTGTATACATGGATTCAAACTACTCAGGGGAAAAAAAATTCAGAAAATTCATAATAGCAAAACTCGAATTTGCCTCAGGCCAACTATTTACATAGCATTTACATTGCATTAGGTATTTTAAGTAATCTAGAGATGACTGCAAGTATACAGGAGGATATTTGACAGTTACATGCAAATACTAGAACCATTTCACATAAGAGACTTGAGCATCACAGATTTTGGTATTGGGGGTAGGGGTGTCCTGGAACCAATCCCCCAAGGATGGCAAGGGACTATACATTTTTAAAAAATCCAAACCTAGGTACATAGCAAAATTGCTGAAAATCAGATTCAAAGAGAACATCTACTAAGTAGTCAGAGATAAGGGACACATTATCTTCAAAGGAACAACAATCTGACAGTCAATTCCAATAAGCTATTGATAATACTGAACACCAAGATATTGACCAGGAATAGAATTAAGAATAAGATCTTTAAAATGATAAAAGAAATTCTATTCCCGATGAACCTATCTTGAAGAAAGACACTAAAACAGGTATTTGGTGAAAGAATATATGCCACCAGCCAACCTTAAGAAAATTCTAAACTGTGTTTTGGAAGACAAAAAATTATCCCAAAATGAAGGTCAGAGATACAAAAGGCAGGAAGAATAACAAAGAGAACATGTAAATCTAAATCAGAGGCTTTCAAACTCACTGCATCTTTGAATCACCGGAGGAGTTTGTTTGTTTTTTTTTACATCTTTATTGGAGTATAATTGCTTTACAATGCTGTGTTAGTTTCTGCTTTATAACAAAGTGAATCAGTTATACATATACATATGTTCCCATATCTCCTCCCTCTTGCCTCTCCCTCCCTCCCACCCTCCCTATCCCACCCATCCAGGTAGTCACAAAGCACCGAGCTGATCTCCCTGTGTTATGCGGCTGCTTCCCACTAGCTATCTATTTTATGTTTGGTAGTGTATATATGTCCATGCCACTCTCTCACTTTGTCACATATCCTCCCCATATCCCCCTCCCCATATCCTCAAGTCCATTCTCTAGTAGGTCTGTGTCTTTATTCCCGTCTTACCCCTAGGTTCTTTATGACATTTTTTCCCCTTATATTCCATATATATGTGTTAGCATACGGTATTTGTCTTTCTCCTTCTGACTTACTTCACTCTGTATGACAGATTCTAGGTCCATTCACCTCACTACAAATAACTCAATTTCGTTTCTTTTTATGGCTGAGTAATATTCCATTGTATATGTGTGCCACATCTTCTTTATCCATTCATCTGATGATGGACACTTAGGTTGTTTCCATCTCCTGGCTATTGTAAATAGAGCTGCAGTGAACATTTTGGTACATGACTCTTTTTGAATTATGGTTTTCTCAGGGTATATGCCCAGTAGTGGGATTGCTGGGTCATATGGTAGTTCTATTTTTAGTTTTTTAAGGAACCTCCATACTGTTCTCCATAGTGGCTGTACAAAAATATGGAACGCTTCATGAATTTGCATGTCATCCTTGCGCAGGGGCCATGCTAATCTTCTCTGTATTGTTCCAATTTTAGTATATGTGCTGCCAAAGCGAGCACTGGAGGAGTTTTTAAGAAACACTAATGCTTGACACCCTCCCACAAGAGACCCTGATGAAATCTGTCTGAATTGGAGTGCAGACAATCTGTGTTCTGTAAATGTTCCCCCAGATGATACCAGTGTGCCTCCAAAGTTCATAATCACTGATGTAAATTCATTTGACTGTATAAAACATGGCTTGTATGAGGTCTTCTGGGGTTTAAATGAAATTAACATACATAACAACAATGGCAAAAATGTTGAGAGGGGTTAAATAGAGTTAAAGTGTTCTAATAACCTACTAAGCAGGAGGAGGGCAAAAATACCAATTAATATAAGACAGTGATTAAGTGAAAGATATTGAAATGTCTAAAGTAACCACTAAAGGGAAAACAAAAGATTATACAAATATGTTCCAAAGTAATAGGAGAGAGAAGTAAAATAATAACCACCTCCAAAGGAGTTAAATAAGGGAATAAACATAGCAACCTAAATGTTCATTGATAAGTGAATGAATAAAAAAATTTGGTGTACACACACACACGAATATTATTTAGCTATGAAAAAGGATACCCTACCATTTGCAACAACAACATAACCCCCTTGAGGGGATTACGCTAAGTGAAATAAGTCAGACGGAGGAAGATAAATACTGTATAATCTCACTTATATGTGGACTCTAAAAACACTGAACTTGTAGATATAGAGAAAAGATCACTCACTGTCAGAGGTGGGAAGTGGGGGTTGAGGAGTGGAGGGCGGGCAAAATATGTGAAGATGGTCAAAAGGTACAAACTTCTAGTTATAATATAAATAAGTCCTGGGGATGTAATGTACAGCATGGTGACTATAATTAATAACACTGTATTGTATATTTTAAAGTTGCTAAGACAGTTAATCTTAAAAGTTCTCTGGCTTCCCTGGTGGCGCAGTGGTTGAGAGTCCGCCTGCCGATGCAGGGGACGCGGGTTTGTGCCCCTGTCTGGGGCATAAGAACCAGCAGAGCAAACAAAAAACACTAAATAAGAAGGTAGATGAAAACCCAAATACTTTAGCAATCACCTTAAATGTAAATGGACTAAATATTCCAGTAAAAGACAAACACTGTCTCCTAAGTTAACAAAAGGAAAAACAACCATAAACACATCTAAAACACAAGGATGGAAATAGTAGACAAAGTACTGATAAAGGCAAAAACCTTACTGGAGATAACAAGGGAAACTATAACTCTGAGAAGTCCAAGTCTTGAGGAATAGATAGCAATTTTAAATCTGTATGCACCTAATGACAGCCTCAAAATAAGCAAAGCAAAACTTGTCAGAATGACAAGGAGAAAAACAACTTTCCCCAAATCACAGTGGGAGATTTTTAACATACCTTTCTCAATAAAAGAAAAAAAGAAGATTTAAAAAATCATAAGAATAAAGATCAGAACAACATGAAAACAGCATGATCAGAATACATATAAAACTTTGGAAGTAACAACTACAGAATAAACATTTTCTCTATGCACACAACAAAAATTCTATCATAAACTAGGTCATAAAGCAAGTCTCAATAAATTTCAAAAAACTGAAATCATACAGACTAATTCTCTGACCACAATGCAGTTAACTTAGAAATAAACAGCAAAAAGACAACCAGATAATCTCCACATCCTTGGAAATTAAGAAATGTACTTCTAAATTACCTGTGGGTAAAAAAATTAAATCACAACGGAAAAATCTATTTTTCTACTTGAATGATAATGCAAATATTATATATCAAAACTTGCATGTCGTTTAATGGCACAAATTTGTAAACAGCAGATAAACTCTGGAGATCTAACATTCAGCACAGTGATTACAGTCAACAATACTGTTTTATAAAGTTCAAAGTTGCTAAAAGACTAGATCTTAATAGCTCTCACCACCAAAAAGAAATTATATTTATGTTTGATAGAGGTATTAGCAGCAATGGTACAATGGTAAACATACTGCAATATAAAAATGTATCAAATCAGAACACTGTACACCGTAAACTTACACAATGTTATATTCAATTATATCTCGTTTTTTTAAAATAAAAGGAAAGAAATAAAACTGTCACAATTCACAGAATATACTCAGAAATTTTCAAAATTACAGATAAATTATTAGAATTAGTACACACACAAGCTTAGCAAGACTGCTGAATACATGATTAATTTGAAAATATCAACTTCATTTCAACAACCACAACAAAATGACAACTTTAAGATGCCATTTACAATAGCATTTTAAAAAATCAAATATCTATATAGATAAATCTAACATAAGATGTACAAGATCTCTATGAAAAAAGCTATAAACACTGAGAGTAATTAGAGAGGACCTAAATAAAGGTATATGCCATGTTTCTGGGTTGGAAGACTCAGTATTGGAAAAATGTCTATTTTTCCCAATTCAACTACAGACTCAATGCAATCGAATCTAAATTCCAACAAGTGTTTTTGGCTAAATGTGGCAAATGTAAATGGAAAGAAAAGGGTTAAAGAATAGTCAAGACATTACTGAAGACAACCAAGGCAGAAGGGCTTGCTCTAGTAGTTATAAAACCTTATTATAGGGACTTCCCTGATGGCACAGTGGTTAAGAATCCGCCTGCCAATTCCAGGACATGGGTTCAAGCCCTGGTCCGGGAAGATCCCACATGCCACGGAGCAACTAACCCCGTGCGCCACAACTACTGAGCCTGCACTCTAGAGCCTGAGAGCCACAACTACTGAGCCCACGCGCCATAACTACTGAAGCCCGCGCTCCTAGAGCCTGTGCTCCACAACAAGAGAAGCCACCGCAATGAGAAGCCTGCGCACCGCAACAAAGAGTAGCCCCCGCTCGCCACAACTAGAGAAAGCCCGCACGCAACAACGAAGACCCAACGCAGCCAAAAAATATAAAAAAATAAATAAATAAAATGATTTAAAAAACAAAAAAACCTTATTATAAAGTACAGTCATTAAGACAGAGTGGACTTGGTACAGGGAGAGAGATCAATGGATTGGGAGAGCCCAGAAATAGACTCACCCATACAGAGATATTAATTAACAACAAAGGTGGCATGGGAGAACAGAAGGGAAAGGAGACCTTTACAATAAATGGTGCAAGTTGGATAGCCATACGGAAAAATAATAATAAGACCAATACTTCATATCTACACAACAATCAGTTCCAGGTAAACTGTAGCTCCAAATGTGACAGGCAAAACAAAAGGCCCCTAGTAGGCACCAGGAGAGTAACTATGTCCTCAGGGTGGGGAAAACTTCTCACGTGGGACACAAAAAGCACCTACCATAATTTAAAAAAATAAAACTGATAAATTAGACATTAAACTTAAGAACTTCCTCTAAAGACATCATTAAGAATAGCGTAAAAAGGCAAGCAGCAGAGAGGACAGTATTATCTCAATAGCCTCAAACCAGAAACATTCCAAATGTCCATCAACAGTACAACAAATTGTGTTTTCTTCATACACTGGAATACTATACAGCTGTGGAAGCAAGTGAACCACAGCTATGCTCATCAATTCAAATGACCCTCAAAAACATGTTCAGTGAAAGAAGCCAGATACTCAATATATACTGAAAGAGTCCATTTCTATAAAGCAAGAAAACAGGAAAAACTACAGTGTTTAGGGATGAACGCTTGGGTGGTAAAACTATAAAAAAGAAAAGCAAGACATAATCACCATAGAAGTCGGGATAATAGTTGGGGGAGAGGGAGGGGGATGGGGAAGTGGGGGACGGGAATGTTCTATTTCTTGACCTTCGCAGTGGTCACACGAGTATGTTTTATGAAAATACACTGAGCTATAACTTTTTCTCCTTTGTGTATTTAAATTTTTAAAAGCTCAAAAAATTCCAGGCTTGAGATGTGGGTGGAGAGGGCTGCAATGTTGCCTCGAGTGCTTGGCACCTTCATGAGCACAGGGCTACCCTTACTTTCAGTTCAAATATCTTAGCATTGTTACCTTCTAAAATCACCCTAATATGCTCGAACAATTAGCACTCTGCACTGATAAATATTTATTACAACTCTAAGAGCCTGGGTAAGTTTCCTTGGAATCCACAGAGATGAAAGGGGTCTCTCTCAACACGAAAACACGAGTGGGAATGCTGAATTCCCAACTCAAGGTAAGAGTTACTTTTGGAAAGGAAGGTTGATGGGATGGGGGAAAGTTCAAAGGAGGCCTAACAATGTTTTATTTCTCTACTGATGATGTTTTAGTTGTTTAAAAAAAAAAAAACCAGGCTAAAGCAAATACAGAAAGTGCTAAAATTTAACAAAACTGGGTGGTGGATATGAGTATCTTTTATATATTTACTATACTATGTTGGTCATATTCATAATTAAAGCGTCCTATACTCTTCACACTCTTACTGGCTCATTTCTCCAGGTAAAAATTCTGCTTCAGCCTAGGTAAGTCATCTATTTAGCCTTCCAGAGCCAATATATAAAAATTTGACAAGCTTACATTCTTCACCGACACTAAATCCCATGTTTTCTTCTTCTCTAGGCTAATTACCTCCCTTACAAATTTTCACATACTTCTCCATTCCTGCCTTTCTGTTCTGGATGGCAATATCCCTCAAAAGGACGTGCTGAGATCCTGATAAATCACCTGAGAGGTTCCTTTGAGGTCTCAATTTCACTGGCAAACTTTTAACTCACAGATCATTTAGGTAAGAATAAATTCATTCTTTTTCTTTCCAGCCAGCTTAGCTATATAACCTCCCAAACAGATAATGACCTGGTAGCAGACGTTGGGTTGCTATCTACCCAACATCCACAGCCCGCTTTTCCAACAGAACCCAGTGTGCAGTCTAAGCCTATCACAGCACCACCATCCCTTCCCCACCCATGACTGGTGTGGCTGGAAGCACCTGATATAATTCTGTACAGTAAGACTTGAGGGGTCTTGCGCTGATGTGCTCTGAGAAAGCCCCACAATCCCCTGGATGTTATCAAATCAAAGCACGTGCTCTGAAACTGCAACAGCCATTCTGCAGCCACAGGAGGCATGAGGCTGAGGAAGGCAGAGTAGAAAGGTTGTGCTGAGCTGTTCAATTAACCCACACCACAGGTGCCCCACTCCAAATGCTGATGACTTTTTTCTGGACCACAATCTTATTCCAGTCATATCGGTTACTGTGTCAGCCTCTGCCTAATAGTTTGTCTATCAACTAGGCCAATGATCATAAATCTGGTGCCAGTAACCTTTTCTCTTCCAAATAATCCCATACACTGATTTTAGTAAGATTCCCAAGTGGTCACCGTTTCTTTCCTTAAAATTTGTTATCAGAATACAAAGATAGGGACTTCCCTCGTGGCGCAGTGGTTAAGAATCCGCCTACCAATGCAGGGGACACGGGTTCCAGCCCTGGTGCAGGAAGATCCCACATGCCGCGGAGCAACTAAGCCCCGTGCGCCACAAATACTGAGCCCACGTGCCGCAACTACTGAAGCCCGCGCGCCTGGAGCCCGTGCTCCGCAACAAGAGAAGCCACCGCAATGAGATGCCCGCGCACCGCAAAGAAGAGTAGCCCTCGCTCGCCGCAACTAGAGGAAGCCCTCGCGCAGCAACAAAGACCCAACGCAGCCAAAAAAAAAAAAGAGAGAACTTGCATGTTATATTAAAAAGCATGAGACGTTTTTTAAAACCTATGGAAAATGTAAAAAGGCAAAGTCCCCTGTAATTACATCCTTCAAAGATAACCACTCTTAGCAGTTTGGCATATATTGATTCATGATAATATTACAACATCTATGAAATTAGTTTCTTTTAAAGAAAATATTCACATCAGGTTTTTTGATAGTGGAGAAAACAGGTAGACCGGAGTAAAAAGAAATCTGCAACCAAAACACCCTGATATAGAAGAAAGAGCGCACGACAGACTCAGAATACGACAGACCAACTTTCACCCTGGCCCTGCTGCACTGCCTTGAACCCTCCGCCTCACCTGACTCCCATTTTAGGTATGGATACGAATACCTACTTCACCAGACTTTTGGGGGCTTACATAAGATAATGTCCCCAAATGAGTTCTGTTGGCTTTTTGTTTACTGGAGTTTGTTTTTCTCTACCTGCACATAAAAATCCCCTGGGGAGCCTGTGACAATGAGAATCCCAGATATCCTCAATGAGAATCTCTGGGGATAGGGCCTGGAAATCACATCATGCAAGTGCACTGCAGAGGAAAAGGCCCTACGCACAGTTGCTTTTATTACTGCACTGTTTAGCATCTAACACAGAACCTGGTAGCAGTGTTCAACAAACACTAGTGGGATGAATAACAAATGAAAAGTTGTATTTTAAAAATAGATTATAGTTATGTTTCAAAAAATTTCATTAAAAAAAGCCTTATGATGCTTATGTAAGAAAATTTCTCTCAGCAATAAAGTAGTTATTAGTTGTACTTGATACAAAGGACTGGAACTTGTTTCTATTTGAATGCGCCTACATGGTTCACTTTCCATCCTAGGACATAAATCAAGGTACACTATACGAAATTTAATTAAGAGTCAAGGTAATCTAGTTTATCTCACTAAAACAACAACTCATGAAGATTGGATTATGGGCGATTTTGAATTCTAAAATGGCCTCCCTCCACAGACTTCACAGTTACTGTACAAAAATTTATCCCTACTTTTTATCACACAGAAAACTATTTTCTTTCAGTAGTTCATTTTAGAACAATTCAAAATACTAATTGTTAGGTACAAGCTTCAATACGCAATTTATGTGTCACTTTGATAAAATGTATGTACCTGAGAGCTCTAGGAGGATACACACCACACCAAAACGTTTACAGTGAGATTTCCCTGGACAACACAATCTCAGATTATTTTTCATTTCTTATTGTTCAAATGCATTTTAAATTTTTACAATGAATATGCACTCCCTATATAATTTTTCTTATTTAAAAAAAAATGCAAAAGCCCAAGAATTCACTAAGAGAAATATAATTAAGGAATCCTGAAAGGTTTTTAAGTTTTGATTTTCCAGAGTTGAAACAATATCAGAGAAGTTAAAAGTATGATTTTTATATTTGGAAAAAAATTAACCCTTCACATATTATTGCCAAGAATTCTAAAGCTCTTTAACAAACAAACAAACAAAAAACATGTTTTCAAATGCTATGAAGGACATTATTGGTTCAACTGGCAAAATGGAATACAGACAGCAGACTTGATCAAAGTATTGTATCAAAGTTAAATTTCTTTAAGCTGATAACTGTACTAAGCTTATGTAGGACAACTTCCTTGGTTCTTAGGAAATACTCACTGAAGTTTTCAGGGGTAGAGGGACATGATGTATGCAAACTGCTCTCAAAACGGTTC
>NW_006784184.1:1637961-1641358 GCF_000442215.2 Lipotes vexillifer
TCAGCAAAAAATACGTAATAACAAAATGAATGAGAAAGCAAATGCTGAATAGGAGAAATGTTAAACTGATGAATCTGGGTAAAGGGTATAAGAGCTGTTTGTACAATTTTTATAATTTTTTGTAAGCTTGAAGTTATTTCTAAATAAAAATTCTCATTGAAAAAAAGTAACAGAAAAATATTCAAAATTGTTCTTAAGATCATACTGGACCAACTTCAAGCAAGACTTTATTGGGGGAAAAAATAGCAACGTATTTAAAAATTGTGCTCATAAAAACGCTCATGCAGCACCAACCTTAAGCAAGAAATTAAATTAGTATTGTCCAGTAGATATGAGTTACATATGTTGTATTTTCTAGAAGACACATTAAAATTAGAAGAAACAGGCGAAACTAATTTTAATATATTTTACTTAGCCAATGTGTAAAATATTATCATTTCAATACAATCAATATGAAAAATTATAAATGAGTTATTTTACAAGTTTTTTCATACTAAGTCTTCAAAATTTGGTGTGCATTTTACACCTACAGTACACCTCAATCCAGATGCTAAATTTTCACAAGAAATACTGGATCTGCATTTAGATTTCATAAAATGTGCCAAATAGTTTAAAAAGCAGACTCATACCAAGTTGTTTCAAACACAGATGTTTTCCAATCACCGAATAGAGTATTTGTTTTTAAATATAAATTAGCTAAAATTAAATAAAATGGAAAGTTCATTCCTCAATCACAATAGCCACACCGCAAGTGGCTACACTGTGGGACAGCCCAGCTTTAGAGGATGAAACAAAAGCCTGCGAGAGGAGGGCCTGATTTGCCAAAACTCAGCTCATCACACTTATCAAACGATTTTAACATGGTTATGAGGTTAACAGGCTGATGTTCCTATCAGAGGCATTGGTATCTGTCCAGGTCACAATGTGACATCCCCTCCACCACCAATCAGAAATATCAGCACAAAGCTTCTTGATCCTCTGCCTCAGACGTCATAAGTTGAGTTTCCTGAAAATTGACTATCAAAGGGCCCATTTTAAAATGTGGTTGGAATGAACTGGCTCTCAGAAGCCTCAATGTCCACTGTACAGAGTGCAGAATTTCAGCACCAATACCATCTGAGAATCCCACATGGGAGCAAGCCCACGACTGAACTTGTCTCAGATTTAACAGAGGAAGTGACCCTGAGTACAGAGACTTTTTTTTCTTTTAAACAGGTGTAAGAGATGAATTCAGTCAACACCAAGCAACACTCAAGACTGGCCAATCAATAATTCTGTGCCAAGCAATTTGATCAGGGATTTGGCTAGAATCCTTCTGGCTAATCTCAATGAGGACCATCCCAAAGCAAATCCTGATTTACGCCATTCTCATCTAAATCAAGGCTTAGGCAGTCCTTTGCCTGAAAGCAAATAAACTAAATCAAATTACATACATAGGAAGGAAATTCTGCCTCTTGGACAAAAGGAAAAACCATTTGAAAGGTAATTTAGCAAGTATGGGCAAAAATACAGTTCCAAAGAAGAGAAGTTTCATAACACAGCATTCAAAAACCATTTTAGGGAAATGTCTAATTCCTACTTTCTGTCTAGCCAGACTTTCCGATTGAACAATGATGTGGGTAATAATCAAATTTAATCCACAACAGCTAATTCCGATATTGTTCATTCCTCTTTCTCTGCAGGCATCAAGTATTAATATTCCATTTAAACCTGAAAGGAAGATGTACTTTAAAACTGATGGACCCTTATTTGTGAATTCACTAGTGCCTGAAGTTACTCATACCTCTGGGAAGTGAGGCAAAAGTGTGAACAATGGTTTTTGACATCCTGACCTAAGAGTTAAATTCTATGTTCCATACAAAACCTTCTTCCTTCCCCTCCCATCCCGATGACCTAGCTTGCTTCCCTGCGACACCATATTGGGGACCACAGACATAAATCCCACTAACCACTGGGTGGCAACGAAAATAACCCTAATCTAAAAGCATGCGTATATAAACATTAACAATTTCTACCTAAAACTTCTCCCCCCCCCGGCCCCCCAAGAATCAAAGCTTTAAGCAGGATGAATACAAACGTTTTAAGCCGTTCCATCGGAGGTTTGTTCTTGATTAGATTTATTCTAATCGTGGAAATATTTACACATTCTGCAGAAGAACACGTTCTAACTGTGGGTTTTTATTAGAAACTTCTCAGTCAATGCCTAGGTAATCAAATCCAGTCTCACTTCTCTCTGAAATTAGCCAACCACGCAGAAATCCATTGTAATTTTTAAAATAGAGAAGAGGGGAAATAAACTACACACCCGAAACATTCCAGTCCGACAGTTCAAGCACTATTTCGAGAAGGCAAGTAAAATTAAAGTCCCACGTCTCCCTCAGGAACAGAAAGGTTTCTGGGAAGCGGCCACGTCCAGGCCACCCTGCAGGACCCACGTACCTCAGCAACCCCGCCTGTCTCCGCGGCCCGACCCCACCGAATCACCCAGGAGCCCAGGCGCTGGAACATCCTCCCGGCACAGAGATGACACGGGGTTATCAGGTGCAGAAAAACTACTTACACCAAAAAAGTACGATTAGACAAGAGTTTTTACAACGTATTCACGGGTACCGCGTCCCTGCTCGCTGAAACCCACCACAAAAGGGAGAAACACCAGCAGCAGAGAGGGGTTTCCCCTTGTTCCTTGGACTCAGGCAAACGGCTATATTTAACAATTCCTCCCGAAGGCCCGATGCCAGCGCGCAGGATCTGGAGCGGGAGGCACACAGGCAGGAGAGGGCACACCCGCTGCGGGGTGCGGAGCTTCTCCGGTGCAGCCCAAGAGGCGCTCACTCCGCACCGCGGCACTCCCCCGGCGCCGAGACGGGACGCCCGCATCCCCGCGGCTCGGCCCACCTCGCCAACAAAGGCCGCATCCGCCGCTCCCCGGTGGGAAGCTCCGGCCCCCCGCGGGGAGCGCGCTGCCCGCCCCGGCCCGGGGCCAGGGTCTGCACAGCCGCCCCCGGAGCAAGCCCAGCCGCACCGGGTCTCGGGCTCCGGGCCGCCCCGGGGCGCACGGCAGAGGCTCGCGTGGTCCCGAGGGCGGGCGGGGTGGGCGTCTGGGCCGCGCGGGGTCCCCAGAAAATGTGGCGCCGCCGCGGGCGGGATGGGGGCTGGGGCGGCCGAGGCTGCCCGCCGCCCCCCGCAACCCCGATGCCTTTCATTTGGCCTCTGCGGCGTCGGAGGCAGCCCGACCTCCAGCGCTAAGCGCTGCGCCAAGCAGGGGCGAGCGGCGGAGGCGCGCCAGCCCCGCTGCAGCGCCGGACCACCCCCACCGCCCCCACGCGACGCGCTCCCCGCCCGGCCCGAACCCCACGGCCCGCCCGCCAGCAGGCCGCGCTCCCTCGCGGGCGCAGGA
>NW_006784184.1:1641368-1655823 GCF_000442215.2 Lipotes vexillifer
CGGGCGCTCGCCCGGTGCCCACCTCAATGTAGCCGGCCAGAGCCGCGGCGGGCGCCGTGAGCCCAAGCAGCAGCAGGAGCAGGAGTTTGCCCGTGGCCGCGGCGGCCGCGGTCCCGGTGGCCGCCATCCCTCGCCGGGTCGCTCTAGCGCTCGGCGCTCAAGCTCACACACTCGGACTCCGGAGCTCTCCCCACCGCGACCCAGAAGCATCTGAAGCCCGTTCGCCGCCGCCCCGGGGGATTTACACCGACCGGAACTGACTTCACAAAACCACGCCCTCCATATCCAGCGCCCAATGCCGGCCTTCAGAACCGCCGCAAGACACCGCCCCTTGTTCAGTCCAGATCCAACCAGGGGACGGGAGGGCCCGCCCCTCCCGCCGCCGCAGACGTGCTCCCCCGCCAGGCCCCGCCCCCAGCCGCTCACGCCCCGCCCCCGCCGGGACCCCGAGGCCCAGAGACGCGGGGGTGTACGCGGGGGCGTGCGCAGGGTGGGTGGGGGTCCGCAGCTCGGCCCGGGCGGAGGCGCGCTTCGGCCTCTGGAACCGTGCACGGTTGTCTGCCCGCAATGCGACCGTCTGTTCGCCTGCAGCGGCCTGATACGGACACGCCCCACTCCCCGCCCCTGCGGGGTATTTTCCAGATTTCTCTGGGTACCGCCCTCTTTGGGGTTCTGAAAATGATTTTATTAAAAACAGGATTAAAAAAAAAAACAGGATGAACTGTTCCGAGTCCAGGCAGGTTTGCAGAAGGGCCCTCCCCGCGGGCAGAGGAAGGGCTGCCATGAGGCAGCTTTCCTCTGCTTCGACCCCGCGCAGGGCGCGCCCCTTCCCAGCGCGCTGCCAGCCCGGAGCCGGCTTCGCCCTTTCCTCGCCGCTCCGCCCGGCCGTGTTTCCACGCTTTTGACCTCTGTTTCTTAGGCCTCATCCTTCCTGTTCCTCACCAGTGGCCACTAGAGCCCGGGATAGCTTCCTCCCACTGGAGACCAGTAGTGCAAGGAAAACGTTGACCTCAGAGCCCAGGTCCCCTTCCTCGTGTATTTTAGGAAAAGATCATTTTTCCTTTTTTCTCCAGTTTAAGGTCACTAGCAAGAGACCTGCTTCTCTCTGCCTTCTTGCTCTGCTGCGTTTCCACTTTCAGTCGGGAAACATTCTGCTGCCCGGGTTCACAGCTGGCACGGCCTCGCCGCGGCTGGGGCGCCTCCGGCTTTGTTTCCTTTCAATAGCCGCGAGATTTATGGACCACCCTCTCCATAGTCCTTGCTAGTTTCCAGATGAATAAAGAACAGGTCTCTACCCCAGGAAACAGACAATAAAAAGGGAGACACAGCGTCCACGGAGTACACACAGAGTGCGGCAACGAGGAGAACGCTGGATTTTCCAGCCCCACTGCGTGACGTGCCCATTCCTGTGGTTGAACAGGCTCTACCCCATTCCCCAGAGACAGCCCGCACCTTTCCACTGCAGAGCTCTCCCCCTGCCTGCACTGTCCTCGCTCCAATATTTACCTGTTGAAAACCTTTTCATCTTCCTCTGCTCGCTTGGAGGTAAAATCATCTGCTTCTGAATACCCGGAGCGCTATTCCCCACTCTGGCACTTGCTGCCCTAGTTATTTCCAAAGCTCTCCTGCCACTGACAAGGCATGGGTATGTAATACTGCAGGGCCCCTCACCCCGGACACCCCAACACATGTTTGTGCAGCGTCACTGAAACCAATTCTGCTGGGTTCTGGTCCTAGTTCAGCGGTTGCTGTGGACTGAAGTGTATCCTCTCCAACATTCACATCTGTTGAAGCCCTGACCCCCCAATATGATGGTATTTGGAGATGGGGCCTTTGGGAGGTAATTAGGATTAGATGAGGTCATGAGGGTGGGGGCCCTCAAGAGGGGATTAGTGCCCTTATAAGAAGAGACCAGAGAGCTTGTTTCCACCATCCACCCACCCCCATCCACATGAGGATGCAGAGAGAAGGCCAGGAAGAGAGCCCTCACCATCAGGAAACCAAGCTGGCCAGCACTGTGCTCCTGGACTTCTCAGCCTCCGGAATTGTCAGAAAGAAAGTCCTGTTGTTTAAACCACCCAGTCTGTGGTATTTCGTTATGGCAGCCGGAGCTGACTGGCGTAGCTGTATAACTATGGGCAAGCCCTTCATCATGTGGACTATCTTTCCTCCCCTGACAAGTGTAAATATTAAAAACCTGTCTTACTTTACCAATTTGTGTGATTCAATGAAAGATGAATGTACAATAGAGAAAAGCATGAAGTGCAATTTTCTGTGAAAATATGCACGGAACAGTACCAAGTGACTGTGAAAGTCCTAATTCTGTTGTGGAGCCTTGGATGTGTCCTACAGACCCTCTGGGACCTGTTTCCTTGCCCACAAAATCAGGGACTCAACTCAGGGACGTCTAAATTTCTATGACTCTAAATGCTAAGAGAAAAGCAAGTGAAATTCCCTAGGTTCAGAGCAGTGGCCCCATTATTCATGCTTTTGGGACTGTGTATGCAAGGCTGAACTCTAATATCATGGAATAGGGCAAGGAAATGTAGAAAAATGACCTGGGGGTTCTCTATCTAAAATTATTTATGTCCTGGGGACTTCCGTGGTGGCTCAGTGGTTAAGACTCCATGCTTTCAATGCAGGGAGCATGGGTTTGATCCTGGTCAGGAAACTAAGATCCCACATGAAATAAATAAATTAATTAAATTAAATTAAAACCTTAATATGTTTTAATTAATTAATTAAAATAGGTCCTGAAAGACGTTTATTTGCATTTTCAGGTCACTGAAGGATCATTAATAAAAGTTCGTTGCCCTATTCATCAATGTTCTTGACTTTAAAATGTTACTTTCATTTTATTAAGTGACACTCACAGGAGCATACTTAGTCTTGCAGTTCTCAAACAATGATTTTTCATCCTAAACATGTTCACATCAGTGACCAAGTCATTTGAAGAGTACTATGTTTTCACTTCATTACCCTTTGTTCACAAAAGGAAAAGGCCTAAAATAACCTCCTGTTTCTCCTCTCTTCTTAAGAATCAGACTTTCTCGTAAAAGAGTTATCTTTCACGTACACTTAAGATGTGTGCATTTCATTGTTGGGGAAAAAAAGTAGTTTATGTCCCTAAATGTATCCTTATATGAGCAGCACCCACTCATCCATTTGACACTTATTCAGGTGAGTTAAATCCAGGTACAGCAGCTGCTCCCAAATCAGGATGCTTTTCAAAATCAACTAAGAAGTTTTATAAAAAGGCAAATTCCTAAGCTCCTACCTTGGAAATTTTGAATCAGTAAGACTAAGGTGACATAAGGAATTCAATATACATTTTTTTAAAGCTGTCCAGGGAATTCTAATCCACTAATACTTCTGAGAGCTTGATTCTTGAAAATCATGGGTCAGTAAAACAAAATTTTTAAAATTGGAGTAGCATTTAAAGCTACCAGTGTTTCCAGACATAGACAACAGACTTATGGTTGCCAAGGGGGAGGGAGGGTGGGGGAAGGAGGGATTAAGAGTTTGGGATTAGCAGATGCAAACTATTATATGTAGAATGGATAAACAACAAGGCCCTACTGTACAGCACAGGGAACTATATTCAATAGCCTATGACAAACCATAAAAAAGAATGTATACATATGTATAACTGAATCACTTTGCTGTACAGCAGAAACTAACACAACATTGTAAATCAACTATACGTCAATAAAAAAATTAAAAAATAAAAAAATTACCAGTGTTTTAGTTTTCTAAATAAAACATTGACACAACTGTGTGTTGTCACCACTGTTTCATTAAAGAAAGAACATTTAAAAACAACAAAAAGTAAGAATGGTCATCATTTTACAATTTAAAAGACAGATACAATGTAAATTTTTGACAACTCACTACATTGCCTTTTTCTCATCACAAATCAGAATGGTGAATACTTTATAATGGAATGGTCCTGTTCTAATGCAGGTGTTGGAACAATGTAGTATGGGACATGAATATGAACTGGTTATAAGCTTGGCCTTGGCTTACAACTGGTAGCCTTTAAATCTACCATACCCAGAATGTGTCCTCTCACCGCCAAACCCACCACATCATCCATGACTGACTCAGCACTTAAGACTTGGTTCCAGTATCACCTGCTCATGGAAGTTTTCTGCTCTCCCGCTTCTCCTCCAAGGCTGAGCTGATACACCTCCTTTGTGTCCCCCCAGAACATTCTGTACATACCTCTGACACGCTCTTTGTAAACTAAACATTAGTGATTTATTTTCTTTCTTTCTTTCTTTCTTTTTTTGGCGGTACGCGGGCCTCTCACTGCTGTGGCCTCTCCCGTCGCAGAGCACAGGCTCCGGACGCGCAGGCTCAGCGGCCATGGCTCACGGGCCCAGCCGCTCCGCGGGACGTGGGATCTTCCTGGACCGGGGCACGAACCCGCGTCCCCTGCATCGGCAGGCGGACTCCCGACCACTGCGCCACCAGGGAAGCCCAGTGATTTATTTTCTTTATTGTCTCCTTAATTACACCATGAGTCCCTTGAGGGGAGGAGTTGTGTTTGGTTCACTTCTGTACCTTTACAGAGTGGTTGCACTTAATAGACATTCAAAAAACTATTTGCTGAAGGAACACATAACTAAATGAGCTTTACACTCTGGCAGAGAGGGTAAAACTTGTGCATGCATAAGTATACTACTAAGTGGAAAGTCATAAATGGCCCAAGAGAACTATCTGTGCTTTTTAAGGAATAAACTGGGGGAAGAAGTTGGTTACATCTGGCTGAGGACAGCAGGCAAGGATCATAGAAGAGATTATATCTGAGAGTTCCTGTGAATATACAAAGGATGTCCAGGAGAGGACAAAAAGCATGGAAGGAACAATGCAAGCAAAAGCATGGCGTTGGAAAAACACAAGGCACGTAAGAGAACATGTGAGTATTTCATTTCTTTGGAGGACAGGGTTTGTAATAAATAGCAAAGGTAAGATGGTTGGTCAGTTTACCTAAAAGATACTGGGGAGCCATAGAAATCTTTGGAAAAAAGATATAATTAGAGTTGGCTTTAGGCAAATCGAGTGTGACAGCCATACGAGGTATGAACCAGAGTCTAGAGGCAAGGAGGCCAAGTAGGAGCCTATTGTGATATGAGGGGAAGAGTGATTGTGGGCAGAACGAAAAGAGATACAGTGGGACTGGAAAGGAGGAGGAATAAAAGGAACTTCACGTATGCAAACATGGTGCCTGGGAGAATAGGGTAAGGACAATGCCATTGGCAGAGACAGGGAAAAGATAATGGGGACAGGGGAGTGGAGTTGATGAAATGCCAACAACATCTCCAGCATGAGATACACAGTCATTACTTGGGAAAGAGCTCAGAGAGAGTTTGGAACTAGAATTAGAATTCAGGGATTTACCTACCCCAAAGTGGTTAAAACCATAAGACAGCCAATGGGGACAGCAACAAGAGAGGTAGAAAGAAACCCAGAATGATATATTATTTTTCTGTTTAACCTATGTTTATCATCACAGCATAGAGTCAAAAGCTAGAAAAGACCAAGTAGGATGAGGACTAAGAAAGCATCACTGAACTTGGAGATCATAGAACCTGGTCACTGGTCATTTCTTTGTAAGTTGTAAAGCTACATGTAGGAAGTAAAGGTTTAAGTGGCTGGTGAGGCAGAGCTAACAAGCACAGTCATATCCTCCAAGATGTTTCCGGCTGAAAGAGCAAGCTAGTGGAGCAGCTCTTGTGGGGTACGGGTAGAGAGTTTTGTTGTTGTTTTTGTTGCTGTTTGCCATTGATAAGAAGCCACTGTGCAGGGGAAGAGGAGTTGCCTGGTGGTCTAGTAGTTAAGATTCCGCACTTTCACTGCCGTGGCCCAGGTTCAGTCCCTGGATGGGGAACTGGGATCTCACAAGCCAGGCAGTGCAGTCAAAATAAAAAACAAACAAACAAAAAAACCCCAAGAACCCACTGGGGAAGGGGAGAAATTGACAGTGCAAGAGAGACCATTCAGATTTGTAAGACGAGTATCATCCTTATTTTGCAGATGAGGAAACCAAGGCTCAGAGAGGTGAAATAACTTGCCCACAACCAAAACCAGTAACCAGCAGAGAAGGAAATTGAATCTTGGTTTGTGTGACTCAGAAACTTAAGGTCGTCTGCTCACATCATGCTAACCAACTCCCTAGCAGGTATCAGAAAACATTCGTCTAATAAGTCCCTCCGTGGATACAATGGCTGGCCATTCTTTCTGCTTGCATTTTAAGGTAGCTTTGTGATATTCTGTAAAACCACACTTCTATTCATAAACAGAGAAGCCACTCTACGGGTAGAGATTGTTGTTGTTTTTGTTGCTGTTTGCCATTGATAAGAAGCCACTGTGCAGGGGAAGAGGAGTTGCCTGGTGGTCTAGTAGTTAAGATTCCGCACTTTCACTGCCGTGGCCCAGGTTCAGTCCCTGGATGGGGAACTGGGATCTCACAAGCCAGGCAGTGCAGTCAAAATAAAAAACAAACAAACAAAAAAACCCCAAGAACCCACTGGGGAAGGGGAGAAATTGACAGTGCAAGAGAGACCATTCAGATTTGTAAGACGAGTATCATCCTTATTTTGCAGATGAGGAAACCAAGGCTCAGAGAGGTGAAATAACTTGCCCACAACCAAAACCAGTAACCAGCAGAGAAGGAAATTGAATCTTGGTTTGTGTGACTCAGAAACTTAAGGTCGTCTGCTCACATCATGCTAACCAACTCCCTAGCAGGTATCAGAAAACATTCGTCTAATAAGTCCCTCCGTGGATACAATGGCTGGCCATTCTTTCTGCTTGCATTTTAAGGTAGCTTTGTGATATTCTGTAAAACCACACTTCTATTCATAAACAGAGAAGCCACTCTACAGAATGTAACTCAAGAGGAACTAGAAAGTTCCCTAGCTGTCTCCTATTTCTCTCCTGCTTAGAAGGCTTCCATGTTCCCTCTGCCACTGATGTTGAACAGGTGGCATCACTTCTCAGAGGGACGTTCTGTAAGAAGCAGAACAGGTTTAACCTTGCGTGATTTTCACCTTCACCACATGAGTAGGTAATTAAGATTTAAATATTTTAACTTATAAAGACTTTCTTATACCTCCTACTGGTCTAAATTAAAACAGGATCTTGTTTTCAAACAAGTCAAATAGACAAAAATATCAAGTACTTAAAATCAGTACAGGGCACCCAAATTCGATAATACCAGAGCAGGGTCTAGACATAAGAAAGAATCTGGCACTGGAGTCTTCATGTAAATATCTTTTGTTTTCAAAGATAATATTGGCGTGACTGATTACAATCTGGGTATGTAGGTGTGGCTGAAGCACAATGCTTGAAAAATAACTTTGAACACACTACACATATGCTACGCTTTGTTTTGCTGGTCAACTGGTTGACAGACTTGAAGCAAACAAGTTCTGTAAGGTCTAAAACTTATGCAGTCTTAGGTGTCCTCGTTAAGGCAAACGTTAATATTTTCAGAGTACCTGCAGAGGCCTCAGGGGAGCCCAGGGCAAAAGAGTGGTTGCAGAGCTTAATTAACTCTGCAGAAAAGCTGCCTCTGGCTGCAAATCACTTTTGGAGGAGTTGTTATTGCATGTGGCCCTGCCTATTTACCTTCCTTTATTTCTTGTTGTCCCTGAGTCTTCATTTGAAAGGAGCCATCCCATTCCTTGTATTTGGGCTGTTCTGCCCCTATGCGCTGGAAACTGCTTGCACTAAAAGTTCTTACTGTTGGTGATTTCTACATGGTACTTGCTTTTCAGACAAGCTGATGTGAAATTACTCAGCTTGAGAAGCCCCAAATCAAAGAGTTGGAACATATTTGGGGCATTTTTCTACCCTGTACAGAAGTCCTTTCATAATGGCTGTAACAGAAAGATGGAGAAACTCACAGTTCTATGATTAGAAATTTTGTCTTGTGGATGGACCTAGAGACTTTCATACAGAGTAAGTCAGAAAGAGAAAAACAGATATATAATATCGCTTACATGCGGAATCTAGAAAAATGGTACAGATGAACTTATTTGCAAAGCAGAAATAGAGACACATGTAGAGAACAAACGTATGGATACCAAGGCGGGAAGGGAGGGTGGGATAAATTGGTAGATTGGGATTGACATATATACACCACTATGTATAAAATAGATAACTAATGGGAACCTTCTGTACAGCACAGGGAACTCTACTCAGTGCTCTGTGATGACCTAAACGGGAAGGAAATCCAAAAAAGAGGGGATATATGTATACGTATAGCTGATTCACTTTGCCGTACAGCAGAAACTAACACAACATTGTAAAGCAAACTATACTCCAACAAAAATTAATTTAAAAAAAATAAGGAGGACTTCCCTGGTGGCACAGTGGTTGAGAGTTCACCTGCCGATGCAGGGGACATGGGTTTGTGCCCCGGTCTGGGAAGGTCCCACATGCCGCGGAGCGGCTGGGCCCGTGAGCCATGGCCGCTGAGCCTGCGCGTCCGGAGCCTGTGCTCCGCAAGGGGAGAGGCCACAGCAGTGAGAGGCCCGCGTATCGCAAAAAAAAAAAAAAAAAAAAAAAAAAAAAGGAAAAGAAATAAAAGAAATTTTGTCTTTATTCGGCTAATCTTCATCATGTATGTGAAGATGGCTCTCATCTCCCATTCTGCCCCCCACTCCAAAGTCTTTTCTTTAATGTCAACAGACTCATTTCTGTAACCATTTTACATGCAACATTGTTACCAGACCTTCTTACCTTCTTTACACCTCTCTATCAATTCCAATTTACTCATCAGCCTCTAAAAATATAGACTTCAAAACTGAGCACCATATTTCACATCCTATAGAGAGCATAATGTTGTTTTTCTGGACAACATGCATTTCATTAATACACCCTAACATTTCCTGATGAGATATCAATACCAAAGTCACATAAAAATTCATTTGGTGGATATTTATTCAGCACCTACAGCATACCATGTGTCAATCAATACTTTACTTGGGATATAAGGTGAAACAAGATAGGCTTCTTGTTCTCAAGTTGCTTAATAAATAAAAGCTGTCTGTTCAACGTCAAAGAGTGTGATGATAACAGGGAAAAGTTCCCAAAGAAGATGCTTTAACTGAGTTTGAAAAGATAGGAGTCATCTCGACAAAGAAGGCAGCTATGGCTAGCCAAGGCATTGGTCTGGGTATGCACAGGGAAGCATAAAGAGGCATGACACCACAGGGGAGCAACAAGAGAACAGGGATCACAAGAAATAAGGATACTCACTAAAGATTTTGAACTCTGTCTTGACAAATCTGGGGAACCACTAACTGATGGTGAGAGTTGCATTTTAGGAAGATCACTTTGTCAGATTCATCACATCAGGAGACTATGGAAATCATCCAGGGAAGACACAGTGAGAGCCCAAACTAGGGCAGAAGAAGTAGAAATGCAGAGGAGAGTGACACACAGGGATAAGAAAGTGCCGCACTCAATGACTTGTGGGATACAGAAGAAATGCACACTGGGGAAAAGGGCCTAGCAGCAGATAGCAAGTGATTAAAGCAGGGACTTTAGACAGATGAATTTTAGGGTTTGAATCCCTGCTCTACAATTTCTAGTTGTGTGACCTTAAATTATCTAATTCCATCAAAGCTTGGAATTCTCTTTGCAAAATAGGATACTATCACCTTTTTAGCAGGGATCCGACAAAGACTAAATGGAATAATGGATAAAGTGCTTACCTGTTTAGCTCAATGCACAGCACATGATGAGTTCTTGATACAAGACAGCAGGTAACCGTGGCTGGCTGTTTATGGTGGCGGTGATCGTGCTACTGCAATTCAGCAAGATAGAGAATTCAGGGGGAGGAGCCAAGTTTAGGGGAAGAGCTAATGATATTACAATAGCAGCTCATATTTGTACAGTGCTTTCAATTTTCAAATGGCTCTTGTATCCATTATCTCATTTCATGTTCAAAAGAACCCTGCAAGTCTCACTTTCATTTCTAGGACAATTTATTTCTAGGACTCCATCCTAGGAAAATAATCCAAAATGAGAATAAATGACGGAAAAATGCTTATGAGATATGGTCAATTTTTTAAAGAAGAAAATGCAAAGTTGTATATGTGGAAGAATTTCAATTACATGTTTAAAATAGACTGGAAGAAAATGAACCAAAATATTACTTTTTTCTAGCGAGTGGGATTATAAATGATTTTTAAATTCTTCTTAATATATTTCTGTGTTTTTCAAATGTTCTATAATGGATATGTATTACTTTTACAATGGAGGGAGGAATGATGCCCTTTTCTTTTGTTTTCCATTGTCTTATTAACAATGTTTTGTTAAGTAGATAGGTTAGTCATTATTATTTTCTTTGTTTTATAATACTAAGACTTCTGTCAATAATAATAACTATAACTAACACTTACATAGCACTTACTACATGCCAGGCATTGTTCCAAGCATCTTAATAAATATTAAGTTTAGGCATGAGTTTAGAATTTATTAGAATTATCCCATTATTATGTTTTTGCCTGTAAATAATAGAAATGTCTACTTAATACAGCTTAAACAAAAATAGTATTTATTGGTTTATGTAACTGGAAAAATCTAGAGGTGAAAACATAGAGACGGGGCATGGTTCCAATCAGACTGCAGCTCACGTCTCTGTGATTCTCCCAGTCCTCCTAGTCTGTCAGCTTCATCCACAGGCTAACCGTGAGGCGTCTGTGATAGTTTTTGATCCTGTCCTACATCTGCTCAGGAAATTGTCCAGGAGAAAAGACAGCTTCTGCCTCAGGCTTCTAAACGAGAGTCCTGAGATTCTCTGGTTGGACAACTTAGGTCACATACCCACTCCTGACTCAATAACTTGGGGGGTGGGGGGTGGGGGGCGTGGGGGGTGGGAAGAGGGGCAAAAATAAAATGTGCTGAGTATCTTAAGTCAACCAGGACGGCCAAGGAATTGGAAGTGGGGGGAGATGGGGGAGGGGTGTTAACAGAATGAAAATCAAATAGGAAGGGGAAATAAGGGAAAGGATACTGAGTAGGAAATAGACAATATCGATTACTTTATTTCTCAACATTCAGTTTAGGTTGGATCTTACTGCCAAGTTAGCTACAAATTTCATCTCTCCCCCTTCCCAGCTGTCCTTCCTGGGATCCTTATTTTGGTTCTCTATTTGTTATTCTGTGCATCATTGAATAGATGTTGATAAAGTAGTCTATGAAACCCCTCAGCTTTAAATCACCTGAAAACCCTCTGAATTGAAGGTAAGATGTAGAGCAAGCCATATGCCATGGTTTTTTCTTTGTCTTATATTGACAATATTTGCTTGTTGTTTCAATTAAGAAATGTCAGAGAGTGAGCCCAGTCATCTTCTCCGGCGGAGCCTCACAGGGTAAGAGGGGCTTGGTGGAACCCCAAGGTCTATTTCTGGTTTTTTTGTTTGTTGTTGTTTTGTTCTGTTTTTTATATAAAAGTTTTCAGTTGTAGTTCATATACCATGCAATGTGCCCATTTAAAGTGTACAATTCAATAGTTTTTAGGAAATTCACAGAATTGTGCACTTATCACCATAATCAATTTTAGAGCATTTTCATTATACCCAGAAGGATCACTGTACCTATTAGTAGCCACTCCCTGTTTCCTGCCCGCCCTTCCTCCTCCCAACCTTAGGCAACCACTGGTTTACTTTCTGTATCTATAGATTTGCCTTTTCTAGACATTTCATGTAAGTGGAATCATAAAATATGTGGTCTTTTACAAATATCACGTGATATCACTTATATATGGAATCTAAAATACGACACAAATGAACATATCTATGAAACAGAAACAGACTCACAGTCATAGAGATCAGACTTGTGGTTGCCAAGCAGGAGGTGGGAGGGGAGGGATGGACTGGGAGTTTGGGATTAGCAGATGCAAACTATTATTTATAGGATGGATAAACAACAAGGTCCTACCGTATAGCACAGGGAACTATATTCAATATCTGTGATAAAGTATAATGGAAAAGAATATGGAAAAGAATGTGTGTGTTTGTATATATATATATATATATATATATATATATATATATATATATATATATATATATATATATATATATATATATATATATATATATATATATATCTGAATCACTTTGCTGTACAGCAGAAATTAACACAACATTGTAAATCAACTATATTTCAATAAAATTTTTTTAAAATAAAATAAAATATGTGGTCTTTTGTGACTGGCTTCTTTCTCTAAGCATCATGTTTTCAAGCTTAAGCTAACCATGTTGCAGCATGTATCAGTGTTTCATTTCTTCCTAGATAATATTCCATTATATTATCCATATATATTATACTATCCATATAATATTCTATTATATGGATAGACCACATCAGTTATTCATTCATCAGTTGATAGATAGTTGTTTCCACTTTTAGACTATTATGAATGATACTTTTATGGATATTTGTGCACAAGTTTTTGTGTGGACCTATGTTTTTATTTCTCTTGGGTATATACTTAGAAGTAGAATTTCTGGGTTTCCCTGGTGGCGTAGCTGTTAAGAATCCGCCTGCCAATGCAGGGGAAACAGGTTCATGCCCTGGTCTGGGAAGATCCCACATGCCACGGAGCAACTAAGCCCGTGCGCCTCAACTACTGAGCCTGCGCTCTAGAGCTCGTGAGCCACAACTACTGAGTCCGCGTGCCACAACTACTGAAGCTTGCGCACCTAGAGCCTGTGCTCCGCATCAAGAGAAGCCACCGCAATGAGAAGCCCACGCACCACAACAAAGAGTAGCCCCCGCTCGCGGCAACTAGAGAAAGCCCCCGAGTGCAGCAACGAAGACCCAACACAGCCAAAAATAAATAAATAAATTTATTTAAAAAAAAAACCAAAAACCTTGTTTATTAAAAAAAAAAAGTAGAATTTCTGGCCCATATGGTAGTCCACTGTTTTGCAGGTCAGAAATTTTATCAGAACCCTTCAAGTACTATCTTTAGGTAACCAAACTCAAAAGAGATTGCCAGGGACTCCCCTGGTGGTCCAGTGGTTAAGACTCCACACTTTCACTGTGGGGGGCATGGATTGGATCCTCGGGTGGGAGGGAACTAGGGTCCCGCATGCCATGCGGTGTGGCCAAAATTTAAAAAAAGAGAAAGAGAGAGAGAGACTGCCATGTAGAACGAGAAGATAATACATCGATTGACATTACTGTTTGCCATCGAATGGCATTACTGTTTTCAGGGGACCAGATCACTCAGGCTAACTGCTTGGAGAACCTCCTTTCCAATATCAAGGTATATGAGAAACTGAAAATTACTGCATTTAACTTTTAGTTTAGTACTCACAACAACTCTGAGGCTTAGAGAGACTAGATAATCTGTTCCGGGTTACATAGAAAACAGATGGAAACAACAGGATTGCAACTCATGTCTGCCTCTTTCCAGAACTGTCTGTCTTAAATACTAGACTAGACTCATACCGTTCAAATGCCACCAAATATTTAACTGTTCACTTGTTGGAAATGAGTTGTTTCCAATGTTTTCACCCACAGCACTAGTCCTTCTGCAAATGGCTACCTGAAATAAGTATGTGCTCTCGGTAGTTTTATTCTCAAAAGGTGACCTGGTATCCAAATTCTGGGCATGTCTTTATGTGGCTCTGCCTCTACTGACTTTTTATGAGAAGTTGTTCCTGATCACATTTGCTGGCACACCTCCTTAAAAGCACAGTCAGCAGCATTCAAAACAGCTCCTGGATGCCTGCCCTACAGGGACTTCTGATGATCTCTGTACTATTTTGAGATAAAAAGGGTTCAGCATCCAGCAGTCCAAAAACGTAGTCTAAATCAGCTTTTAAATCCCTCATTACATTTTACAAGGTGGAGGCCGCTGAAGACTTGAGTTGTTTCCAGGTATACTCCAGTAGGTCTCTCTAGGTCTCGCTCCTTTTTTGGGAATGGGTTGCAGACCAGACGAGGCGCTGTGTGGTGACTCACCCACCGTCATGGCCTCAGCTGTTGCTCATCTTGGAACAACCAGCTTTACAGATCTTTTGAGAAGACCAGGGTTGTATCACCTGTACTTGGCTGGTATGCACACACTAAATTACGTAGCCACGGTAAAATATTATGAAATCAAGACTCACTTTGAGAAGTTTTGTTAAATTTGTTAGATGTGACAGTGGTATTGTGGTTAGGTGAGGAAAAAAAAGATTTTCCTCTGAGATGCATACGAAAAACATATATCTAAGGGTGGGCTTCCCTGGTGGTACAGTGGTTGAGAGTCCGCCTGCTGATGCAGGGGACACGGGTTCGTGCCCCGGTCCGGGAAGATCCCACATGCCGCCGAGCAGCTGGGCCCGTGAGCCATGGCCGCGGAGCCTGCGCATCCGGAGCCTGTGCTCCGCAACGGGAGAGGCCACAACAGTGAGAGGCCCACATACCGCCAAAATTATAT
>NW_006784184.1:1655964-1660571 GCF_000442215.2 Lipotes vexillifer
TATATATATATATATAAAAGGGTGAAACTGAAGAATAAGAGGTTGCCCCTAAATGAAGAGCCTGTGAGAGGCAGACGGAATTGAATACTTGATATAAATAATTTAAAATGCATAACTGTTATTCAAATCATTGAGATTTGACTATGGATGCAAACTTTCAGATCTGCTAGAAATTATTTACACTGAAGTGCTCAGAGAACAGTCAAGATAAACGATAAGGCAAACGTATCAACGGACATATTTGGTGAGGATAAGTGATACTTGAACATCACAAGATTGAGTTTACATCCTCAAAGAGAAAGTTTGTAACAGTTTCAAGTTGTAAAGACTGATGTATGGGGCAATAACCTATCCTTGCAAGAGAAGTTATTCTTGTAATGGTTGTTTATTTTATCTTTTACTCTTGGTTGCTGCCCTAGATAGATTAATGTTGAAGCTTTCAGTATCTATGAGGTTGAATTTACAGTGACAAAGGGTGCAAATCAGCCTCAGGATTCTCACCTTTGAGAAAAGGTAAAGAATGGCTTTCTCATTCTTCATCACGCCATTTTGCTTAGTTCTTTAAAAAGAAATTTGGGGTGTTCAATCCTGCGTTCAGCTGTTTCCTATCACTCAGCTATAGGTCAATTCTAATTTGAGTTCAGAGGTGATTGACAAAAATCAAAGTCAACTCTCAACCATCATCTATGTTTTGTGTTATCTGTGACCTCTTAGCTCCTCAACCTGCTAACCCCCTTTTATGCCATTCCTTTGAGGAAATGCAAGGACGTTTTTTTAAAGTCAGTTTTACAGCTCTTGAGAAATTCTGGCAAAAGGAGATTAGGGAGTGAGGAAAAAAAAGAAAAAAAAGTGAGACAGAAAATCGTGGTGAGGCAATTTATTAAAGTGAACTTTGGGGATTGTTTGTGGCTTTCCATTATTTAAGTTCCACCTCTTATTAAAAATGAATACAGTGGGCTTCCCTGGTGGCGCAGTGGTTGAGAATCTGCCTGCTAATGCAGGGGACACGGGTTCGAGCCCTGGTCTGGGAGGATCCCACATGCCGCGGAGCAACCGGGCCCGTGAGCCACAACTACTGAGCCTGCGCGTCTGGAGCCTGTGCTCCGCAACAAGAGAGGCCGCGATAGTGAGAGGCCCGCGCACGGCAATGAAGAGTGGCCCCCGCTTGCCACAACTAGAGAAAGCCCTCGCACAGAAACGAAGACCCAACACAGCAAAAATAAATAAATTAATTAATAAACTCCTACCCCCAACATCTTCTTTAAAAAAAAAAAATGAATACAGTGCCATTTGGCTTCTGTATGCTTAGTAAATACCTCAAAACTTCCTTAGTTAGTGGCTATTTCTGCCTGCTACTAAGCCACTTTGAACCACTGAGCATTAAGCAACAATAAAGAAAACTGGAAATTCTTAAGCCATTGCTGACACCTGAAACATTAACAGGCTATAGTTACCAAATTCCTGGTCCAAAGATGTTCTATATTTGTGTGGTGATTATATATTCTAAAGCTAAGGCATATGATCAGATGAGATGAAATATTTGAAAACAGAGCAGTTAACCACGACACATACTTGACAGTTAAAATATTATTTTCCCATTCTACACCTTGTTCTTAATTGCTTTCATTGTTGTGTATTGAGCAGCCTTGACCTTAACAAACCCTTCCATTAAGATAGAAACCAAAACAAAGAACATGTATTTAAGAGGAAGAAAACATGTAAAGACAAATAGCCAAATAACTGGAAATCACGGTGCTTAGATATTTAATATTCTTCAGCAATGTTAGTCATTACTTTGAATAAACTTGATTTTTTCGAACTGTTGTTAGGCCATTTTTAAAAACTGGCTTGCAATTGTGGCAGATCTGATTCGCAAGAACAAAAGAGAGAAAAGCAGTCTTGCTATATTCAGCACTAGGAAGATTATTCGTATTGTGTAGAGTTTTGGTTTTCCTAATTGAAGAAGACTGTGCACAACTTGGGAAGAGTCCCAAAAAGTCAACCAAACATTCAGAGGCTAGAAAAGAAGGCATATGGAATTCAGCTTCCAGAAATACACAAATGGAAAATAATGAATGTCCAAGTGTTTTCACTATAGCATTATTTATGACAAAAGATTGGAATCTACCTAAAAGTTCATCATTATGAGACTGGGTAGATGAATTATAGCTCAGCTATACAATGAAATTTACTGTAGATGTAAAAATGATTGAGGAGGGCTTCCCTTGTGGTGCAGTGGTTGAGAGTCCGCCTGCCAGTGCAGGGGACACGGGTTCGATCCCTGGTCCGGGAGGATCCCACATGCTGTGGAGCAACTGAGCCCGTGCACCGCAGCTACTGAGCCTGTGCTCTAGAGCCCGTAAGCCACAACTGCTGCATCCGTGAGCCACAACTACTGAAGCCCGCACGCCTAGAGCCCATGCTCCACAATGAGAGAAGCCACAGCAATGAGAAACCCGCACACTGCAACAAAGAGCAGCCCCCGCTCGCCACAACTACAGAAAGCCTGTGTGCAGCAATGAAGACCCAACACAGACAAAAACAAATAAATAAATTTATATAAAAAAAAAAAAAAGATTGAGGAAACTATTTTGGGTTGGGGAAAGATCTCCAAGATGTATTGTTAAGTGAAGCAAGCAAAGCACAGAACAGTGTGTGGAGTATGCTGTCATCATGTTGAAAAGTAAAAGGAGAGACGATATATATTTATATCTATTTGTGTATGCATAAAAATAATCTCTGGAAGTGTATACAAGAAATCAGTGACAGGGAGTTTGGGATTAGCAGATGCAAACTATTATATACAGGATGGATAAACAACAAGGTCCTACTGTATAGCACAGGGAACTATATTCAATATGCTGTGATAAACCATAATGGAAAAGAATATGAAAAAGAATAAATATATATGTATAACTGAGTTACTTTGCTGTACAGCAGAAATTAACACGTTATAAATCAACTATACCTCAATAAAATTAAAAAGAAAAAAAAACAATGACAGTAATTGCTTTCCAAGGGTAAGCAAAAATTAGATGGACGTGATATGTACGTGTAAAGAGACTTTTATACCTTTTCAATTTTGATTTTTACATATGTAAAACTAAATAGATAACTTTGAATGAACGGCAGAGAAGAAAAGATACAAAATGAAGAATGGTGAGAGAGATGAGGATTTAAGTTTTGTCTACATTTACGAAGAGCCCTAAGTGACACACCTTATCTGAGTATCTCCATAATCAGTGTAAATTACCACATGTTAACTTAATTGCAAAGACAAACAATGAATGAATTGATTGTGCCATAATACAGTGCACTCATGATGCAAAGACATGGCCCTAATTCACAGAAGAGAGGATTGAATTAGTAACTGATTTTTTTCCAAAATGACGAACAATTAGTCAATGAAAGAATAATACAGTTCTCTATTCCCTGGACCTCATAATGTTTGTAAAGCACTTTGTAGTTTGCAAACTGCTTTCACTTATGTTATCTCATTGGATCCATCGTTACAAAAACATTATGTGGTGTACAAGACAGAAATTTCTCTTTCTCATTTTACAAATGAGAAATGGAAATAAAGAGAAGTGACCACTTGCTGGTGGTCTCAACCAACATGACAGGATATCTGAAACTGGAACTGGCTTGAGAAATGAGGGAAAGACTATGGCCAAGGGCTTGCCAAGTCCCTGGACTCCTTGGAAGTACTTACAGCTTTAAAATTCTTCTGCTTTTTGCCCAGAGTTATTTCTCAATTATTAATTTTTCTTTGTTCTGGTTCAGAGATTTAGCTGAATTTCTGACTCATCTTGTTTCTTTATAGAAAAAGGCACAGAAACCCTTCTTATCTTCCATCCATTCAATCTTTCCTTTTAGTGAAAGACTCATGGAAGAGAGCTGATTAGAATGCACATTCCTGACACCTCTCCTAAGATTCTGAGTAATTGGGTCTTGCGTGGAGCCTGGGAATATGTGTTTTCCGTAAGCATGTGACTATACTTAGACAGGGGGTCTGAGCATTGCCCTGAAAAGTATGCACAACATGAATTGAGATTGTTTGTAATGAGTTACTCTGTGTGGCTGATTAAAATCAAGGAGGCCGGGTAGGATAGGGAGAGTGGGAGGGAGGGAGATGCAAGAGGGAATAGATATGGGGATATATATATGTATAGCTGATTCACTTTGTTATAAAGCAGAAACCAACACACCATTGTGAAGCAATTATACTCCAATAAAGATGTTAAAAAAATTAAAAATGAAATAAATAAATAAAATAAAGGAGGCCTCTCAGAGTCTCTTTCCAAGCTCATTTTTGCTGCAGAAGAGGCAGAGGCAGGGAGCTGGGAGTGATGACTAGCTTCTAGTGAGCTGAAGAGGAGACAGTGGCGACAGTGCACAGGGCTAATATTTGCCTAGCAATTCAGGAAAAGATTCACAGACTTAAAACTCATCAGATGTATTCCTTTCCCTCTGAAACTCTCCAAGTATGAGACTGAACTCATCTGAACGAGTTGCCTATTTGCTTCTAAGGAGAACTGTAAGTGTTGACCATGTCTGTAAAGACCTAAGTGGTTTGAGATTTGGTTTCCTAGTGACTGCCTCTTTCC
>NW_006784184.1:1660592-1676768 GCF_000442215.2 Lipotes vexillifer
CTTTCCCTCTGCAGTGCTGGAGCAATTTGTGATCTGGTGGGGTACACCTACTCACAGGTCCCAAATTCCATCTAGAAAAGAGGGACCTGGAAGCCACAGAGGCCTCATGGTGGAGGACACTGGTTTACCTAAGTTCTTCCCCACTCCAGCCCTGGTGAAGCCCCTAGTTTGGCTTCCTTCAGAGTTTCTGTACGAACATTTATCTGTTTTCAGCTGGCTTCTCCATAAGAGAGTATTTTGTGAAAGCTGCTTTGGAATTATTTTAAATGGCGTAATGCCTAAAGCATTGGCTGAAGGCTTTTATAGTTCTGCATAATTTTCTGAGTGTTTTTCACTTGGTACTCATGCCCCAAGACAATTATCGAAAAAGACATACATTTATTAATTGAAATAATAAATACTCTGTAGGTGTTCTAATAAAATGTGGTGATTTAAGGGTTAAGTGGTATATAGACTCATTCTAGAATAGCAGTAGAGCACACTTCTGTAAAAGCCAAATGGAAAAGTACAGAGGGAGAAAAAAAACAAAGAAAAGTTAAATCACGGTGCACTAGGTGCACGGAAACAATGGAGAACATTTGAAGAAAGAATCGCCTCAGAAGTTTAGGAAAGGTGTATTCACGAGAAATTTCATTTGCTAACTATTTTTCCTCGGTTCAAAGACTTACAGGTGCTACTTTATCTTGTCACTTTATTTGTCCGTAGAGCACGTCCTCTACAAAAATAAGAGCCGTTCTGAGCTGTGACCACTTATTGACCTTATGGAGTCACTGGATGCAAATTAGCCAATTTCCTGCTCTCCACACCTTATTAGTTGACTGTTAGTCTACCTTCCAAGAAGGAAGCAGTGACTAGAAGTTTGTCTAAGGACAAAACTGGATTACCAATTACATTTGCCTCAAATCCTCAAACTTTATTTCATAAATATACATAATAAGGAGGCTTGGGTGTGTGGATCTACCTCTGTCTCTTGGTAAGATCTTTATCTGAAAATCTTACAACAACTCAAAGATGGAGGCCAGGACAGAAGCCCGAGTAGCTTACGAGAAATAGTGGTCCCCAGGGAAGAGTGAAGAGGAGGCTAATTAGCTAGTTTTGACGTCAACATTCATGTCTTACCCACAGTTTCCTCATCCACAGTTGCACCTGGAGAAGCTTTTCAAAGTTAGGAAGATGAAGATGGGGAATTTGGAAAGTGCAGGAAATGACATAATTGCTGGCACATGAGCTAGACCAGCACCGTCCAACAGTTCTTTCTGAGGTACGGAGATGTTCTAGACCTGGGCTATCCAGCATGGAAGCCACCAGCCACATGTGACTACTGAGTACTTGGACATGTAATGGAGGAACTGAATTTTAAATTTTATTCAGTTTTAATAAATTTACACTTAAAAGCCACATATGCCTAGTGGCTACTTATACTGGACAGTGCAGTTTTAGACTTTCAGGTGACTTTTTTAGCTGTTAGAGACCAAATCCAGATTTCCTGACTGGTTGAGTATTCAAACCTTAACCAACTCCTGAGTTTGGTTCAAACTCAAAGAAGTAGGTGGTTGAAAAGTGAAAGGGTGAAGAGAAAAAAACACACCCTCATCTACTGATATTCCTGGGGTAGAAGGAAGACACATAAACAATTCTAAACCAAGTAGATAAAAAAGAACTTTAGCTGATCACCTGAACATTTGGTATCTACACAACACCAAAAAACTATTTTACTTTTTTAAAAGAACCGAATGGAGTGAATTGTCAGATGAATTTGGCATTATGTAACACAGTAAAATATAAATGAAAAACAAACATGAGGTCGGTGTTTGAAGCTTCAATAATAAAAGGGTGGAGGGAATGTTTCATTTTCGTAAGGCCTGCTCTTTGACACCTAGGCCATCCAACCCAGCTACCAGCATGCAACTTAGGTACCACAAAACAGAATGATCCAATTGTGTTTAAGTGCATTTGTGTGCATAAATGAATAAAAAAGATGGGAGGTACATATACCCATGAACGTTGGGTTTTTATTATTGTTATTGGGTTTACCCTTTTCTGTTTTCTCCAGATTTTCAACACTGAGCAGAAACATTTTTTAAGAAAAATATTTTTTCAAAAGACAAAAGCACAGAGAGTAATACAGTATAGTAAACATTCATGTGCCTCTACCATCCAGATTGAACAGTTGTTCCTAATTTGTTATATTTGCCTTGACTATTTCTTTCAGCCCCTGGGTACCCTTCCCCAGTCTCATGGCCCCTTTCTCCCCATTAGCATGAGTTTAATCTGTTTTCCCACACATTTGAAGTTCTTTCCCTTCATATGTATATATTCATGAACAACACATAGCACTACTTTACTTTTTAAAAAACTCACAGTGTTTTCCAAAGAAGACATACAAATGGCCAACAGGTACATGAAAAGATGCTCAATACCACTTAACAGGGAAATGAAAATAAAAAACGCAGTGAGACACAGCTTCACACCTGTCAGAATGGCAGTCATCAAAAACACAAGAAATAACAAGTGTTAGCGAGGATGTGGGGGGAAGAAAACCCTTGTGCACTGATGCTCAGAATGTGAACTAACATAGACAATACGGCAGAATCTGAACTCAAACCCTGGCCATTGCAGGCAGGAGTTTTTGTTCCCCAACATTTTGCCTCCCATGGTGTCCTGGTTCTCATTTGACCATAAGACCCAGCAGTGGAGAGTCATTCTCCCTTGCTGACCAAGGAAACTCAAGAACTGGAAGTCAGTAAGAGGGAAGGAAAATACAACAAGTGAGAGAAATAGAAAGGAGGGGGGGGGAAATTGAGAGAAAAACAGTCACTTTGGTCAAGGATGTAATGTTACTAAATTTTATGGACTCCATAGCTTGGAAAAGACAGACCAAGGTTGATAAAGATTGGGTGGTAAAGCTGTTCAGGTATCATTCTATCACGTTTTCAGCATCCCAGTTGGATTGCAGGTGGGGCTGAAGGCATCTCTTCACCTTCCCTTGAGCAGTGTTTTCTAAACTGTAGGAGGAACCAGAGGTGATTTTAGATGTCACAGTCTAGGCAGCAGTTGGATGGCAGAGTGTGAAAGTGAGATCTTTTTAAGTTGTTTTAATCCTCCTCTACCCAGTTTATTAAACAATCTGAATCAAGTGAGGTACAAACCTGAAATGTTTTCTTTTTTCCCTTCTGCCATGCTCAGTGGAATCGCTTTCTCCCATGATTTTGGGAAAGGAAGACAGGAAAATGTCTCCTCCCTAAACCATGTCGGATCCTCTTTGGCTCAGTTGCCTCTCTGGCTGACATTCTTGGCTGTTGAGGTCCCCTTGTTCTGGGCGTCTTAAATTCTGATTCTCCCATTAGTGTGAGGACGCATTCTTCAGTAGGCCCTGCGTAGCTCCCCGGCATTGCGGGGTCACTCTGGCTCGACCGCCTCAACTGTCCCTCCGCTCCCATTCCATGTCCTTTCCACTCTGTGGGCGTGGGGCTTGGGAGGTGAGCACCAAGGCTCCTCCAAAGCCTCTGTCTCCACACTCCTTGCTGGGGTCGCAGCTCTAGGTCAAGACCCGTTCCGACCTCCAGTGGATGGACGCCACCTCCTTCCTTACTATTCTGTGGTCCCGGAGAGTGATCCTCTCAGGCCCCTTCCTGAGTCAGGGGAGGCAGAATTCCTGACCAAGTCAGGAGTCAGGACTGAAGGTCCTCAACCCCTCCCCACCCCTCTATCCAGGCATCTGCTCTTTTTGAGGCTCAGCCACCTCCGCCTCTGATAACCTAAGAAGGTATCTGGCCTCAATTGTTTTCAACTCTATTGACGGTGGGGACACAAGAAAACCTTCTTTGTTCTCAGCCTGGGATCCCAGTCTCCGGTTCTGATTACATCAGAGCGAAATTCTCCATTTGTGCTGGTGTAAATCACCTGGCTAACTTTTTCAGTCTCCTTTTTCAAGCAGAGAGAGCAAGCCTTCCTTAGGTAACAACATGTGTCTACAAATTAAGATAATTTGGCTTTCCTTGTGTTTATTTTCACAGTACCTTTTATTTGTGACAAATGATACTGATTTTGCATTTACCATAGGGATATAGTGTTTTATTTTTAAATGAATTTCTCTAAGTTTTATGTAAGTAATTTTGTTTAAAGAACAATATTTGTTTGATGATTGGTGTTGATGGTAAGTGAATATGGAAAAAATAATGAAAGTGGTATTTGAAAGACTGAAACTAAGAAATACGCCTTAGAAATAAATGAGTTAAATTGAGCTATGGCACATAATGTGTTTAAAGTTGCTTACCAGTAAATGCTTATTAAATATTAGTGATTTGCTATAGTATTGAGTATCTACTACATGTCTGGTGGGTTTCTAAAAACAGCTTTATTGAGGTCTGATTTAGATATTAGATATCATAAAATTCCACCATTTTTCAGTGTGTGTTCAGTGACTTTTAGTAAATTTACAGAGTTGTGCATCCATCACCACAATCCAATTTCAGAGCATTTCAATCATGCCAGAAAGATCCCTCCTTCCCATCTGCAGTCTCTTCCCCTTCCCTCTCCCTCAGCCCTAGGCAACTCTAACCTGCTGGAAGTCTCTGTAGATTTGTCTTTTCTGGGTTTGCCTTTCCTCATGTAAATGGACTCATAATATATGTGATCTTTTTCATCTGGCTTCTTTCACTTAGCATAATGTTTTTGTGGTTCACTCATGAATAATGCTGCTATGAACATTCACACATCAGTCTTTGTGTGGACATATGTTTTCATTTCTCTTGGGTAGATGCCTAGGAGTAGAATTGCTGGGCTGTATGGTAAATTGAGGTTTAACTTTTTAAGAAACTGCCAAACTGTTTTCCAAAGAGGCGGCACCATTTTACATTCCTCCCAACCAAGTATGAGAGTGCCAGGTGTTGTAAATATATTATTTTGCAGAGATATGTGTGGTCATATTGTAAGCCCTATTTTATAGGTGGGAAATCTGAGGCTGAAAGAGCTTAACTGACTTGCAGGAAGTCACACAGCCTTGACAAAGCCAGCATTCAGCCATATCTGATTCCACATCCCATCCTTTTTCTACTGTGGGACTAGGCTCTGTGCTGGGTGTCTGTTTTCTTCAACAGAGATGGGGGAGGTGCTGCAGTAGCTTTGCTCTTGGCTCCCTCTATGGAGCCACTGGAGACGTCAGGTGAGTAATGGGGCCTTGGGGCAGGAAAGGTGTCTGGTTTTTTTTGCCACCTGGTCCTGGACACCTAGCCCTGAAAATGATTTACATGACTCATGTATTTCTTTCCATTTAGAATGGAACTTCTGTCCTGCTTAACGGATGACACAGCAAATGAACAAGCTGGGTGTCCAACCCTGTGAACTTTGACAGTCTTGTAATCACTTGGCTGTCCACAGAACTGGGAGAGATTTTTGCTTTCCTCTTGTCTCTGAGTCAGCAAGTAGTTAGTTACTGAAATCACATCCGATAACAAGTCCAGGCAACTGCTGACTGCATTGTTCCCGGTACCTTGTTTTGTATGGTCGGTCAAAACACAAACAGCAGGGTGTAGAAATTGATTACCTAAAGACAAGGGAGACAACATAGTCCAACTGAACAGATCAAGCAAGAATTATTGCTTTCTATAATCTCTACCTTCATCAGGATTTTAATAAAAGTCCATCTTCTCTCATTCATAGCTTTCTACATCACTGGCTCCAGGAGCCTCATGTTGGGGTAAATGAGCATGGAGTTCGGCATTTTTCTTCATTCATCCTTCAAGGCAGGGGCCGTGTCTTGCTCAGCTTCTGTTCCCTGCAGTGCTTAGCAGGATGTCTTGTAGCATCAGACTTTCATCTTATCTCACCTGGACTATTGCAATCTGTCTCCCAATGGTCACCCCCTATCCATATCTCCTCTGTGCAGCCCATTTTCCATGCTGTCTCCTGTATTATCTTTTAAAACACATCTTTTTATTCAAAGAGAAATAGTGACTTTTTTTCATTTGATTAGATTCATGGTGTTGCAAATACGGCAAAGGTAGCACCATGCATGGCAGTGCATTTAAAGATGCCCACTGGGCTTCCCTGGTGGCGCAGTGGTTGAGAGTCCGCCTGCTGATGCAGGGGACACAGGTTCGTGGCCCGGTCCGCGAGGGTCCCACATGTCGCGGAGCGGCTGGGCCCGTGAACCATGGCCGCTGAGCCTGCGCGTCCGGACCCTGTGCTCTGCAGCGGGAAAGATGCCCACTGATTTATGGTATGGCCAAAAGAAAAGAAAAAAATAGATTTTAAGGCTGTCAATTGCTGCGGGAAAAAATCCATATTCTTTAGGAGGTTATAAAAGACCATTTGTATCCTGGCTCCGGTACCTGCAGGTAGACTTCTCACTATTCTCTTTCCTTCTCTGCCTTACCTGAAAGGACCTCTTAGTCACTCTCCTTATGTCTCCCAGCACCTGCAGTAGGCCTGGACGTAAAGCAGTGCTCAATAAATACTGCGCAGTAGATGATAGCTGTTTTGGCCTGTTAAGAGCTCTATTAATTCTATAAGCCTTCAAAGGAGACTTCTACTAATTCCTAGGAATTCTTTCTTCATAACAGAGGAGGTATAAGAATGGTAAATAAATGTCACTATTTCTTCTTCCCTCCAGAGTGAAACCACTGATTCTTTCAACCTGTGTCTTAAATTTTTTTTTTTTTTTTTTTTTGCGGTCCGCAGGCCTCTCAATGTTGTGGCCTCTCCCGTTGCGGAGCACAGGCTCTGGACGCACAGGCTCAGCGGCCATGGCTCACAGGCCTAGCCGCTCCACGGCATGTGGGATCTTCCCAGACCGGGGCACGAAGCCATGTCCCCTGCATCGGCAGGAGGACTCTCAACCACTGCGCCACCAGGGAAGCCCTTAAATTTTTTTTAATTGAAGTTTAGTTGATTTACAATACTGTGTTAGTTCCAGGTGTACAGAAAAGTGATTCAGTGATATATATTTATATATATATATTTTTCCAGTTCTTTTCCATTATAGGTTATTACAAGATATTGAATTTATGTTCCCTGTGCTATACAACAGTAAACCCTTGTTGTTTATTTTATATATAGTCGTGTGTATCTGTTAATCCCAAACTCCTAATTTATCCCTCCCTTTGGTAACCTTGAGTTTGTTTTCTATGTTTGTGAGTCTGTTTCTGTTTTGTATTATTTTTTAGATTCCACATATAAGTGATATTATATAATATTAGTCTTTCTCTGTGTCTTAAAATTTTTTAAGGCCAAATTTTTATTTTAAAATCGCAGAAGTGCCCGCCTCTCAAAGTGGAAGAAATTCGTAAAGAAACAGCAAGGGTGCTAAGTTTCCTAACATTAGACGGTTTAGTGAAATGTAATTTGAAAGGATTTAATGGTCATTTAAACTTGAACTGCTAATTATTTTCTTAGGAAAACAAAAATAAGTAAATAAAGGAAAGAAAACATAAATGAAAGTTCTCCATAAGATACTAAAGATGGTACATGCTTTACAAACCACATTGGGGTCAGCAGTACCCTACACGCTGTTCTAGGAAATGGATGATTTAAGACCACCAAGAGAATCTTAAAATTTAGCCAATTTCAGATTAGTATATACATTTGTAAATTTAATGATATATTAATGATTTTACCAACAAAATATCCTATTTATTACGTGTGACCACCCACATAAGCAAATTGACATTATAATAGAATCAAGTATTAAACCCTTTAATTCTATACTGATAGGCATTATTTAAAAAGTAAACCACGGACCCCAAAAAACCTAGGAAAAATGTGTAGCAAATTTGACAACAGCTTTATTGGAATATAATTCACAGATCATAGAATTCCACTTTTAATTTTTTTTTTTTTTTTTGGCTGTGCCTAGCAGCTCTGCGGGATCTTAGTTCCCCAACCAGGGATCGAATCCGTGCTCCCTGCAGTGGAAACGTGGAGTCCTAACCACTGGACTGCCAGGGAGTCCCCTCCACTTTTAATTTTCCTTTCTTTAAACACTTTGCATTTATTTACATTTGAGAAAATTCCTGGAGGAGTGTATACACGGCACTGTGTAACAAGGGAGCTTCCTTTTTCCAGAGCAGCAGGTTGTAGTCATTCTAAAACTAAAAAACTTTTGTACATTATTCCAATAGCTTATACTTATCGAGTTTAATCAAATGTAAATGAATAATAAAAATCATTGAAGATATTTTTCACAAATTGGTTTCTAAGCAACAAAGTTTATATTAACACTGGTAAGGCTTAAGTAAAATTCTGTCACATTTATAAACACATATAAACATTTATTGACTGTTTACTATGTGTCATATACTGTCCTAAGCAATTTAGTACTGGGCTACCTCATTTGATCTTTACAAGAACTATATCAGATAGGTACTATTATTTTTCGCATTTTCTGGATGAGGAAATTGAAGCCTTTATCCAAGTGTGCATAGCTAATAAGTGACAGAACCACGATTTGAAGTGATTTAGGCCAACTCAAAACTGTGCTATCAACTATTATGCTAAGCTGCTTCTCCGGGAAAATAGTACAGGGAATTAAATTGTGGCTTTTAAATATGAAATCATAAGTTTTTTCTGAGTCTGTCAAGCACCCTATAAATGGAAGTCAATGTGAAAATTAAATACAGATTGAGCTTTCCTCCCAAATTCTGGACCACCTCTCACTATCATGAAGCTTGACCTGGTTTTTAGTCATATTTTACCCCCTCAGTTGTGCGGACTCAACTTATCTGTGGGGTGCTTCTTTTCATTACTTCTAGATTTAACAAGATATATTTTAATTTGGGGTCATTTCATTAGGAATGAAAAAGCAAATTCATAAGGAACATAGTTTTTATATAACAGTTTTATGTAACAGATGGAAGCACTCCTTATTCTGAAGCTCAGTCTCGTTTTTTCTTGTATTGGTTTTTTCTCCTCAGTTTTACTGACTTCATTGACTTCTCTTTGGGGTACTCATGTTCATTTCTTCTAGATTTACGAATGTATATTTTTATAACTCTTGACCATATCGTTAGGCATGAAATAGCAAATTAAAAGGGACATAGGTTTTTTTTGTTGGTTTTTGTTTGTTTTTTTGTTTGTTTTGTGGTACGCGGGCCTTTCACTGTTGTGGCCTCTCCCGTTGCGGAGCACAGGATCCGGACGCGCAGGCTCAGAGGCCATGGCTCACGGTCCCAGCCGCTCCGCGGCATGTGGGATCTTTCCAGGACGGGGCACGAATCTGTGTCTCCTGCATCGGCAGGCGGACTCTCAACCACTGCGCCACCAGGTAAGCCCTATTTAGTGTTTTTGAATAGCTGACTGGTATTCAGAAGTCAGTATGAAAGATACAGAAGGGCCTTCAGTGAAAAATGAGTCCCCTGTTATTTTTTATTCTGCCTTTGATAGAAGTGACTGCTGTTACCATGTTATTATCATGTTGTGGGAGAGATTTTATCTTCAAGAAAGCGTCTTGAGGGGCTTCCCTGGTGGCGCAGTGCTTGAGAGTCCGCCTGCCGATTCAGGGAACGCGGGTTCGTGCCCCGGTCCGGGAAGATCCCACATGCCGCAGAGCGGCTGAGCCCGTGAGCCATGGCCGCTGAGCCTGCACGTCCGGAGCTTGTGCTCTGCAACGGGAGAGGCCATAACAGTGAGAGGCCTGCAAACCGCAAAAAAAAAAAAAAAAAAAGCATCTTGTCCTCAGTTTCTTAGACTTTCTTTTAAATACTGCCTCCTACTTGTTTTGTTTCAGCATTTTAATGGTAATAGTCCTTTGCCTTATGTTGTCCTTTCTTTCCAATAACAGGTCATCAGATATTGTATTGTTGTTCAATGGTTTGCTTCTATTTATTTATTTATTGAAGCACAGTTGATTTATTTAATGTTGTGTTAATTTCTGCTGTACAGCAAAGTGACTCAGTTGTACATATACACACATTCTTTTTCATACTCTTTTCCATTATGGTTTATCACAGGATATTGACTGTAGTTCCCTGTGCTACACAGTAGGACCTTGTTGTTTATCCATCCTGTATATAGTACTTTGCATCTGCTAATCCCAAACTCCCACTCTTATTCCCCACCCCCTCCCCCTTCGCAACCACAAGTCTGTTCTCTATGTCTGTGAGTCTGTTTCTGTTTCATAGATATGTTCATTTGTGCCGTATTTTAGATTTCACATATAAGTGATATCATGTGGTATTTGTCTTTCTCTTTCTGACTTACTTCACTTTCTTTTTTTTAATTAACACAACCAGTTTTGTTATTTTTTAAAAATTTTTGGCTGCGATGGGTCTTTGTTGCTGTGCACAGGCTCTCTCTAGTTGTGACGAGCGGGGGCTACTCTTCATTGCGATGCACATGCTTCTCATTGAGGTGGCTTCTCTTGTTGCGGAGCACGGGCTGTAGGTGTGTGGGCTTCAGTAGTTGTGGCGTGTGGGCTCAGTAGTTGTGGCTCACAGGCTGTAGAGCGCAGGCTCAGTAGTTGTGGTGCACGGGCTTAGTTGCCCTGCAGCATGTGGGATCTTCCCGGACCAGTGGTTTCTTAACCACTGCACCACCAGGGAAGCCCCTGACTTACTTCACTCAGTATGATAATCTCTAGTTGCCTCCATGTTGCTGCAAATGGCATTATTTCGTTCTTTTTTATGGTTGAGTAGTATTCCATTGTATATGTATATACCACATCTTCTTTATCCTCAATGGTTTATTTCTTAAGCTCTGTGAGGCTACATGGATTTTCATTCTATTATTCCTTATATCTTTTGGTATGAAATATTTCATGATCAATTTAAAATATTATGTAACTATCAAAAAGTTACATATAAAGCCAATACAATAACATGGAAAACATTGCTATAAAATCACAATGTATAAGTTAAAAATAATGACAACTATGTAAAAGCCACAAAAAATCTGGCAAAGCAAGACCCCCCCTAAAGTTAGCACCTTTTCCTTTGGATGGTGGTACTATTACTTCCTTTTTAAAAATATTTCATCTATTTTCTTTTATGATTGGCATTGTACTATAACTTAAAAATAGTAAACTTGGGCTTCCCTGGTGGCGCAGTGGTTGAGAGTCTGCCTGTCGATGCAGGGGACACGGGTTCGTGCCCCGGTCTGGGAGGATCCCACGTGCCGTGGAGCAGCTGGGCCCGTGAGCCATGGCCACTGGGCCTGCACGTCTGGAGCCTGTTGCTCTGCAACGGGGGAGGCCACAGCAGTGAGAGGCCCGCGTACCGCAAAAAAAAAAAAAAAAATAGTAAACTTATTTTTAAAAACAAGCACAATATATTTATTAGGTAGTAAACCATTTGCACTATTATACTGCATTTGATTTGTAAGTTAATATTCCATTTACCTTGGGATCTACAATCACATGTGAGCTGTAAAAGGATGGGGAGGGCAGAGATGGAGTTCACTGGTACTGAAGCTAGTTGACAGAGGGGTGTGATAGCTGGGTGGACCAAGGGTTGCTGCTAGAGATGCTTGAATTTATGAAGATTTTTCTGATGGTTATGGATAACTGAAGTTGGCTTCCAGTGAGATTTGAGGTAGCAGCAAATGTCCTCAGACTCAATGTGCAACATAAATTAACTTCGTTGCAAGAAAGAATAAATGAATGAGTCAGGGCTAATATTGAAATGGAGGCTCTGAGCTCAAGCTTAGATATTAGAATATTCTCGAAGTTTCCAATGAATCTTAGACTTCTAGAATATTCACAGGTCTTTGAGAGCATCTGTTTTAACTTCCTCATATGATAATTGAGCAAACTAAACGCCAGCCAAGTAAGCAAAAGCATGAACTCTTCTCATTTCTTTCATTGTATTAGTTCCTGTGTCAAAACCAAACCAAACAGTGCCCTAAAGTTTTCACAGGAAAATATACTACAAATCCCTTGGCTTTCTCTTTGCCAGTCATAGAAAACCCTTGACAATCCGGCTCCAACCTCTCTTTCTACCTGATCCCACATTAATCCTCCAGAAATGCATGGAGTTTCTGCTATCCTCTGCTTCCCAACCTCACCACCTGTGTTGACACCATTGTCTCCCTCACCAATAAGGCCCTCATCCCTTCTCTCTGCCTACTGAAAATAATTTATCTTTCAAGATACAACTAAAACACTTGGTGGGTTGGTTATTATCCAGATGCAACATAATGAGTGTCTTGATTTGGCTGACGGTGTGGAAATAAAGTAGAATGCAAAAAAATTTGTGCTAGAGATGGGGAAGGATGAAGAAGCCATGGGGAATAATAATAATATCGATAATAATAATAATAAATATAATGCCAAAAATAGCTACTAACATTTATTGTATGCTTACTATGTGCAACACCCTGTGTGAACCATTTTTATATTCATTATCACACTTAATATTCTCAATAACTCTGAAATAGTGTATCAGTTAGGATTGTGTTACATATAATAGAGAACACTTTTACAAGAGTTTAAGAAGTCAAGTTGGTTATTTTTCTTCTTCCATTTTAAAAAACTTGTTTTATTTTTTATTTAAAAAAATTTTATTGGAGTATAGTTGATTTACAATGTTGTGTTAGTTTCAGGTATACGGCAAAGTGAATCACATACATATACCCACTCTTTTTTTTCTTCCATTTAATAAAGAGCCCAGTCCAGTTTTATGTGTTACTCAATGACATCACTAAGAATCCTATCTTCTTTCTTCACTCTTCTCAGCATATATCTTTCATTTTCATGGTCATAGTATCACTGACACTTCTCCAGACATTGCATCTGCCTCCCAGAGAGAAAGCACAATGAGTATCTCTTCTCAAGGACCTCCATCAACACCTTTTTGGCCAGAACTATGTCTTATCGTCACCTCTAGTTGCAAAGGAGGCTGTGAGATCACTAAATAAAATTGTGTTAATAAGGAAGGAGGAGGATGGATAATTTGGAAAACAACCCTCAAGGTTATCCTCATATTATAGATGAGGAAAGTGAGGTTTAAGGATGCTTAGAAACAGTGTTGGAAGTAGGTCTGACAGCAGAGCCCAAGTTATTAACCATTTACATTACACGGCACTATTTTTAAAATGGCTTTTGTCCCGCTCTCCACTGAAGATGGCGTGCAAAAGATTGGAACACACTTTGTGCCACCTTTTCCTTCTCTGGCACCTTCTCTTCCTCTTTGCTGCTGTCTTTCCCCCTCAGATCTCAGAGAGCAGGCTGCAGTTTTTAGTTAGGGCTGGAGGGAAAAAAACTGGTATAGTTCTTCATTTTCTTTCCCATTTGAAATCCTCGATATTGTTTTAGGAAACAAGAGAGAGGATAATTTTAATAGGATTTGGTAAGTGATTAAGTATGGAGCTTGATATAGAGTCAAACAAAATCTTTTGGTTTTGATCACAAGTTGTTTGGGTCATGGAAGATACATATGAATAGATAGAGGAATTGTTAAATTTCTTGTGTTAAGTTTCAGGCATTGGTAAAACTTCCAGATAGGTAATTGCATAATCGTGGGTGAGTCAATCATAAGACGCAGAGAAGAAAAGTAAGGTGAATGTATGAGAAAGCGTTAATCCTGTCCCCACTGGAATAATAAAATGTATTTGTTTTGCTTATTTCTAAACTTGTTTGTAACAAGGCTTTATATGCCTGAGGATGAAAAAGAGAGGGTAATATTTCAGTCTTGAAGATAACAAAACAACAACTTTTTTTTTTAAAAGGAGCATCATCAATTTACATCTATGTCTGCACTGGGGGAGCTGACAGCATCTTATGAAACTCTGTGAACCAATTCTATGGACTGGGGCGATGGAAGAAACACAAAAATAGGGAATTCAGTCAGAGAGCTCCCATGATGTATGACACCACGAAATCAGATTCAGACCTCTCAATAGTGGAGAGGGTGTTAACTTTTCATCGTCTCATGAATATATTCTTTATTCCAAGTATGGCAAAAGTCAATGCTGTAAGTGTTTACTCTCCTGTCTTTGTCAGACATTAGGGTATATTGATAAACACAGTATGAGAATCATCTTAATGGGTGAAAATTTCTGAGCTCTGCGTAGGGTACTCTTTGGGTGTGTCGTATTTTTTGCTGTTACTTATAGTGTGGTCCATGGACCAGCGGTAACAGCATCTGTTAGAAATGCAGAGTCTCAGAGCTTACCTCAGAACTTCTGAATTACAATCTGCATTTTATACAGGATCCCTACATGATCTGTATGTGAATTAAAATTTGGGAAGCACTGATGTAACCAATTAAGAAAGTGTATGGAATGCATTATAAAAGCCCCTTGGTTTTCAGTAACTGTCATGAAGGAGTGATTATTGGTATTTGTGGGATCCTGGACTCCCTGGAATGTGCTGGAAACTATGAAATCTCCTCTCAGAAGAAATGCACATAAGAAGTTGAACATGGTACTTTGCCTAAAAGTTTTTAGAGGGATTCAGAGTCTCAAGGCTAAAAGCCAGCGTCTTATTTTCCTTTTCTAACCTGGAGGAACACTTTCCAACAACTGACATGTGAGTGGGCTGATTAACTAGGGCATGAACACAATCTGAATAGTTGAGACGCTTCCATGTGTGTGACTTTTGTGTGAACAAACAAACAAAACTAAAAAGTAATTTTTCTAGAAACCTAGTCACCAGCAGTGACTGCATTTGTAGGTATTAGTGATTCATGTTTCTTCCTGGTGAGGAAATAAAAAATTTTAAACGTTTAAAATAAAATTTGATTTTGTCTGGACTGAAATGAAAAGAATTTTTTTTTCTTTTTTTTTGAAAAGAAATTTTATGCCAGCCTAGAATTTGAAAGCAGCCTTGAGGGGAAAGAATCCTGCTTAATTCTCAAGCTCTCTGGTGGTTATTTTAATACGATAAGAAAGAGAAGTTAAGAGAATATTTACATTCCATGACCACAGGAGTAGAGTAAATAAAAAACACTGGGAAGGAGCAGGAAAGGTCTTACTTAAATTTAAATCTATGCAGGACCCGTCTCTTGTTAATATTTACTGAGAAGGAGCAAAAAGCTTAAACAACTTAAAATCCACACGTCGTGGTTGGCATTAAAAGCAATGGAGTTTTCCCCTCATTTCTTACAGTCTCCTATTTTTAATAGGGAAACGTTGTCCTCACTTACAGAGGATTATTTCTCTAACCAATGGGACTCACTTTGCTTCCTCTCAGTCTTTAAAATTATGCATTCATGGCTCTGGTAACAGTAACGCTGCTCTACTCTTCTTTGTCGCCATATGTGCTGGAAAAAATCCACCCCAATGTTTTTCATCTGATTTACATCAGCAATATCTATTTCTGAGGATTATTCATGGATTACCCATCAATATTCAGAACAATGTTTCTGTGGATCTTAATCTTTGCTATATTTGGCTTAGGATTTTGTTTTCTAAAAAATTTTCCATTTCCTTTCTCCCACTCAGCAGAAGACTAACCCCAGTTAACTGGTTGGCCAATATATTTGCAATCTCACTTAGATCAGAAGGTGCCATCCACATGAAAGGCACAGCAGCTTTAGCAGAAAGAAGGGCTTAACTCAAAATAGAAATTGCCCAGCATTTATTTTTTTTAAATTAAGCTTTAAGTAAACCAAAAAGGTTTCTCTGAATGTTTCATTGTGAAAATTCTTAGAAAGTATTTTCTTCAGTGTTTTCTGGGAGCTTTTCGAAAACTGGTCATTCACATCTTCTTAGCTTACTCTAGTGAACTTGTTGTTGGTGGTGGTTTTTTTGTTTGTTTCTTTTTTCATTTTGCTCCCCAATACTACTTTTCCCATCAGAATCTGCAGTTGTCTTTCTCTTCTATCCACGGTCATGTCCTTCTGTCATTTTCTCCCATGATTATTCAGCTAGAGGGGAAGCCAAATCATGAACAGGAGGAAAAAGTTGGCAGAAGACCACAGCTTTGTTTAAAACGGTCTACATTTAATACAGCTCTTTGGCTTCTGCCTAGAAAGTAACCTTCTCTCATAAACAACCAGCAAGGCAGCAACTCCAGTGGTTTAGCCACAAGTGAAAGCACAGAGGGGGCTTCAGGGCTGCTACCTACAAACCACTTGGGAACCAAACAGGAGGGATCAGAGAAAGCAGAATTGTAGATCTCCCAGCTGTATTTCCTGTTGTGAGGGAGGAGTGCAGAGAGGATCAAAAGTAACCCTGGCAGGGCTTCCCTGGTGGCGCAGTGGTTGGGGGTCCGCCTGCCGATGCAGGGGACACGGGGTCATG
>NW_006784184.1:1677023-1686863 GCF_000442215.2 Lipotes vexillifer
TGCTGAATAACTTAGCCATCTCGTACTTCTCACTTCTTAAAGGACAAAGCTAAGTGCGTAGCAGGCTTTCCATACCTACATATTTTTCTATGGTGCTTCCTATGATTCTTGTTACTGTTAAGGAAAACTATTAATTTGTATTTAATTATTGTGTGTGTGGTCACCATTTCAAACTCTCTTATAGACCCAGTTGTATATCAACACCTATGCTCTGGATTTCTGCCCATAAATGCTGACTTTTTTCCTCCTTTCAAATAATTATCTCGTTTTTGTTTTCTGTGTTATTGCATTGGTTTGAGCTTCCAGGGCAGTGTTAAATACTTGCAATAAATGTGGCATTGTTGTTCTCTCTTTTTAATAGAAATGTTTTAGTTGATTTTCATAAGTTGTATACTATAGTGGGTTGAATTGTGTCCCCTGAAAAGATATGTTAAAGTCCTAACTTTGGGAACCTGTGAATATTGACCTTATTTGCTGATGTAATCAAGTTAAGGTGAGCCCTAAATCCAGTGATCCTCTCAGGCGAAGGAGATTTGGAGACACACACATGCAGGCAGAGGGAAGACAGCCATGTGATGGCAGAGGCAGAAACTGGAGTGATGACACTACAGGCCAAGGAATGCCAAGGATTGCCAGCCACCAGCAGAAGCTGGGATAGGGCAAGAAAGGATTCTTCCCTAGGCCCTTCAGAATGAACATGACTTTGCCAGTACCTTGTCTTTGAACTTCTAGCCTCCAGAACTGTGAAAGAATAGATGTCTATTGTTTCAAGCCATCCAGTTTATGGTAATTTGCTCCCAGAAAACTAATACAGATAGTGTTTGTGTTTCTTTCTTTCTTTTTTTTTTTTTTTGCGGTATGCGGGCCTCTCACTGTTGTGGCCTCTCCCGTTGCGGAGCACAGGCTCCGGACGCGCAGGCCCAGCGGCCATGGCTCACGGGCCCAGCCCCTCCAGGCATGTGGGATCCTCCCGGACTGGGGCGCGTCCCCTGCATCGGCAGGCGGGCTCCCAACCACTGCGCCACCAGGGAAGCCCATGTTTGTGTTTTAAAACAGATATTTAAGAAGAGCAGTTCTCTTTGATTATATTTTAGAAAACTAACAATGAGTACTCTTTTATCTATTGAATACTTGCTAAATTTGTATTTTGGTTTTTATGTCTTTATATATTTTTATACACAGATTATTTTATATAAATCCACAAATATGAAGCTATGATATCCTGGATTTTATGTTTTTAATGTTGTGGGGTTTTTGTTTGTTTGTTTTTTGGTATTTTTGCTTTTTTGCTTGGCATTCTCCTCTCCTTCTCCCCCCCATGCCCTCCCCACATTACCGTAACCCAGGGAACTAGATCCCGCATACATGCCGCAACGAAGATCCCGCACATCACAACTAAGACCCAGCGCGGCCAAATAAATAAATATTTTAGAAAATAAAGTAATATCTAATAATTAATTTCCATCTGCCTGATGCTTAAAGTTTGAGTATGTTTTATATAGTTTTGGACATTTGGATTTGCTCGTCTGCCTTGAAATTTTAATACACCTTGTCTATTTTACTTTTGGGTTGTTTGCCCTTTCTTAGAAATTTATAAGATATTACTTTTTGTGCTCTGTATAGCAAAAATTTTACTATATTGTTTATTGACTTTGTTTGTGGTATATACAGCCAAAGTTTTAACTTACATGCAACTAAAATATGCCTATTGTCTCTATTATAGATGTTTTCCTCCATTACAGCTCCTTGGTTTCCATTCTTGGTGAAGAAGTTTGCCGATGTTCCTAGAAGAGATGGCACACATAACGAATTAGATTGTCTTAGAAGATTTTTATTGTTTCATTGTTATATTTAAGTCTTTCAGTATTTTTTGTTTATATTATGTTTACCCAAAAAACCTAAGAGACTTTGGTAAATCCTAATCATATTATAAACAAATGGAGATTAAATTCTCCTTTTCAAATTCATAACCAATTAAAAAAAATTTCTTGACCTACTATAACTGTCAGAAATCCCCAAAACAATCCGAACAGCCTTACTGAGGTATAAGTGACATTAAACTGCACATGTTTAAAGTGAGCACCTTAATCAGCTTTGAAAAATGGACACATCTATGAATCCATCACTACAGTCAAGAAAGTGAACATACTCATCTTCAAAGTTTCCTTCTGAACCTTTGTGATCCCTCTTCCTCCTCCCAAGCCCACAGGCAATCAGATCTGCTTCCTATCACTACACGTTAGTTTGACTTTGTCTAGAATTTTATATAAATGGAATCATGAAGTATGTACTCTCTCTCTCTTTTTTTTTTTTTTTACATTTTGAAGCTACACCCCTTAAAAGAGCACTGAACCCAAAATAAGATCTATGAGAGCCAATCAGTTAATAATTGGCATGTTGTGACTTTGCTTAACATTGCTCTCATGGCTTACACCTCATGAGCCACTGTCTAGCCTAATTAGAGGTGTCACTCTTTGGTTCCTCATCCAATAAATTGTGGCCTGTGTGGAAGTCATGCTGTACTAATTGTGACCACCTGTGTGTTAAGAGCTGCTTCACGGGCCCAGCCCCTCCAGGCATGTGGGATCCTCCCGGACTGGGGCGCGTCCCCTGCATCGGCAGGCGGGCTCCCAACCACTGCGCCACCAGGGAAGCCCATGTTTGTGTTTTAAAACAGATATTTAAGAAGAGCAGTTCTCTTTGATTATATTTTAGAAAACTAACAATGAGTACTCTTTTATCTATTGAATACTTGCTAAATTTGTATTTTGGTTTTTATGTCTTTATATATTTTTATACACAGATTATTTTATATAAATCCACAAATATGAAGCTATGATATCCTGGATTTTATGTTTTTAATGTTGTGGGGTTTTTGTTTGTTTGTTTTTTGGTATTTTTGCTTTTTTGCTTGGCATTCTCCTCTCCTTCTCCCCCCCATGCCCTCCCCACATTACCGTAACCCAGGGAACTAGATCCCGCATACATGCCGCAACGAAGATCCCGCACATCACAACTAAGACCCAGCGCGGCCAAATAAATAAATATTTTAGAAAATAAAGTAATATCTAATAATTAATTTCCATCTGCCTGATGCTTAAAGTTTGAGTATGTTTTATATAGTTTTGGACATTTGGATTTGCTCGTCTGCCTTGAAATTTTAATACACCTTGTCTATTTTACTTTTGGGTTGTTTGCCCTTTCTTAGAAATTTATAAGATATTACTTTTTGTGCTCTGTATAGCAAAAATTTTACTATATTGTTTATTGACTTTGTTTGTGGTATATACAGCCAAAGTTTTAACTTACATGCAACTAAAATATGCCTATTGTCTCTATTATAGATGTTTTCCTCCATTACAGCTCCTTGGTTTCCATTCTTGGTGAAGAAGTTTGCCGATGTTCCTAGAAGAGATGGCACACATAACGAATTAGATTGTCTTAGAAGATTTTTATTGTTTCATTGTTATATTTAAGTCTTTCAGTATTTTTTGTTTATATTATGTTTACCCAAAAAACCTAAGAGACTTTGGTAAATCCTAATCATATTATAAACAAATGGAGATTAAATTCTCCTTTTCAAATTCATAACCAATTAAAAAAAATTTCTTGACCTACTATAACTGTCAGAAATCCCCAAAACAATCCGAACAGCCTTACTGAGGTATAAGTGACATTAAACTGCACATGTTTAAAGTGAGCACCTTAATCAGCTTTGAAAAATGGACACATCTATGAATCCATCACTACAGTCAAGAAAGTGAACATACTCATCTTCAAAGTTTCCTTCTGAACCTTTGTGATCCCTCTTCCTCCTCCCAAGCCCACAGGCAATCAGATCTGCTTCCTATCACTACACGTTAGTTTGACTTTGTCTAGAATTTTATATAAATGGAATCATGAAGTATGTACTCTCTCTCTCTTTTTTTTTTTTGGTCTGGTTTATTTTACTCAGCATAATTATTTTGAGATGAATTTACATGATGGTATGTATCAATAGTTTATTTCTTTTTTATATATAAATTTATTTATTTTTGGTTGCGTTGGGTCTTGGTCGCTGTGCACAGGCTTTCTCTAGTTGAGGCGAGTGGGGGCTATTCTTCATTGCCGTGTGCGGGCTTCTCATTGCGGTGGCTTCTCTTGTTGCGGAGCACGGGCTCTAGGCGCACGGGCTTCAGTGGTTGTAGCACATGGGCTCAGTAGTTGTGGCTAGTTGTGGAGCACGGGTTTAGCTGCTCCGTGGCATGTGGGATCTTTCTGGACCAGGACTCGAACCCGTGTCCCCTGCATTGGCAGATGGATTCTTAACCACTGCGCCACCAGGGAAGCCCAATAGTTTATTTCTTTTTATTGCTGGGTAGCACTCCATTGTGCAGATATACCACAATACATTTACCCATTCACCTGTTAATGGACATTCCATTCAGCATTGGTTCTCATGCGTAGAGAGTAGGCTTCTCCACACATTTTACATTCATGTTTATTACCTGGATGGGTTCTTCACATACAATAAGCAGTGGGATTCCGGAGGCTTTTCCACCCTTAATACATTCATAGTGTGTCTCATCTATACGAATGTTGTAATATTTAATGAAGCATGGTTTCTGCGTGAAGGTTTTTGCACATTTACTGTATTTATAGGGCATCTCTCAAATGAGAATTTTCACTTGCCATTGAATACTTTCTCACCCTTCCTCCCATGCATAGGGTTTATCTCCAGTAAGACCTCGCTAGCATCTAATAAGGCTTGACTTCTAAATATGACCTTTCTCATACCTACTACATTGATAAGATTTCTCTCTTGCATGGATTTGATGAATACTGAGGTTTTCCCTTTTGTCTGCAGATTTCCCACATTCATTACATTCAGGGAGTTTCTTTCCAGTATGAATGTTTTGATCCGTAATGAGGCATTGCCTCTAGGTAAAGACATTTCCACATTGATTATACTCAGGAGGCTCTTTCCAGTATGGATATTCTCATGCTCTGTGAGATGTGATTTGCTATTGGAGCAGGGGGTGTCCTCTTTAGATGCACAGCATCCCTCCAGCATGCCTTCTTTGATTTCTAATGAGAAATGACATGTAAGTACAAGCTTTCCTTCTCCTTATAATGATGCGTGTGAGCTTTTTCTATGACAGCTGAAGTCTTTTCCACCTTTATCACATTTATATGATTTCCTCCTTGTATGGATTCTGAAATGTAGAGTGAGGGATGAGATCCAAGAGAACACTTGAGGGACTCTCCTCGTGGCGCACTGGTTAAGCATCCACCTGCCAATGCAGAGGACACGGGTTCCAGCCCTGGTCCGGGAAGATCCCACATGCTACGGATCCCACAACTACTGAAGCCCGCGTGCCACAACTACTGAAGCCTGCATGCCTGGAGCCTGTGCTCCACAACAAGAGAAGCCACTGCAATGAGAAGCCCTCAGCAACTAGAGAAAGCCCGCGCACAGCCAAGGAAGACGCTACGCAGCCAATAATTAAATAAATAAAATAAATCTATTTAAAAAAAAGAGAGAACACTTGAAAGAGAGAGAGAGAAAGAACACTTGAGTCCAGTCAGCACATGCTTGAATGCAGTCTCCAGGACGCATTTTCTCATGATCTCTGAGGTATTGCTTCAGGCTAAAGGCTTTCCTACACTCAATATATTCATGAGTTTTTCCTCCAGTATGAATTTTTTTTACAATTAAGGAGATTTGCTTTGGCTAGAGGCTTTCCAACGTTCCTTAAATGCTACAGTTTCTCTTTAGTTTTAATTCTCAGGTATCTGCTGACATTATATTTCTGAGAGAAGACTCTTCTCACAATGATTACCCCTAGATGAGATCGCTACACATAGGAGGAACCATAGCAAACTCATTATCTTCATAATCATTCTTGCTTACACAGATTCCCTCATACTGAAATCTAAGTTATGGTCCAAATATTTCAAACTGAGCCATATTCATAAAAATGTTTTCTTGAAGGAAAAATGTTTGATGGGAAGTACTTTTCTTTTCCTTTTTTTTTCTTGAAGGAAAAAGTACTTTTCAATTTCATACACTTTCTTTTTCCTTGACTGTATTTCAGGGAGAAAGATGCAGTTTGACTCAGGGTCTTCCTGCTGCTTTTCTCGCTGCTTATTAACTTCCGCTGGACATCACCTCCTTTGTAGTTCTTTCTCCAACATCTGTGGCTCTAGCTCTTTGAACTGAAGATGGTATATCCACTCTTGTGACTTAAGATCTCTGGGAGTCTGGGACACAAACAAAAGCAGATACCCCACAACAGCTAGTCCTTCTGCAGCCATCTTATCTATTTTTCTTAAAAAGCTGATTTTTTTTTTTTTTTTTGACCGCACCGCGCGGCTTGAGAGATCTTAGTTCCCCTACCAGGGATCGAACCTGGGCCCCCTGCAGTAGAAACACGGAGTCCTAACCACTGGACCGCCAGGGATAAAAACCTGCTTGTATTTTCCACTCCATAATTAAGTGTGTCCGATTTTATATAAAAATCATATTTTAATATAATTATCTGCTCGATTCCTTGGCTTTTTCCTTTCACATCTTAAAAAACATACAACCAACAAGGAACTACTGTATAGCACAGGGAACTATACTCAATATACATATATTTTTGGCTGCGTTGGGTCTTCTTTGCTGACCTTATTTCTAAATAAGGTCACAGTCACAGCTGCCAGATATGGCACCAGGAAAGCCCATGGCATTAACATTTTAAAGGTGAGTATAGGCTAGTTATTTTGTAGAATATCCTCAGTTTGGGTTTGCCCATAGAGTTAAGAACTTCTGGCAGAAGTCGTGTCCTTCCCAGGGCATCACATGCAGAGGCACTGGGTCTCAGGGGTCCTATCCCTGAGTACAGTAACTTTGATCCCAATGATGGTATCTGCCAACTTTCTCCACTGTAAAGTTATTATTTTTTCCATTGTAGTTAATAAGTATCTTTTGTAGAGCTATTTCAAGACCACGTTGATATCAAACCATCAAATTTTCATCCATTAAGGTTTATTATCCATTGATCATTCTTGCTTGAAAAAATTTAATAGTTGTTATGGTTCCTGCCAAATGATCTCTCTTCTTTTCCAGCATTCCTTTTTCTCTTATTAGTTTGTTTTTTCTGTAATGATGAGCTTTCCCTTTTTACTCACAGACTTTGGTTTTAACCTTTGTAGAGTCCTCACTCTGTTGCCAGCTCTGTGATGGATGCATTAAAAAAAAAGTGTTTTATGGAAAGCATGTACAGCATTTTAGTTGTTTTTATTGGCCTATCTTATCTGCTATACTATTGGCAACAGATATCACTCTTTACCTCCCACTCTTTCTTCAGACAATTCTTAAGTTTCCTACCCCTCCCCTGAAGCTGCTATTGACAAATAACCAGGTACTTCTCCCTCCATCTTTCCAGGCCCACAGGTTATCTGCCTTTATCTTTCTTTACCTCTCAGCATCATTAGCTGCAGCTGATGACTGCAGCCTTCTTCAAGCACTCTCTTCCCTTGGCTTCTCAGACACCACCCTCCTCTGTCCTCCTGTTTTACTGGCCTTCATGGTCTCTTTGGTTGGTTCCTCTCCTGTCTCTCATCTCTAAACTCAGCAGCTCCCAAGAGCTTAAGCCCGGACCCTCTTGTCTTCTCTATAAACACTCTCTCCTTCATCTCATCCTCATTAGATGATCTCATCTAATTAGACTTCATGTAATCCTATGTATTGAAATACAATTCAGGGACTTCCCTCGTGGTGCAGTGGTTAAGAAACCGCCGGCAATGCAGGGGACACAGGTTCGAGCCCTGGTCCGGGAAGATCCCACATGCCACGGAGCAACTAAGCCCGTGCGTCACAACTACTGAGGCTGCACTCTAGAGCCCACGAGCCACAACTACTGAACCCACGTGCCACAACTACTGCAGCCACGTGCCTAGAGCCTGTGCTCTGCAACAAAGAGAAGCCACTGCAATAAGAAGCCCACGCACCGCAACAAAGAGTAGCCCCCGCTCGCTGCAAATAGAGAAAGCCCATGCACAGCAATGAAGACCCAATACAGTAAAAAAAAAAATTAATTAATTAAAAAAAAAAGAAATACAGTTTATAGGGGGGAGGGATGCATTGGGAGATTGGGAGATTTATATATACACTACTATATATAAAATAGATAACTAATAGGAACCTACTATACAGCACAGGGAACTCTACTCAATACTCTGTAATGACATATATGGGAATCGAATCTAAAAGAGGGGATATATGTATATGTATAACTGAGTCACTTTGCTGTACACCTGAAACTAACACAAAATTGTAAATCAACTATGCTCCAATAAAAAGAAAAAAAAGAAATACAATGTATAATCTGATGAATTCTAAAATTGTATTGCAGCCCAGATCTCTCCTTGAATTCCAACTGCTTCTGCAGTATGTCCAACTGTATTTCTAAAAGATATTTCAAAATTGACATGACTATAATAGAACTCTTAATTTTCTAACCAGGTCTCTCCTCAGTTAAGCCATCCACATTTACTAGGTCACTCGAGTCTCAACTTTATGCATCGGTCTTGATCACTCTCTTGTCATCACTAGAAATGCCAACTCTCACCCATTCTCTTATTCATTTGCAAGTTCTTTGGCTTTACCTCAAAAATATATTTGGTATCCATACATTTCCCCCATTTACACTTCTCCTGTTTTAGTCAAGATCACCATCATTTCTTGCTTAGACCATATTGCAGCGGACCCTTACCATCCTCCTTGTCTCCCGTTTCTCATCCCCTCAGCCAACATGATAAGCTTCCTAGAGCAGCCTGAGTTATCTTTAAAAACAAAACACGGACAGGCCGTGGACCTGTCCACTTCTGGCATTGTTTGTCTACTCACAGCACCAAAAGAGAACATTCCAGTGACTCTCTTAACCAATATCATCTTTCCTAAGGCAACTGACTTTCATGTGTCTTTATATCCAGCTAAGAGTTAATAGCATCTCTCACTATAAATGTTAAGGTCTGCCTCATCAGACCCCAAATGTGCTTTCTTTTCAATTAAATTCAGCAAGTGTTTACTGACAGCCTGCACAGGAGTCAGTGGAGGAACAAGACATGGGTTAGTCATCAAGTTGCTTATAAGGTACTCAATAGTCCTGAAATTCTAAAAACAATGTTTTCCCAAAATTTCCCAGATTTTGTTTCCAGTTTTAAAAATAAACAGTAAATAGGATATTGTTGAATGAATTTTACATCCTCCGCTCGCCCACTGCCCCGTGTTTTCTATTTTTAGGTCTTTTGCTTAGTGGTACTTTCTCGGTTAGCCAATAGTTCAGCAATTTTGTACATTTTATCGTCATTGATACTTTTATCCGTTTAAGATCTAGTGTGCTAAGTATTTTACACGTAAATCCCACTTTATCTTCAAAATAACGTAGCAAGTTAGATGTCATGGACAGGATTACGGCTCCCTGAAGGTCCAAATGCTCAAGGTTTCTTCAAGATCTAGTTGCCATTCATATTAGGGGCGGGGAACTACAGGTGGCATCTTGCTGCAAAGCCCGAGCTCATCTCTCTGCACTGGGCTGCTTTGCGAAGGCAATTTTAAGGGATGGTACGATGTGGAAGCCTGAGGTTAAGAAAAGAGTGAGTTAAGCCCTTGGTTAACCAGGGTTGAAAAACATTTTCACGTTTGTGAAAATCACTTCCTTTCAGTTAAAGGGGGGGAGGAGAGACGCAGCGCCGCACTCCGGGTTTCTGCCGGGCTGAGGTCAGACGCCGGGGCCGGCTCCGAGGCGTAGGGCTTCCGCGCGTGGCGTGGGCTCGCCTGGGCGCTCCGCAAGCCGGCCCGCTGCCGGGGCC
>NW_006784184.1:1687196-1699216 GCF_000442215.2 Lipotes vexillifer
CTCCAAGCCCGCGCGCCCTCGGCCCGCCGCGTCCTGCGGGGCAGCTCTCAGGACGCGGGCCCTCGGGGGGCGTGCAGCACCCGACGAGCAGCTCCTCCTCCCAACCTTGGGCACCAAGGCTGGAAGGCTCACTCACTACCTGGGCGGCCGCCGCCGCCGCCGCCGCCGGTCCCTCCGAGCGGTCTTGACCCTGAAACCGAAGAGTCGGCTTCTCTGATTGGCTTAGAGCACAAACGCAGGCGAGCGGTGCCTGAGACCCGCTCTTTGATTGGACTTGAAACGAACAGCAGAGCACGAAATAAAGAGGCCTTCCGTCATTGGGCCACTGTGTGAATCTCCTTTTAGCTTCTCCGCTGACTGAATAAGCGTCTCAGGATCTTCGTCATGAGTCTTAAATCTGGGCCTGTCAGTTCGCCCCAGCGTTACTCCTCTTTAGGAGAGGCAAGGAGTTTACAGAGTTCAACCAATCACATAACGCCGAGATCAGGTTGCCAGGCAGGTTATGCTAATGAGGCCCCGCCTTTTATGCAGCTCCCACTCTGCGGCGGGAAGAACCACCTGGAGGTGGCGGGGGGGGTTTGATTTCCATCACCCCTAGGGAGAGAGGATCGGGGACCCGCTGATCTTCCAGCTCCCCTCACCCAACATCGTGTAAGTACCTAAAGGATTAAGGGAACCGGATAAGCTAGCGTCCAGAGTACCCCATCGACTGGGAGGGTGTTTCGTCTTTGCTTAGTCCCACCCAAAATGGCGCCAAGCTCTTTCCGCGTCTCAGATCCCGGCCGGGGCCAACCGACCGCGGACCCGGGTGGGGGGGAGGACTTGATGGTGGTGGTGGGGGAGAAATCCCGGCGGCACCGCCCGATGGTACAGTCCAGTCGGGGCTGGGACGAGGCACCTCACTCGGGGTGGGGGGTCAAACCATCTGCACCTTCCAAAGGGAAAGGGGCAAAATCCCTAAAGGAGCCCCTCCTGGTGCTGCGTTCAGCCATGGCTCCGGCGCCTCTTCGCCCTGCCTTCCCTGCGCGCAGCCTCCCCCCTGCGACCCCCGAGCGGCTCGCACGCTCCGCCGGCCGCGCGCACCTCTCCTCCCCTGCCCGCGTTGGTTGGGCCGGGACGGCAGTTGGGCGCCCTGCGCGCTCCTGCCGCGGCTGTTGGGCGGGCGCTCGGGGTGCGGCTGGCCGTGTTGGCCGGCGGGCGCGGGGGTGGCGGCTGGGCCCGGAGCTCGGGGACGGCGGGCTCCGTGGACTAGGCGCCCTGCTTTGTTTTGGGAGGCCGCGCCACCGTCCTGCCACCGATTGCTGGTTCCCCGTCCCTTACGCACAAGTTGGTGACCCGGGACCCGGCGAGGCCCCGCTCGGAGGGCGTGGGGATGGCCCGTTTGGGTCAGTCGTGGTGCATGGTGTCCTCCGTGGGCAGGGCGCAGGCCGAGGTCCACTTGCGCTCTGGGTCGAGTGCAGAGGCGCGAGCCCGAGGCCTTTGGGGAGCGGGTTGGTGGTGCATGGTTGCCAGCCGAGGGTCAACTTTCCTTAAGCACTTTAGCCCGTGACCACGTATTAGGTCCTCCACTAAGTAAAGTGTACGCAGCGCTTTGGAATAGTGCGTGCGTACGTGCTTAGCCTTGCTTGGCGGATTGGTTGGATTTCGATCAATTTTTAGTCTATGTTTGTGTAGGTCTAAGCACAAAGCGGGGCTGGTTTGGGGTCTGCAGTCGAGGGTTCGGCGTGTGAGGAGTCCCACCCAGCGCGGCCCTGTGTCATCTGCGCCGAAGCCCGTTCAAATCTTGCCTGGCTAATCGTCCCCAAAAGATCTTCAAACTCAAAAGCACTTAACGTTCATTAAAAAAAAAAATCACTCGTGACGCTCTGCGGCCTCTGCTTCAGACCCGCTCCTTTGTTTCTCTCTCCACCTTTTGCTGGAAGCTCTTTGAAGGCAGGAAGGTACATTGCGTGCTTTTGGTATCCTTCCATCCACTCCATCCCCAGCACCGCAGCAGCTTGAGGAACCGTACTTATAAGATGCTCTAGAATTGAAAAAGCAAAATTAAAAAAAAAAGAAAAATTGGTTGGGGCAAAGCCATGCTTCAAGCAGTGCTGATGCAATCTGATATGTTTACAAAGTGACTTCTTGGTTTACTTTTGCGGTACGCGGGCCTCTCACTGTTGTGGCCTCTCCCGTTGCGGAGCACAGGCTCCGGACGCGCAGGCCCATCGGCCATGGCTCAGCGGCCCAGCTGCTCCGCGGCATGTAGGATCCTCCCGCACCGGGGCACGAACACGTGTCCCCTGAATCGGCAGGCGGACTCTCAACCACTGCGCCACCAGGGAAGCCCCCTGGGTTTACTTTTTAAATGAAGTGAGATTGACAAAGTGAACCGTTTTAAAGAGAACAATTTAGTAATAGATGCGTATTTAAAAATTTTGGAGCGAGACTTTTTTCCCACCTGTGGCTCTTCCTCACTTTATTCCTTGAGCACCCACTCTTGGCTCTGCTCTTTTGTTTTGCGAGGGCGCTAAACCGCTGTCTTTTTCTAAATAAGCCATTTTTAGTTTTCTAGTGTTTTGCGGCATGCTCCACCACGCGTTACTGTACTGTATATGTGAATATAATACTGTATAGTGTACTGTATATGTGAATATAATTGAGCATGTATTATAGATAAGGCAAAGCCCACGTCTTCAAGGGCCCTCAGTGCTTTTTAATAAGAGATTATGATGGTATAAGGGATAGTGTATCAAGCCAGTGTAATCCTAAATTGGTTGGCACTGCCTCAATTGCCACTTGTCTGAATTTATTTTTTTCTTCTAGTTTTAACAGTAGTACATGATCCTTGTAGAAGACATAGAAAATATAGAACAGTATAAAAAATAAAAATTAGCTGCAGTACAATTACCAGAGATAATTTCTACTGATATTTTGGTACGCTTCAAATCTTTTTTGTGTGTGCATATAAACATTTTTACAAACTTGGCACATGATATGTGGTTTTCACATCTAGGTTTTTTGTTCTTTTGTTTTTTTAATGTAAATAGGTACCTAATGACGTCACTGATGATTTTCCATTTTCAGTAGTTTTCCCCATTACTTGAAGGGGGCATCATGAAATCCTCTGAACTAAAGGAATTATGAAATTTGATTCATTCTGTTTTTCACAAGCAGAATTTATTGATTACTGTTTAAATTTATCATAGGTAACCTAATGGGATAGATTTCTGAGTAACAAGCAGAACTGTTCCAAGAGTTGAGAAATACTGAACTGTAATTTTGGTTTCCTTAATAATTTTACATTTTAAGCACTGGTGAACACATGGTAACTGCATAATTTCGTTTGGTGCAAATGATAAACTGTTAAACACCCTGTCATTGCAATGTTGGAATTGTTCAGCCAGAGTTTGTTTTAAAATAGAATGCTGATGTACTTTGACCTATTGCCACTAAAATACACAGACTTCCCCCACCCACCTCTGTCCCAGAGACTGTAGACACACCCTGCCCAGCCTTTTGTGTGGTTTTCACAAGCAGAATTTATTGGTTAAACAATAAATTTATTGTTTAACTTTATCATAGGTGCTTTAATAGATTAGCAAATGAGCATTTGGTCTCGAGTCTAGAAGGGGCCGGCGAGTTAAGAAAAAGGAAGTGTTTTACTATAACCAAATCTTTGCAGAATGATCCCACTGGATTCTCCAGGGGTACTGGGTAGGGGCAGGAAGGTGAGGGGGGAGCTTTTTCTGACTTTATTATATTGGTCTTTCTCTGTTGAAGCCTTCCTCTCCCTCTCTGGCCTTATACTGTTTACATGAATTACTGCTAAAGGGTGTCTGGCCTCGTTCCTTTTTTTATTCTCGAAGTTATAAGCCTAGTTCAGGACTTAGGTGGACCTGGTGCCTTTCCAGTTTATTTCCTTGCAGCCCTACTGTGACACTGATATTTTACTATTAGTACTGAAACATTATTTCCACTCCCTTTCCAAAGTCCATCAGTGGCTTTGGGCTTCCAGTTGCGTAGACCTGTGTAGATTTTAAATGTTCAGGTTGTGAAAAGCAGCTGAAATTAGGTTCTTTTTGGATAACTTTGAAATATTTTAAAGAATTGGGGTTGAGGAAACGGAGAGGGAAGTGGGAGGCTATAGATTATACCAAGTCACAATTATAGCAAGACTAGTTAAAAATGTGGTGAAAACACTCATTATAAAATTATAAAATCAGTAATGCACAACGCTTTAAGAACTCCAAACATACAGATTGCTATTGGGAAAATATTATTGTTTGTTATCCATTTCTTAGTTGAACTCATTTATTTCAGCATCAGAACATTGGAGCTAAATGCTTGCTTTTTTACCCACATCCTTCACTCTCAGTCTGGCTCTCATGGTCTGGCCTGTTTCCTGCTGTCCCTCAGATCTGTGCTGTCCGGTATGGTACCAGTAGGCACATATGGCAGTGTAGCACTTGAAAAATGGCTAGTGCTGTGAGTGAAATGCATGCCAGATTTTGAGATTTGGTATGAAAAAAAATGAAATATTTCAATATCTAAAATATTGATTACACGTTGAAATGATATGTCGCATATCCCATGTTAAATAAAATCCATTACTGCAATTAATTTTGCCTGTTTCTACTTTTAACAAATGTGGCTGCTAGAAGATTTAAAATTATGTATATGGGTTGCATGCGTGGCTTGCCTGATTTGTTCACTGAACAGCCGCCTTAGGCTTGGTCTCATGGGGGGGGAGTGCTCCCAAGTGGCAGTAAGTCATCATACAGTGTATTATCTTTTTGTTACTATAGTTTCAGCCAATAGATACTGCTTATATGTAGATGTGTCTGATTTCTTTTAGTGCTTATGATAGCTCTCACAGAAGCATTATTATTCTTTTGAAGAATACCTTAATCTCAAAACCATTTCCAGGTAATTGAGTTAACTGTTACTGAATAAATATATTCAATTAATCATTTGAACTTAAAATAATGAAATGACATCTGTTAAGCACATAATCCATTAAAAAAAAAAAAGTTGAGGATTTCCCTGGTGGCGCAGTGGTTGAGAGTCTGCCTGCCGATGCAGGGGACGCGGGTTCGTGCCCCGGTTCGGGAAGATCCCACATGCCGCGGAGCGGCTGGGCCCGTGAGCCATGGCCGCTGAGCCTGCGCGTCCGGAGCCTGTGCTCCGCAACGGGAGAGGCCGCAACAGTGAGAGGCCCGTGTACCACAAAAAACAAACAAACAAAAAGCAAAACAAAACAAAGAAGTTGAGCTAAGTATAATCAGCTGAATTTTCCCCAGCTTGGTCTGCCACTTACTGATTTTTACAATATACTGTTTTTTCAGAGATTTAAGAAACATTTCTGGGAGAAACTTGAAATTGAAAAAATCAAGCTCATAATTATTTTTTCTCCTGTGATTAAAAAAAAGGCCACAATAGTTTGCTTCTAAGTGTGGAACACTTTGGACCAGCTCATGGGACAACTATCCTTTTAAGCACAAAGAATCATAACCTACAGATAAAATCATATTCTTTTTATACCTATATTTGAAAACATTGACCGTTTTGCCCTTACGTACCTTTGTGGATGTGTTTCTTTTTACTACCCTGTATGGGGGTTTGATACGGTGTCAAATTTAACAGCATGGGCTCTGGGGGCAAAGGAACCTAGATTTAGAGCTCAGCTTTATTGGCTGGCTGTGATCTTGGGCCCATTAGTTACCTTCTGTAAGCCTTAGTTTCTTTATCAAATTATTAATCTAGTTTCTTAATTATTAATGGGGATAATAATAGTCCCAACCTCAAAGACTCCATGTGAGAATGCCTGTTATCACTGTCCACAGCGGTATAAATGGCTCAATAACTGTTTACTGATTTTGGATATTCTGCTTCAGCCAAACTAGTCTTCTCACTGTCCCTGCAATTCTGGGGTTTTCCTTCATGCTTTCACACCTTCATTTCTCAAATGGAATGTTTGTTCCTTTCTGCCCACTTCTCCCTCCTTCCCCAGTTCTGCCCACCAAAATCCCATCCATCCTTCTAGAGCAGTGGTCAGTAAACTTTTTTTGGTAAGGAACCAGATAATAGGGACTTCCCTGGCGGTCCAGTGGTTAAGACTCAGCACTCCCAATGCAGGGGGCACGGGTTTGATCCCTGGTCAGGGAACTAAGATCCTGCATGCTGCACTTCAAGGCCCCCCCCCAAAAAAACCCCAAACAAAAAACAAACCAAAAAACCAGATAGTAAACATTTTCAGCTTTGTGGGCCAGATGGTCCCTGAAGCAACTACTCTCCGCCCCGGTGTGAAAGCATGGCCATGTTCCAATTAAACTTTATTTAAGGACCCTGAAATTTGAAGTAATATAATTTCCATGTGTCACAAAAATGTTCTTCTTTTGTCTTTTCAACCATTTAAAAATGTAAAACCATTCTTAGTTCACAGGCCATACAGACAAACAGGTGTGGGTCTGCCCTGCCCTGGAGCCAGGTGAAAGCCGAGGTGGGGAGGGAGGCGGAACATCTTACCTGAAAGGGATCCCTCTTGTCTCTGAATGCCCTACAGGATTTTTGTACTGCTTTGTAATAATTGTAACATTTATTGAGTGCTTAATTAGTATCGCATAGCAACTATTTGTGCTTATTTCTTGCTTTCTAAACATATTGTAAATTCCTAGAAGCTTTGGATATTTTTTAGTCCCCTCATATAGAATGCAGTACAAAAGTGCCTTTTACTTACTGGGCTGTAAAATGTTTGGAGGAATAAAGGAGTGAATACAATTAACATAAGACATTAAAGTGAGCTCTGGAATTTTCCTCCCTTTTCTTCAAAATTCTTATTTTTGAATGCAAATCTCACCGTTTTGTTGGCATTGCTTGAAGATTTTGAGGCCAATCCGTTAGGGGTTATTTTCAGTCTTGCCACAAACCATGATTATAGGCAACCTTATCATCATGTTCTTCTGATAGAGGAAAACTATAATCCTTTGACTAATTATTGCTTTGTGTTTGACTGACTTTTAAGTGTCCTTTTTAAGACACCTCTTTACATTTAATCCTTACTGTGCGACAGTGACAGACGGTGTTTTAACTACTTTACAAATGAGAAAAAGGAGGCAGTTTAGTGAATGATGTGGGTGGCGGGAGCAGGGTGTCTGGGTCCTCAGTCCCAGGCAGTGGTATGTATATTTATGAGATTTCAGCCTCTTACTCATCATTTATTCATCTTCTCTTTTATTCTTTTTCTCTTCAAGTTGATGAATTGAAAGTATTCTGGGATTCTGGGGGATTCCCTGGCGGTCCAGTGGTTAGGACTCGGTGCTCTCACTGTCGAGGGCCTGGGTTCAATCCCTGATCGGGGAGCTAAGATCCCACAAGCCGTGCAGCACGGCCCCCCCCCAAAAAAAGTATTCTGGATTTCCAGTACTTCATAATTTGATAAATATAAGGACTAATAGATGTTTAGGACTTGTTTATGTGACACACAAGTTTTCTCAAGTATGTTAAACCCTCTGAAGTGAGATATGACATAACCACAAAACAATAATTCTAGAATTAAAACTGAATTATGGAGCAGTAATTGTGCTTTTTAAAAAAATTAATTAATTAATTTATGGCTGCGTTGGGTCTTCGTTGCTGTGCACGGGCTTCTCATTGCGGTGGCTTCTGTTGTTGCGGAGCACGGGCTCTAGGCGCGTGGGCCTCAGTAGCTGTGGCTCGCGGGCTCTAGAGCGCAGGCTTAGTAGTTGTGGCGCACGGGCTTAGTTGCTCCGCGGCATGTGGGATCTTCCCGGACCAGGGCTCGAACCCGTGTCTCCCGCGTTGGCAGGGGATTCTTAACCACTGCGCCACCGGGGAAACCCAGTAATTGTGCTTTGATGAACTTTGTTTCATTTAAAAATTTTAAGAAGGTTGATATTCATATTTATATATACTTTTCCCAAACCTTAGGAATCTCATCAAAAAATTATATCTTTTGGGCTTCCCTGGTGGCGCAGTGGTTGAGAGTCCGCCTGCCGATGCAGGGGACACGGGTTCATGCCCCGGTCCGGGAAGATCCCACATGCTGCGGAGCGGCTGGGCCCGTGAGCCTTGGCCACTGCGCCTGCGCGTCCGGAGCCTGTGCTCCGCAACGGGAGAGGCCACGACAGTGAGAGGCCCGCGTACCGCAAAAAAAAAAAAAAAAAAAAAAGAGAGAGTGTGACCCTGGCACCGGGTTATAGCAGTAGACCAACTGAACACCCCAAGGAGTCTGGAAACAGTCTCACACACATTCAGACACTTGATTTATGACCCAGGAAGCATGGCAAATAAAAGGCCAAACAGTACAACTTTTAGAAGTTGACATAGGAGACTATGTTCATGACCTCAGTCTCGAAAAGGGTTTTTTTTTTTTTAAGATGTTTTTTATTTAAGATGTTACCTACACTACTAACGGAAAAATGGGCAAAAGTCTGGAACAGGCACTTCAGAAAAGGAGAAATCCAGATGTCTAATAAACATATGAGAAGGTGTTCAACCTTGTTAAGAATCAAGGAAATGCAAATTACAACCACAGTGCCATGTTACTTTGAGCCTAAATTCAAGTTGGCAAACGTGTACCTGACTTAAAGTCGGCAATACCAAGTCCCACAGCTTTTGAGCAATAGAACAGTCATACGTGGCTGGTAGGAATAGAAACTGGTTTGACTACTGAGGAAAACCATTTGGCATTAGAAAGTCAAAGACAAGCAGACACCAAAGCCCAGCGACTCCACTGTTAGAGAAGTTGATACACATGAGAGAACCAGGAGGAATATTTGGGGTAATTAATTTTCCTGATATGAGTGGATTCAGTTCATATTTGAGGGCTGTTATGTTCTGTGCACAGGTAGCTTTATTTTAGCACAAGGGTAAATAAATTATATTTTTTTCCCTCTCTGCTGGGTATTTTTAATAACATCTAGTGTGTTCTTCATTTCCTAAAACAATGCTGGGCACAGAATAGGCATATAATAAATACTGTTGTGTTTTAAAAAATTATCATTTCAATTTTTATAGTGGGTACCCCTCACTATAGCTTTGTAGTTACCTTAACTCTGGCTATTGACTAATTTGCTCAATTAAATCTGTTTGCGGGTTTGGTAAATTACAACCTCCCCTGGTTCCTTTGAGGTCCAGCCTAGCCTACTGATTGCATCATCTGGTGGGAGTCCGAGGAGACAGCACAGTGGAGCCACGCTTGGGTTCTGGCACCTTTTCTGGGAGGAAAGCTGTGCAGCAGAGAAGGGAAAAGATGTCTAAGCTCTGTAGTGAAAGGGATCTGGGTTCAAATCCCACTTATCAGCGCTATGGCCTTGGACAAGTAATAATTTTTTTATTTTTTTGCGGTACGCGGGCCTCTCAGTGTTGTGGCCTCTCCCGTTGCGGAGCACAGGGTCCGGACGCGCAGGCTCAGCAGCCATGGCTCACGGGCCCAGCCGCTCTACGGCCCAAGTAATAATTTTTGGTTGTTGTGAGGATTAAGTGAAATTGAGTATTTAATAAGCCACAATGCCTGGCTTATGATGGGAACTCAGTAAATGGCAATAACCATAATTATTACTATGCCAGTAGTGTTTGCTTAAGTAACATTGAATTTCCACAGTATGTGTTTTCAATCAGTTGAACTATGAATATGCTGATTTTTAAAATAAAGAGCTGCATCTGTTAGGGGATTCTAATTCTGTGGTCTTGGACTTCCCTGGTGGCACACTGGTTAAGAATCCGCCTGCCAATGCAGGGGACATGTGTTTGATCCCTGGCCCGGGAAGATCCCACATGCTGCTGAGCAGCTAAGCCCATGCGCCACAACTACTGAACCTGCACTCTAGAACCCGCGAGCCACAAATACTGAGTCCGTGTGCCACAACTGTTGAAGCCCACACGCCGCAACTGTTGAAGCCCACACGCCTAGAGCCTGTGCTCCGCAACAAGAGAAGCCACTGCAATGAGAAGCCCACACACTGCAAGGAAGAGCAGCCCCCGCTCGCTGCAACTAGAGAAAGCCCGCACAGCAGCGAGGCCCCAGCGCTGCCAAAAATAAATAAATAAACAAAAAAATCCTGATTTTGTGGTCTTAACTCATTTGACATGTAGCCTATATCTGAAGGAAGTGGTCTGGTAAGTGTTTGCAAAGCATAGATACAGCTGAGCTTTCTGAACAGGAATGGGATGTCTCTCTTTATGGGAGAAAGTGCTAATCACATAGTTTTAAAATTCTATCCATTTAAAGTTGAAATACACATTTTATCTAGTGAAATACATTAGTATTTCACTAATGCTAATTAGTAGTGAGAGCCCTTGCCTACAGTTAAGACATATTTATTCCCCAATGAATTGTTTAACAATGATAATATATTAAATTGTCTTTTACTTGGAAAGAAGACTTTTCTGGATAAGATACCTTCATGATCTAATACTTAGCATCATGAGTTAAATAGTTACTAACATTTGGAATACACTCTGTACCATTGTAGTATACTGTAACAAACATCCCACTCTATCTTAACAGTGAGCCTGAGTTAGGTAAATAAGGTGTTATTATTCCAGTCGTCAAGATAAAGAACTTTTACTTGTCTCACATCCAGAATTTTCCCACTACCCTGTACTGAGAAAACACTGTAAGAAACGTCCTGGCTTGTCGAAGACACCTCTGAATACCAGGCCAGTGGTGGACGCTGGCCTTTTATAGTAGTTTTATTAAGATGGAGGAGGTTGAAATTAGATTATAATGTTGATTATATGCCATTAATATAGAGTTTTTATGAAGGCAGTAACTGCCTCACTATGTCATCTGTCTGGGCTCACCATCTTGTTAATTAAATGCTTATTTTTGACCATTCTGTGTTTCATATTTAACTTTGCAAACAAGGGGCTGAGGTTGAGGAATGAGAATTTGAAAATGAACAGAAGATGAGGCCCATATTACCTGTTCACAGGGGACTGAATTGGATACAAAGGGAATTACTTCAAACCAGTGTCACTTTGCTTCTTAGTCCTGGGGCAGAGCCGTGGTCCAGTCTGTTTGAACAAAAGGCTGTGCTCTGTAGTGAAAGGGATCTGTAGAGTGAACAGTAGAGCGAACAAGCAGTTACACTGTCTTCTCTTGTATTATATCCAAAATGTTATATTATGAAAATTGTGCCCTAGAATCATTTCTTCTAAGCAATTTTAATATTCTTTTTTTTTCCAGTTAAAACATTTTAAAGCGCTTGAATTTGTTGAGGAAACAGCTTAGTACTTGAGATTATGCCTCTTAACATTATCTAGTATTTTATCCTAACCTGGATTTGTGATTGTCGAGTCATAGTTACCACCCAGAACCCTCCGTAAGAAAGGCTTTCAGGGCCCCAGAAGACCCACCTGCAAGTCTCCTATTTAGTTACGGCAATTGCTAATTCAACAAAGAGCTTGTGATATGTGGACCAGATAGCTTTCTGTGTACAGGTGCGCCCGGGCCAGAGATTGTATTTGTACCCTTGCCAGTTCTCTTGCGAATAAATGCTACTGTTGAGAAAGGGAGCTGGAAGGATTGTGCTCAGAGCTATGTCATCCATTATCCGTAGTCAGAAAACATGGATGCTCAATATTATTCGATGAGTCATTTGTATTAATCTTTCAGTCTTGAGATGTTCCCCATTAATCCATATTTGCATACAAAGCTTATTTCCAATATTCCTGGTAAGTGCACGGAATGGATTTGCTTGTTATCATGTGGTGAAGGGAAGCTGGAAAGTCAGATGTGCATGAGCGTAATCTGGTTGGCAAGGAAGACCACCTGAACTAACAACCACACAGCCTTTTCCGAATTCTAAGACATTCACACCACAGACATATTAGAGAAGCTGGTAAGTTGCATATTTTGAAGAAAGGTGTAAGGATTCTTGCTAAATTTTTGCTTAGTAACAAAAAAAAAAAATCTCTTTTTTAGAAGGTGACTTTGAGCATTAAAGGTCTATGAATAACATTTTTTTTTTTTTTTTGCGGTACGCGGGCCTCTCACTGTTGTGGCCTCTCCC
>NW_006784184.1:1699521-1718660 GCF_000442215.2 Lipotes vexillifer
CAGGCGGACTCCCAACCACTGTGCCACCAGGGAAGCCCCTATGAATAACTGTTAATATCATGAAGTTGGAATAAGAATTCAGAGCTCTAATCTTTGCCCAGTGCTTCCCGAAGGCAGTTCTTGGCCTCAGTATAATCAGTCCTTCATGTTACTTCTAGAATGATTTTCCAAAAGGTGTTACTGCCATGATAAAATATTTTTCTTCCCTTGCTATGCAAGATTTAGCCAGATCTGGTTGACTTCAGAATCATCTGGAGAGGTTTATAAACAAAGCTTCCTGCTCTTCCCCTCTACCTTTGCAATTGAGAGAATCCAGAATTTCAGGGGTGAGACTCTGGAATTTGTCTTTTTGCCTATAGGTCCTTAGGTGAATCTGATAAAACCAGTTTATAAACTTTGGGAATTGTAATTCTTCACTTGAAGTCTTTTGTAGATCCACCCTAACTATGGCTTGAGGCTTTTCTCTCTTGTAGTCCCTGAGCATATCCTCAACTTCTCTTGCCTCTGGAGCTTCCTCAAGCTGTTCTCATCAGAAATGCCCTTATGTTTGCTCCAGGAGCAAGTATTATTCTCTCTCTTTCTCTCTGTATCTATCTCGCTATATAGAAAGGTTCTTGATATTTATTGCCAAATTGCTTTCTAGAAGGTTTGCATTGATTTAAATGCCCATCTTTTTTTCTTAAAAAAACCCCAACAGCTTAATTGAGATATAATTCACATACCATACAATTCACTCAGGTAAAGCATACAATTCAGTGGATTTAGCCTATTCACAGTTATACAACTATCACCACAATCAATTTTAAAATATTTTCATAACTCCAAAAGGAGCTCCACCTCTTAGCCATCACCCCTTAATTCCTCATTTCATCCCAATCCCTGGGCAACCACTTATCCACTTTCTATCTCTGTTAAGTTGTCTTTTCTGCATATTTCATATAAATGGATTCATTCAATGTATGGTCCTTTGTGACCAGCTTCTTTCACTTAACCAAGTTTTAAAGGTTCATTCTTATTGTATCCGTGTTTCATTTCTTTTTTCTTTTTTCTTTTTTGCTGAGTAATATTCCATTATATGAATGTACCATATTTTATCTCTCTGTTCATCAGTTGATGAATGTTTAGGTTGTTTCCACTTTATGGCTATTATGAATAATGCTTCTATGAATGTTCGTGTCCAAGTTTTTATGTGGACATATGTTTTTGTTTCCCTTGGGTTTATTATATCTTGGTGACAAATCTCTGGGTCATTTGGTAACTCTACGTTTAGCCTTTAGAAATTGCCAGACTGTTTTCCATAGTGGCTGCAGCATTTTACATTCTTACCCAGCAGTATATGAGGGTTCCAGTTTTTCTGCTTACTCACCAACACTTGCTATTATCTGTTGCTATCTCAGAATTTTGAATGAAATTGAGAAGATTAAAGTATACTACAGAACTGAGCATAATAGAAACTAGGATATCATTAAAAAGGGCAACTTTGTGTAGTTAGTGGGCATAAAAGATCTTGCCAGTGTTAAAGATATAGATTAATATTTTGCTGAAGCTGAGGGTGCATAAGCTATGTTCAACTATAATTGAAAATAGAAAATCTACTATAGATTTTCTTAGAAAAACCTTTCCTGTTAGTGGAGAGTTTACAGTCTGTATGATTTGAATTTCAAGAATGTTCCACTTACACAACAGCAGGTGAAGAGCCAGAGGTGCTTAACCCTAGGAATGAACATGCATTGTTAAGGTGTATTAATAATTAATATCAGTAACTGGGGCAACCACAACCATGAACGTCTGCTACTGTTTCCCAAGTGCCAGGTATGGTGTTTTGTTTCATTGATTTCATGGTTTCACATTATTATTTCATAGTTCTACCTTAGCAAGTGGATCTCTCGTTGTTGTTCCTGTTCTATAGATGAGGGAGTTAAGGCTTGGGAAGTGAGGTGACTTGTCTCTGGTCACGTAGTGAGTGGATGGTGGCTGGAGAGCGTGAACCCAGGCCATCTGACTCTGGAGCTCTGTTCACGCCACCATGCTAGAGATGGGGGAAGGGGACGTGGGGTGGTAGTAGGCTAGTGGAAGGTCCTGGTAAGGCACCAGGAATTGTGTAAGGACTGACCATGGCTCTACAGGAGGGAGGACTGTCCAGCTGTGATTTCCGATGGTTCTGACGGTCACCCCTGAACCTCTGTCCATCCTGTTAACTAAAGCAGGTTGGAGGCCCCAGGGGAGGGGAGAGATGTACATTCTAGTTCCCAAACTGCCCTACCACCAGCCTTGGCTGTGCCACCTTGAGCCTGGGTTTATCCACTGTGAGGTTGGCTCCTCTTAATATCTGACCTACTGTGGCAGTGCTGTCACGGGCATGACACAGGTCATGCATACAGGAACTTCAGAAATTCTACAGTCAGACGTCAAGATCTATTCCTTGGGTTGTAATACGTGGACTTCTCAGAGAATTTCTTTTAATACCATATATGGCCCAGTGTACTCTGTGTTTATAAGGACTGATTTTGATTTGGGGAGCAGCTGAGTTCCATGTACCTTTGCAGTCTTATAGTTGGTGTGAGTTCAAGTTCCCTCAGAATATTCGGATTTGCTAGTTTATGGTACTAGATAATGTCTTGAGGAATTTGCTTTCTCCCCCTCCATGTTTTTTTCTTTCCAGCTCATTAAAGTTCAGTTATAAACGTTGATATCATACATATACTAATGTCTTAACTGTGGAAGTGGTTGTGCACCATCGTTTTAATGCTGACACATTTTTTTATTTATGGGAATTCATCCTAAGAGTGTTTTTGTTAAGAAAGCGGTTCCCTCCTAAGGCAGGAGACTGGACCATGCGTTCATTCCAGAAGCATTTGTTGACCCTCTGCTGTCGGCCGGGTTCCAGGTGCTGAGGGCCCTGCGTTGTCCCATTGGGTGAGGGCGCTCTCGTGCAGCTGCGTTCCCCCGTGGCGGGTGGCAGGGGACACAGACTCTGCACAAAATGCGTGCATCGCTTAATTGATGGTACATGCTTTGCAGAGTGTGAAAGGAGAGCAACGTGGAGACAGGGAGCAGGAAAGTCCTGCTGAGGAGGTAACACTGACCCTGAAATCTGAATAGGGAGGAGGAGGTGGCCATCTGAAATGTTGGCCAGAGCATCCAGGTGGAGCCACTGCAAAAGCCCTGAAGGCTGACCTGAGCCCTGGGAGTGTGTAAAGCTAGAAGGAGGAGCGGTCTGCCAGTGCAGCCTTTAGAGGTCGGCCAGCAAGTGAGCTTGTGAAGGAGGTGCCGTAGAGGTGGGAGGGAACCAGGACATTTTAGTGTTAGGAGGTGGAGAGAAGAGCTTAAGGAGGGTGTGAATGTTCCTGAGGTCAAGTGAGCTGAGAGCCTGGAGGGAACCTGGGGTTTGGCTGTAGACTTTTAAAAGGTGCAGCCTTGCAGGGGGGCAGGGTGGTGTGTTGGCAAGGGTGGAAGCCCAACTGGGGAGGGAATGTGGGGCGAGGAAGTGAAGGTGGGCTCGCCAGTTCTTTATTGTGTGTGAGAACAGCAGAGAGAAGTAGGTGAGCAGGAAGGTGGGCCCAAGGGAAAGTTTTTTTTTAATGTAAACATTTTATTGAAATATAACACGTTTAGAAAAGTGCACAGTAAAGATAGGAGATACTGTGCACATTTGCTGATGTGAGTGTTCCAGTAGGGAGGGAACAATGATGCTGCACAGGAGTGGGTGTGGGGAAGCATGCAGAGCGGTGCAGCCCCTGAGGGGACCAGACGGACAGGCTGCCCAGCAGCCCAGGTGGAGAGCCCTGGGCTTGGGTCAGACTGGGGACGTTTCCTCCATTGCAGTGTATGAAGAAGAAATATTTAGTTTCAAAGTTGGGAGAATCACATTTTAATAACAACACAATATTTTTACATGCTGTCTATATTCCGAAGCTTTCTGATTGCTTTTCTGCTCCTTGATAAAGCAATGACCTATTTAGTGATTCTGGGTGTATCTTGATTATACTCTGTCATATCAGATGTGTCATATGACAGTTTTTTCTTACCAGGGGCTACCATTACTGGTGTCCACAAGTTCTCAGATTTTGATAAACACAGTCACAAGGTCAAAGGGAAATGTTTTCACAGTCTCATACCCCTGGGATTGCCCTCAGTTTCCTACCAAGGCAGCCAGTTCTGAATGGTTAGACCCAGGAGAGAGGGGATGCTTATTGAAACGTGCCTGGATTTCTGCACCTGCTTTTCCCCTTGGAGCATTTTCTGATTCCCAGGAGGCTGGGAAGCTGGTTGGAAAGGGCTACTAAGAGACAAGAGAAGCAGGTAGTGCTTTAGGCTACTTTGTGGGGCTGGAGAGATAAGACATTCCAGGTGAAGGGCTGCTAAGGCCGGCTCTGGTTTTCCCCTCAAGCTATTTGTAGACTAGGCTGTGCTGGCTGGGAGGCTAACAAGTCACGCCAAAAGCAGCTGAATAGCAGAGTGGGATTTTGGTAGTTTCACTTTGCTGGGAAGAAAAAAATTGGAATTCCGGGCCCACCAAGGAAGAGGCTCCCTAGGAAACACCTATCTAGAAATTTCCGTTGCCACTCCCAGAAGGTCAAACCTAAGAGCAGACTCTGTCTTGTAGGCCTGCAGAAACTGCCGACCAGCCTGGAGTCAGCTTGGTGGGGTGGAGGGCCCTTCTGCAGCCTGCCGGAGGATGGGCAGAGGGTGGAGGCCGGTGGAGGCAGATGGCCTCTCCCAAAGTTGCCACAAGGCTTCCAGACACTGGTGGCTTTCTGTTCCTTGATCCACATGCATTTACTTTGTGAACCTCCCTCAGGTCGGACACTAATGATCTGTGTGCTTCTCCGTAGGCCTGTGATACACTGCGGTTTGAGGTTTCCACCTGAAATCTTGTAAGAGCAGAATGGAAGACCCCTGATAGAGTCCTCTTTGGAATTGCTTTCACATTTTACCAGCCAACCAGCTATTCTTTGTAAAAAGGAAGAGGCAAACATCAAGGTCTATCATTCTTTAGAACTCCCACTGAGTGCTACCTCCTTTTGAATTCTCAAAGATATTAATGTAGAATTGTTAGGCTAAGACCCCCAGCACGTCCTTAGCCTGGGTTTTTCTTTTCTTTGAGTGAATGGTACGAGTTCTTTTGAATGACTTGATGGGGTTCAAATGCATTGCTGACAAACTATCAAATGGGATGGGAGTTTCAATCTTTGGTTTTTTTTGGTGCATGAAAAGTTCTTATCTGAACTGGGAAAATAAAGCCTGTGTTTCTTGTTGACACAAAGAAAGATTTGCTTGCATGCGTTTTTTGAGGCATGAAGAAAGGAGTGCCACAGCCCTGACTGGAAAAAATAACCTTTCAAAGAAGAGAACCCTTAGTTGATAGTCTCTGAAGCCCTTTGTGTGCACAAGAAAAGTAGGAGGAATCATTGCCTAATGTGGAGATTTCTGTGGGAGAAGTGGAAGGCAAAGGGACACAAATGGAGAGGCAGAGATGGCCAAGGTGACCGTTGCAGGCCTGTTTGACACACCTCATTCCTTGCTTGCTGTTGTCATCCTGTGTTTTCTACTCTGTGTTTTTTCAAAAAACCTTAGTTCAGCTCTCTTCTGGTTACACAGTGTTATCCTTGTTTATGGCCAGAAACAAATTAGGAAAAGTTACTTGGGATATATTCTACAACAGTTTTTATTTTAATTTAATTTAATTTAATTAATTTATTTTTATTTTTTGGCTGCACCGTGCAGCTTGTGGGATCTTCGTTCCCTGACCAGGGACTGAACCCAGGCCCCGGCAGTGACAGCACCGAATCCTAACCCCTGGACCACCAGGGAGGTCCCTCTACAATACTTTTTAGACTGTAACAGATAGGTCAGTCTCATAATATTAAAAGTGCAGCTTACGCCGACACTTATCTGCCATTCTTCCCTGCTCACGACCCAGTTTCTGAAGGTTTTTTCTGGAGTTTTTTCCCCAGTGGCATAAAATTTTATCTGGAGTTTTTTTTTGCAGTCTTGTGGTTTTTACTATTTGCGTCCTTGCCAACATTTATAACAAACGTAAAATGTGAATGGCATCGGTGGAAATACCTGGAGGACCCCATTATGATCACTTCTTCATCCTTTATCTTTACCCTTAGACCTCTCTGCTTATACGGAAATATTCCAAATCCATAACTGCTTAATTGAGAACCCCTTTTTTATTTGGAACTTAGTCAAAAGTTTATTATTATAATTTTAACAATTTGTTGAAAGCCTTTCTGAAAGCCTTGTTCCCTGATTATTTATTTTCTCAGAAGCTTTTAGTTCCTTAGGTGTACTTCCCTTCACTGGAACTGTGCTTATTTTATTTCCTCGTGGAATTAAAAAATGATATTTTAGTCCTACTACTCCGCCCTCACTTGTAGGTTTCCAGGAGCTCTTTAGCTGCGGTCATAGTAGCCCGTTAATATGGAATTGGGCTCCGACAAACGGAGGGACCTCAGGCCCACCAGACCCAGGACTGCGGGTGAGTCATCACCCTGTCTGTGGTCACTTGGTCCTTTGTGAACTGTAGGCCGGTCCTGCGCTAGCCCTCCCCCTGGCCCCCGGCTGGGGTGAAGCTCGAATAAACAGTGTCTGCCGGAGCGTGGGCCACCTTGCTGGGCAAGGAGAGGGTGTTGCAGATAGTTTTCACTTCGCATTTTCATTTTTTCTCAATGGAAATACTAATTTGTTGTGAATTTTTAAAATTGAGAAACTATGGGATGGATTATTTGGGCTTCCCCTTTTCAGCAAGAATGGGGAATTTGTGTTGAAATCTGTATACGTTTGTTATTTCTCCATTGTTACTTCCTCTGCCAGTTCCTGTTCACCATTTAGAACCAAGTTCAGTTTTTTTTCCCTTCTGAGTTCCAAAACTATTTCTTCCAGAAATCAATGAAATGTAAAATCTCAGCTTGCCATTCTAAATGAGTGAACATTGTGGAAGCCTTTTTTTCCCACATTTAATTAACTAATTAATTAACTGAAGTATGGCTGATTTACAATGTTGTATTAGCTTCTGGTGTACAGCAAAGTGATTCAATCATGCGTATATGTATCTAGAGTTTTTCATATTTTTTCCATTATAGGTTATTATAAGATATTGAATATAGTTCCCTGTGCTATACAGTAGGACGTTGTTTAGCCATTCTCTATGTAATAGTTTGCATCTGCTAATCGCAAACTCCCACTCCATCCCTTTCCCATCCCCCTCCCCCTTGGTAACCACAAGTCTGTTCTCTAGTCCATGAGTCTGTTTCTGTTTCATAGATAAGTTCATTTGTGTGATATTTTAGATTCCACATATAAGTGATATCATACGGTATTTGTCTTTCTCTGTCTGACTTACTTCAGTTAGTATGATAATCTCTAGGTCCATCCATGTTGCTGCAAATGGCATTATTTCAATTCTTTTTTATGGCTGAGTAATATTCCGTTGTATATATGTACCACATCTTCTTTATCCATTCATCTGTCGATGGGCACTTAGATATAGTAGAAGCCCTTTATTTCCAGTCTGCTTGGTCTGATTTTATAGCTCTCACGTTTACTGTAGCACCTCAGTTGTGTGGTGGTGACCAGCTGTGCAGAGCAGAGCACTCGTCGTGATTCTGTCCTGTTATGTCTTCTGAATCATGAGGATATGGGTTTAAACAACTTTGTCGGCTGTCGTGACATTAAATTAGCTGAAGGAGTTGATGAGTGATGCTTCTCAGACTGGTGCTGGCGCACGGTGGCACATCCTGTCCTGAGCTTGGCCTTTGAGTACTGTCTTCCCTCGGGCATGCCATGGCCACAGTGCCAGAGCCAGAGCGCTGAGCTGGATGATAGCTTCTGTAAAATGGAAGCTGCCCGAGACAAGTGGTTCCCAAAGTACCCTCCCCCGAAACAGTAGTGTTCTAGAGCTAGATCAAGGTGTTTTTTCATTTAAATAAAAATAAAGGATAGAATTTTCTTTATTTTGAGCTTCTGTCCCATGAAATTTCATTAACTCTTTGTTGCTATTACTGCCAATCACCTTAGTCAGCACTAGGAGATGACAAATGAACAAGTAGCAAAAAAAGTGGAAAACTTGGGAATACCTAGTCTTGCTTAATCTGATAGTTTAAAAAAATTATAAAATGAGCTTGGATGTGATTTTTATATAGCTCATATAATGGAGCCATTTATGCTGGAATCTTGACACAGGTCAAGTAATCTTAGTTTATGGAACGAGAAGCAGGGTGGAATGGTGGCCACCACATGGGCTCAGTAGCCACATGCCTGGGCTTCTGGGCATCACAGCTCTGCCACATAATAGCTCTTACCAGCTCTGTTACCCTGGGCAAATCACTTAATCTCTCTCTTTCTCTGTCCCTCACCTATAAAGTAGAGACAATAATGTACCAGCTTCATGGCTTATTGTGAAGATTAAATGAATCATTACATGTAAAGTACTTGGAACATGCCTGGCACGTAGTAAGTGCTATACAAATATTAGCTAATATTGTTTTGTGACATAAAAAATATATATGTTAATGTTTCATGGTGCTTTTTGGCAAAGAACACTGTGGTCCTGTCTTGTGAACATATTTGAGAACCATGGGCCTGGAATTTCTCTTCTAGTTCTGCAACCCTATTATTCTGTGTCACAGAATTGGATTCCCCATAATCTTTCTTTTCCCTTTTTATAAGTTAGTGCTTTAATGAACGTGTTCTTCTTTTTCTTCCCCCTCTCTGCATAGAGTGAAATCATTCTTACCAAGTGGAATCTAATCTTAAATATGACTTCAGAAGGCGTCCTTTCTCTTTCTAGACATGAAGGTGTTTTTGTATTGAGTACATTAGTTACAGTTGTTTTCTACTATTACACAGCTAATATCCTTCAATTCTTTATCCTACGGATGAGAACACTGAAGCTCAGAGAGAGTAAAGCAGTTGTCGAAAGCTAAGAGTGGCAGATCCGTGATTTTAAGCCAGGCTGTCTGAATCCCAAGCCTGCTCTCATATAAGTACGGCAAATCCAAGTTGCGGTTCCAGTGGCTGCGTTCCTATTCCAGTGTAACTAACCTAAAGCAAGCTCAGGCAGCATTCCCTTAAATGGAGACGGATTTCTATGTGAGTATTCCTGAAGGATGCTCTTTTTATACTTGGGTCAGCAAAAGTCACCAGATAGCTGTGCCTGTTCATTCCAAGAAAGGTGAAAGGTAAAGCAAACAAAAACAAGCAATTGCTTGTACATCAGGCCAGAGAGCCTCTGGGCCCAGCCATTGCCTGTTTGCCCCGGGAGAACCTTCCTGTCCAAGCACACTGCTGCCCTAGGCCTAAGGGGAGGCACTGGCTGCCCTCCTGGCCTTGGTGTCTGTTCCCCGCCCAGCCTTCTCACATGCCCTGAGGTCTCCTTACCGCTGGCTGCGCCGGGCTGGCTGCTGAGTTTGTGCACTGCGGGACGGTTGTTGCAGGCTGGGCAGCAGGAGCTCAGGGAGAGAACGAGAAGGAAATCTGCCTCCTCACCCTCGCTCTGCTGGCTGGTCCCCTTCTGTTCTGAGCTCCCCCACAGCTCCCTCCCTACATTGCAAAGCCACCTCCTCCACTTTCTTTCTCACAGTTTTTATATTCATTTTGCAAGTCTATCAGCCTCCCTCTAACTTCTTTCTGTGGCGTGTGTCGTGTAGGATTTCAGGGAAGGAGTTAGTGGTCTCTGCTGGTTAGTTTGCCATGAGCCAGAGAAGTTGATTTGCAAGTGTGCTGTTTAGATTGTGGCACACTTCTTTCCATGTAAAGAATGATGCATCTGGAAGGCGCCTCACCAGTGCAGAAATCTCTTTTGCATTCTTATTGTTTCTGAGGTTCAACAATGTGCCGTAATCCTGGGGAATTTAACAACGATCTATAACAACTTTTTTTTTTTTTTTTTGCGGTATACGGGCCTCTCACTGCCGTGGCCTCTCCCGTTGCGGAGCACAGGCTCCGGACGCGCAGGCTCAGCGGCCATGGCTCATGGGCCCAGCCGCTCCACGGCATGTGGGATCTTCCCGGACCGGGGCACGAACCCGCGTCCCTTGCGTCGGCAGGCGGACTCCCAACCACTGCGCCACCAGGGAAGCCCTATAACAACGTTTTAAAGTGAAATTGTATTTATAGTTCATCCTGTCATCCCGGGTGCACATCTACCTTTGAAGGTGGATCTGGGCCTCTTCTCCCACCTGTACGTGCAGGTGATGAAATGGGAACTTCTCGACTCCAAGTCCTGAGTGGTTCTGGAGAATTGGCTTCTTTCAGCCCAAAAGGGCCGGTGTTGGTGGGAACCAGGCTGGTGGATGGTGAGGGGATGCGGCTGTGGGGTGGGAACTACGAGGAGGGCAGGCGATGTGGAGGCTGGGTCACTAGGCCACTCGATCGTCTGGCTCCGGGCCAGCCTTGTTAGTGCAGTGGCTGGAAAGGCAGGCATTTCTCTTTCCTTCTTTCTCCCCCTCACGTTTCCTCATTGTCCTTTTTACCACGCGGGCATCCCCGGTGAGCTGGGAAGCCAGCTGCCCATCCTTCCCACTAGACTGTGCGCTCCGTGGGAGCAGAGCTCTTGCTTAACCTTTTATGCTCGATGTTCACAAAGCATGAAAAGAATTGCTACCATTTCTCGAATGTTCGTCATTATGCTACGTGATCCCAAATGCTATCGTGTTGTCTTGAATCTAAGATGTTGGTGGTAAGAAACAACAATTATTTTATGTATCATTGCAAAAGGAAAAAGCCTTGCCAATTAACTCTGATTCAAGTGCTTTTCGGTACTTAGAATTTTTATTAGATACTTGTTGAAAGAGCTCTTTTAGATTTATTTAGGCATAGATTTTTATCACATCACTCGTGCATACATAAAAGGGAAAATATAAGTGAAATGAATTGTTTAAGATATTCCTAAAATGTTGTCGCTTTCAGAGGCTGACACCTCAGAATCACTTTTGGCTCAGGGTCATCGATGTCTCTGTGCCATCAAGAGTGCTGGGGACACAGCATTTCTGAAAAGAGGGCACACTGCTGTCACCAGGAATCTCCTCCAAACAGCTTGTACCCATTCTGGGAGTTCTGATCCCGGTGTTTTTTTATTCAGCCTGCGGCAGGCCTGTCTTTCCATGTATCTCAGTAATAACATTGCACAAAGCAGCATCATTCACGACGCTGTCTCTTATATCCAAGTCCCATAGGTTTGTTGGGCAAGGTCATTTTTCCAGTGATGAATATTTGCTTCCCTAATCAAATTTGTGCCCAGCTGCTGTTCCCATGCCTTTCAGTTTTAATGCCAAATTACAGTGTCATCGTTTTGCATTTAAAATGGCAGTTACACGCAGGGTGTCTGGTGCTGACAACACACATGACTCAGTGAAGCGAGGACAGGACTAATGAAGGGCTGTGAGCAAGGTCACACACGAGCAGGCAGTACATCCACAGCCTCCCTGCCACCTGGGTGAGACCGACGGTGGGACACCAGTGTTCTAAAATAGACCCCTCATTCAGAAGTGTTAACAGGTGAAAAAAAGTGCATTAGGGACTTGATGAAATGCAGACTGTTAAGTCTGAACAACAGAAATGCCGGGCAGATAATTTGGATTTTCCAATGAGGAGACTTAGTCTGTGGCTTACTAACATCACACCTAGTAAGCATATGGTAGATTTGGGGGCATAGAATCCAGATTTGTCTGATGCTAAAGCTCCTATTTTCAATTATATAACACTATTCATTCATTCATATATATATATATTATATATGTAACATATGTAACATGTATGTATATATATAGGACCTAGAACAGTATCTGGCATGTTTAATAAATATTTGTTGTTAATAAGTATTTAATAAATATTTGTTGAATGAAATCATTAGAGAGGATAGAAATGCTTCTCTTCCTGGAAATGAAGTCTCTATCATTTTAGACAGTGGGTGAAAGAAGGAAGGTAGGTGGCCATTTTCTAGACAAGGTACAGCCTGTGGATCTCGGGTTCTTTCAGGTCTAGAAGACAAGGGGAGGAAGTCTGTCCCTAGCTCACAGAGCCTGTCAGCACTTGCCTGTTGGACAGTGCTAAGGTAGTTCCTGGAATCATCCTTCCGCCTCGCCCATAAATCAAGATCAACAGGGTTCTATAAATTGTGCAGTTAAAAAAGTAGAAATAAAAAAGGAAATCAAATATGACAAGCCTTGCTATGAAGAAAGTTCAGGTACAGGGCATTGGTTATTTGATAAATTGCTAGGTTTATAAAACTATGAGGACTTCCCTGGTGGCACAGTGATTAAGAATCCGCCTGCCAATTCAGGGGACATGGGTTCGAGCCCTGGTCCGGGAAGATCCCACATGCCGCGAGCACCTAAGCCCGTGCACCACAACTACTGAGCCTGCGCTCTAGAGCCCGTGAGCCACAACTACTGAAGCCTGTGCGCCTAGAACTTGCGCTCCGCAACAAGAGAAGCCACCGCAATGAGAAGCCCGCACACCACAACAAAGAGTAGCCCCCGCACGCCGCAACTAGAGAAAGCCTGTGCCCAGCAACGAAGACCTAACACAGCCAAAAATAAATAAATAAATTTATAAATAAAATAAAAAAATATGAAATGTTTTGAAACTTCTGAAGCTGTTATAGCTCATCAGTAAAATATGAAAGTTGACACATTTGAGCACTACCATGTGCTAAATCTGTGCCTGGGATTTTTACATATATCATGTAACCCTCACTGTAACACCAGTAGGTAATTATCATATCCATTTTATCTCAAGGTGTGTAAGTGATTTGGCCAAAGGATATGACTACTGAGTAGCTGAGTCACTGGGGAAGCCCGGATGTTCAACTCAGAGTCTGTGGATTTTCTACTATACTCTGCTGCTTCCCAGCTAAGCTTAAGGCTAGAAACCACTTCATACTCTCATTTTACAGATAAGGAAGCTGATGCTAGAGGATTTTAAAGTGACTTACTTAGTAGCGGAGTCATACCTAAAATTCAGTTTTCTTGAACAATTTATTAAACAATAAATAATTGCAGAATGTCACACTGTTTTGAATAGTTTAGTAGTTACAGGAGCTCAGTAGGTCTTATAAGTATCAATATATCTTAAAGAACAAAGAACTGGATATTCTGTATCACTGCTTTAGATTCCAGACACTTTTTGAATTAAAGGATTTTCACCATCTTTTATTAGTTTAATTTTTTTATAATGTATTTTAAAAATACATTTATTTATTTATTTTGTTTTTGGCTGCATTGGGTCTTTGTTGCTGTGTGTGGGCTTTCTCTGGTTACGGCATACGGGCTTCAGTAGTTGCGGCACGTGGGCTCCAGAGTGCAGGCTTAGCAGTTGTGGTGCACGGGCTTAGTTGCTCCGTGGCATGTGGGATCTTCCCGGACCAGGGCTTGAACCCGTGTCTCCTGCATTGGCAGATGGACTCTTAACCACTGCGCCACCAGGGAAGCCCTTTTAATTTAATTTAATTTTGTTTTGGCTGTGCTGGGTCTTCGTTGCTGCCCGCGGGCTTTCTCTAGTTGTGGCTAGCGGGGGCTACTCTTCGTTGAGGTGCGCGGGCTTCTCATTGCGGTGGCTTCTCTTGTTGCGGAGCACGGGCTCTAGGCATGCGGGCTTCAGTAGTTGTGGCACGCGGGCTCAGTAGTTGTGGCTCACGTGCTGTAGAGCGCAGGCTCAGTAGTTGCGGCACCTGGGCCTAGTTGCCCTGCAGCATGTGGGATCTTCCCGGACCACTGCTCGAACCCATGTCCCCTGCATTGGCAGGCGGATTCTTAACCACTGGACCACCAGGGAAGTCCAAGAGTTTTCACCATCTTGGGCTTCTTTATGTGCTAACAGTATTCTAAAATTATTGGGAGCCAACACTGTGGGCAGTATTTCACATCCGTATTGCTAAATTTTACTAGCAGGCTTTCCTATGTGTCGATGAACTGTTCTGTTATTTTGCTCCCATCTGCCAAGTAGTTATTTTCATTTTTTCTCCCCCTTTATCCTTGCCTTCTACAGTCTCTGGTATTTTATGTCATGTAATGTATACTTCCTTATTTTGGTAAGATTAGAAAAAAGGTATTTCAGTCTAGAGTAAATATCCTGTCCCTTCCCATCTCTTCTTTCTCATTCCTGTTCATCCTCGAAGATTCACCTTCTCTGAGAAGTCATCCCTGGACACCCCCATTGGGATCAGGTGTCTTCTCTCTTCCCCCTGCGATCGATCTGTACATGCCACACGACAGATCTAGAGTTATTCATATTCCTTGACCTGAAGGAACTTCGAGTTGAGATGGGGAGGCAGACATTTAGACAGAAAAACGCAATATGATCGAACTTTTTTTTTTGTGTGTGTGTGTGTGTGGTAAGCGGGCCTCTCACTGTTGTGGCCTCTCCCATTGCGGAGCACAGGCTCTGGACGCGCAGGCTCAGCGGCCATGGCTCACAGGCCCAGCTGCGCCGCGGCATGTGGGATTCTCCCGGACCGGGGCACGAACCCGTGTCCCCCGCATCGGCAGGCAGACCCTCAACCACTGCGCCACCAGGGAAGCCCTGATCGAACTTTTTTTTAAAATCTAATGTGTGAGTGTTTATCATGGAGCAGGCATTGTGCTAAGCATTTTATGTGCATGATTTCATGTTCTGTCAATAACCTTATGATCCCGATTTTGCAGAGAAGGAGAGGGATTTAGAGACTGTCCTTGCTTTGCCTGAGGTCAGTTAAGTCACAGAATTGCTCCCGAAATCCGGGTCCAGAGCCCAAGCTCGTAGCCACTCTGCCTCTTGTACTGACTTCTGCCTCTGCACAGATGTGTCCCCTGGGCCCCCGCACGCTAGGCACAGGGAGAGGACAGCCCCAGTGCTGGAGTTCAGAAACTAATAGTTACTTTACAGTCATACAGCCACTGTAACTGACTCCAAATTATCCCTCAGAGACTTCAAAAGAATTCAAGGTATAGCACAGTGTATGTCCAAACGCATTCATCAGAAAAGATGAAAAATAACCTGTTTATCAACACAAGATTAAATACATTATGATATATTCATATAATGAAATGATGCAGCTGTAATAACGAATGAGGGAATGCTATATGGATATGGAACAATGTAGAGGGTATGATATTATATGGAATAAATAAGGTTTAAAAGAGATGCTGCTTTGTATAGAATCAATAGCATGCTGCTGTGTGTGGTTGCAGAGGCATGGAGTGTTTAAATTTTGCTTGTATATGCATAAAATATCTTTGGAAGAATAGATAACAAATTGATGGTGTGGGTTGATTCTGAAGAATGGATAAGGGATTCCAGGTAGAGAGAAATAATAAGCACCTTTCTAGAAATGAAAACAAATAAGAAAGGCACTCTGGGCTGGTGTGTTTCCAGAGTGTGAGGGGTGAGCCTGCCTGGCTCCTCGCTGCGTCCCCTTGTGCACTTGAGTGATTGTACAATTGACAAACTAAGTTGAAAAAAAAAAATCTCAAATTCCTGTATGGGAAAAGCACAACATCTCTTCTGTGGTATTAATTCCTGAAAAATCTCAAATTCCTGTATGGGAAAAGCACAACATCTCTTCTGTGGTATTAATTCCTGTTGAAAATACATGTCCTGAATCTAACCATGAAGAGACATCAGACAAACTCAAATTGAGGGACCTTCTGAAAAACAAATGGCCTGTGTATTTCCAAAATGTCAAGGTCGTGGAGAACTAGGAAAGACTGGGGACTGTTCCCAATCAGAGGGGACAGACGGGACGTGTCCGCGGGACGTACCGTGTGCGATGCCAGATTGGATCCTGGGCCAGAAAAAAGGGGTTTCCTTCTCTGCAAAGGACGGTAATCAGACAATTGGCAGAAGGTGAATGTGCTCTGTAAATTAGGTAATAGCACTGTTTTCATGTTAACTTCCTGATTGTGATGGTACTGTGGTTATGTGAGAAAATGTCCTGTTTTTAGGAAACAGGCACTTAAGAATTTAGTAGTAAAGGGGCTTTGTGTCTGCAATTTACTCTCAAATAGTTCAAGTGAAAAAAACAAAAGAGAGAGAGGGAGAGAGAAGGAGAGAGAATAATACAGTAAACGTGGTAAAATGTTACCATTTGGGGAACCTGAGTAAAGAGGTACAGGAATTCTTTGTACTATTTATGCTGCTTTTCTGTCTGAAATTATTAAAAAATAAAAAAAATTTTAAAAACACTTCTGATGTGGAACATTTTATGATTTTGTAATACTGAGCCTTTTATGTCCTTTTGTATAATTTTGTGATTTTCTTCCTATAGATCTTTATACTGTTGGTGACATTTATTCCTAGGTTTCTTAATATTTATGTTCCTTTTTAAAAAAATATAAGTTTTGTTGAGGTATAATTCACATACTGTGCAACTCACCCTGACCATCTTTTTAGGTATGCTTAGATAGTACCATTATATAAGGAAGGCATGCTCTTTTTTTTTTAAAGACAACTTTATAGGGTATAATTTACACATGATGAAATGCACATATTTTAATTGAATAGGTTGATGACTTTTGACACATGAATTCCCCATGTAACCACCCCCGAGTCTAGATGCAGGATAGAGAACATTTCCATTTCTCCAGAGAGTGTGCCCCCAGCCCCTTTGCTTATATAGTCACCTGTTGGCAACACGGGCATCTTTTCCAGGACCCTCTGGTGTGTGCAGGGCGAGTGTGTGTGTGGTGGGGTGCCTTCGGGCGGGGGTGAGGATGGTAGCATTGCAGCCATGCAGGAGCAGGTTCCTCAGTGGCTCCAAAGAGCCTCCCAGGCTGTTTGGACGTGGCTTTTCTGTATCCCAGACTTAGGCCCTGACATTGGGTGTTCCAGTTGCTTTTATTCTTCTATGGGCCTTATTCTGGTTCAGAGGTTGGGGCATGTGTAGCCTAAGAATGTTTCTCAGCTTATTTCCATTAACAATGGAGGAAATTCTGGCTGGGTTCTGGGTAGTGGTCTTTTTTTTTTTTTTAAAGAGATGTGCAATTTATTTATTTTTTAAATTTTTTGGCCACACCCTGACGCACTGGGGATCTTAGTTCCCTGACCAGGGATCGAACCCACGCCCCCTTCATTGAAAGGCAGAGACTTAACCACGGGACCACCAGTGCAATCCCTGGGCAGTGGTCTTTCTTACTTTTAGCTGAATGGTGTTCTGAGCAGTTTGGCCTTTCCTGTCTATTCTGCCATTTAATGGGCTGGTGTGTATCAGGCCTGGCTGCCCTGTTAAACAGCAGATCTCATGTGACCTTTAAAATGTCAGTGTTTTATCATCATCAGAAGGGAAGATTGATTAAAACATCTATTTTGGAAAATAATGATGTTTCAAGATGTAAATTTTGTGCACATTGATGTTTAGTCGATGTTTGATTTGCTCACTCATCACCCCTGTATGGACCCAGTGGGAAACAAAGTTTGTATTTGTATTCACCGAATTGTGGCCCAGAAAATTCAGCTCCCTCTGCCTGCCATTTTTTCCTCGTTTTGTGACTTTTATTATTCTGCTGTTCATTTTGAGTTGGTGGTATAGGAAGTCAGTGTCTAAACAAGTGTGCAGGGACTTCCCTGGTAGTCCAGTGGGAAAGAATCGGCTTGCAAAGCAGGGGACTTGGTTTCGATCCCTGGTTGGGGAACTAAGATCCTACATACCTTGGGGCAACTAGGCCTGCACGCCACAACTACTGAGCTCTCGCGCCTCAACAAGAGAGCCCGAGTGCCACAAACTACAGAGCCCACGCACCACAACTAGAGAAGAGAAAACCCGCACTCCACAGCTAGAGAGAAAGGCCTGAGTGCCGCAACAAAACCTGTGTGCCACAACGCAAAGATCCTGCATGCCTCAGTGAAGATCCCGTGTGCCTGCAACTAAGATCTGACACAACCTAAATAAATAAATAAATAAATAAATAAATAAATAAATAAATAAAATATTTTAAACAAGTGTGCAATGGAGGGACGAGCTGGCCGGGCAGCAGCGAGTCTTGGTGTGAACCCAGCACTTCCCTGCGTTTAGCATGTGGGTGCCTTGTCCTCCTCAGGAGAGCTAAGAGGACTGCCGTCAGCATTTGTGATGAACGTTCCATCCACCTAACTTGTGCCCAGAGCAGAGCAAGTATGCAATACATTGCATCATTATTCCAAATAATTTCTTCATTTTTACCTTTTTGCCCACGTGTGTAATCTTTCACAAAGCTTTTTTTTCCCCCTTTTTGTGGCTGAAACTGTAATTTATTAAAATGCATTCATTTAGTTAAAGTCTTGGGTCCTTTTCTCTCTTTTTTCAGGCACGTTGCAGAGAGGCCTTTTTGTCCTTGATGAACACTCACGTGGTAGGCAGATGACTGTCCTTCACCCCGAGCTGCTCTAGGTGCCCAGGACGCTGTCCAGCAAAGAAAGGATGGATTCCAAAGATGAAAGCTCACACGTGTGGCCTCCGGCTGCAGAGCATGAGGAGAATGCCGCACAGGTGAAGAGTGGTCTTCCAGCTGGGCATTGACAGCAGTTTTTTAGTTGGTACAGTTTGCTGACAGCTAGAGAAATAGAAGCTCCTGTACAGTGATGAGTGGTTGGGAGGAAGCTGACTTGCAGAGCTGGTGCAGAAGGGACGGGCAGCGTTTCAGCACCTTGGACGCTCCAGCAACGTGGGGTGCTGTGATCTTGCGGAGCTACACACCACTCATGGCTTCTCTGCCTTTCCCCTGTTTTATTGTCATAATCCACTTCACTGCTCCGTTTTATTTCATGGTATTGGTGCTGAAAGCTTCAAACTGGAGGTTTTCTTTATGTTATCCTGGAAAGGGTTTTGTTTCTCCATGTGTAATGAAGTACAAAGGTATGCCTATAAAGTGAGTGGCTTTTCCTTTTCTTCTCAAATTCAGGATGTAAACCTCTAACTGAAAGTTGTCCCATTGAATCCACAGCTCTGGAGGTTAGTCGCTTAGATGCTGCTGTAGCACTCAGATGCTGCTGTAACGAGTGATCTCTGCCTTTCAAATCGCTAATCCTAACCGGCTACACGTTTTTTGTTTTTTTGTTTTTGTTTTTTTTTTTCCTTGCGTTATGCGGGCCTCTCACTGTTGTGGCCTCTCCCATTTGCGGAGCACAGGCTCCGGACGCGCAGGCTCAGTGGCCATGGCTCACGGGCCCAGCCGCTCCGC
>NW_006784184.1:1718849-1721176 GCF_000442215.2 Lipotes vexillifer
CAAGCACTGCCCACCAGGGAAGCCCCGGCTACACGTTTTTTTGACTCTGCTTAGCAAAGGCGAGCCTCTGCATTTTTGGTATGCATTTGAATTTTGAGAAGAGTCGGCACTCATAGGGAGCCGTGTTTACATGTGACCAAAGTATAACACTTCATTTTAAAGCATTATAATATATATGTAATTTTAATTTAATTTTCGTCAAATTATATAACCATATCAGAAAATTAACATTGAAACCTTTAAATATACACATCTTATTTAATTTAAGCAATATAACAAATTTACAATACATAAAATTGATCACCTGGTATGATTTGAAAGTCTGAGTTTGAATACTGAGCAAAAAAGTTCCAGAGATGCTTCCAGCAGAATAATTGAGAATGCTGTTTTGGTTCTCATGGAAACTATTTGGAAGGCTACTTTCATGTAGCTATATATTTTGGTGTATTTTGTTTATAAACAAAAATGTAGTTCGTTAATAAATAGGGTCCACATTTGTGGGTAACCAGATGGTAGACGGCAGAGCTCAGCACCCTTTATTGCCCCCCTCCTCCCACTGTTCCTTCTCCCAACCAGGAATTCCGATTTAGCCCAGTACTGGGTGTTGAAGACCAAGTTGAAGGGTTTGGATAAGTCTTAAGGAAATTTTATTTTTTCTTTTTTAAGCATTGAAACTAGTTCAAGATTTTGATGTCAATGAGCAAATCTAAACTCACAAAATTATTCTGCAGCACTTAAAACTGCGCAAATATCTTAGAAGCCTAATTCTTGTATGGATGTAAACTGTATCTTCATGGGCAGAGCAGATCTATGTAGAAGCTGGACTAAGCGCTTAGTACAGAAGTGGAGGTTCGTTTTACTTATGTGGTGCTTGACTTCATTGGGTCTCCGGTTTTCTTTCTGTGGATTGAATTAGCTTATATCATCTTCGGGATCTACTATTCTCCACTGGAAAAAAACTGAAATAAAAAAGTTAGGTCTAAAGCCAAGACAGTGTAAGAGTAAGGAATCCGACCTAAGAAGGTCTAACTTCAATGTCAGCACATAAACTATTTCTCTCCCAAATGTGTTCTTTGACCATCTGCTTTGTACCTTCAATATCGATACTAGGCTGTATGCCAGCCTTCAAGAACCTCCAAAGCTGACTCCTCGAAAGCACTTTACAGAATCCAGTTTCTGCTTTAGTTCTTGGTAGATAGAAAATTATTTCCCCTGGTGACAACTGAAATCGTTGTCCAAAACCCCTTAAAAGTACTTTCTTAGAATTTTTTGTATTGTTACCTAGTTGGCAAGGGAGAGTTCTGTTACATTCACCGAGTCAGCAAACGTTTACCGACTCGCCTCCAGAACGGCCTTGGAGTATGAAAGAATTTGTAGGAAAGAAAGTGACCTTGTTTTAATGTGTTTGCCAAAAGGCACTGTTAGTTATAAAGTAGAATTCTTATGATGTGTTGAAAGCAACTGGCTTTTGAGTCTTGACATTTTTTTTCACATTACAAATAATTTGTATTTTGTAGTTCGGTAATGTTGTCAACCATGCATCTTCTGTCACATTTCCAGGGTCAGTGAACCACCCTGTCAGTACTCCCCGAAAGAGATACCTGCATTGGACATTTGAGGCAAAGGGAACTTTAAATCGGTTGCCTAATATTGAGCAATAAATCAGTGACAAGGTCCTTGGATCCTGTTGCCAAGTCACTAACTCAGCATAGATGAAGGCGTATCAGTTGAATTCTCCTTTCAGTGGGGATCTTTTAGAAATGCAAGTGTGTAATGTTCTCGGTCAGTCCTGCGTCTTTGTGAGACAGGTTTTGTTCCACAAGGGTGGTTGCTACATACTTGCTGGTTATTTATTTATTTATTTTTTGCCCCAGGTGCATTTTGTTCCAGACGCTGGAACTGTGGCCCAGATTGTCTACACCGATGACCAGGTCCGTCCACCACAGCAGGTGGTGTACACGGCAGATGGTGCCTCTTACACATCAGTGGATGGTCCGGAGCACACGCTGGTCTACATCCATCCCGTGGAAGCTGCGCAGGCACGTGAAGGACTGTGGTTTATAGTTTGTTTGTTAATCAGTTAATTCACCAATTACTTAGGTTTACTCTCTGCCACTCACTGTGCTATTTGCTGGTGATACAGGAAATATTCATATAAGATTTATGCTCTCAAGGAGCTTATAACCAACTGGGCAGAGGAAGATATTGTTTATTTATTTAAATTAAATGTAATAAGGAGTTAGAGCACTAACCTCTAATGAGTTCTTTCCCCAACTGACTATTGATATTGATTTTTTTTTTTTTTTTTTTTTTTTTTTTTTTGTGGT
>NW_006784184.1:1721332-1726664 GCF_000442215.2 Lipotes vexillifer
GGAAGCCCTGATTTTTTTTTTTTTTTGTGGTACGCGGGCCTCTCACTGCCGTGGCCTCTCCCGTTGCGGAGCACAGGCTCTGGACGCGCAGGCTCAGCAGCCATGGCTCACGGGCCCAGCCGCTCTGTGGCACGTGAGATCTTCCCAGACCGGGGCACGAACCTGTGTCCCCTGCATCGGCAGGCGGACTCTCAACCTCTGCGCCACCAGGGAAGCCGGATATTGATTTTTTTTAAAATTATAAATTTATTTATTTTTGGCTGTGTTGGGTCTTCATTGCTAAACCCAGGCTTTCTCTAGTTGAAGCCAGCAAGGGCTACTCTGTGTTGTGGTGCGTGTGCTTCTCATTGCAGTGGCTTCTCTTGCTGTGGAGCATGGGCTCTAGGTGCTTGGGCTTCAATAGTTGTGGCTCACGGGCTCAGTAGTTGTGGCTCGCGGGCTCTAGAGCCCAGGCTCAGTAGTTGTGGCGCACGGGCTTAGTTGCTCTGCAGCATGTGGGATCTTCCTGGACCAGGGCTCTAACCTGTGTCCCCTGCATTGGCAGGTGGATTCTTAACCATTGCACCACCAGGGAAGTTCCTGATTGATTTTATTAACAAGATTATCAGCTTTTACTTTTCCTAAGGTATCAACAGCCAGGCCAAACATGGTAACTTAATCAAGACAGATCAGTGAAAACATGCGGATTTTTTTCAGTTAAACGAGGGATCCTACTAGCTTATTAACTGCTATTTACTAATAACTTACTGATGCGTAGAACTGTAATAGAAGCACAGGTAAAAACTGTACAATTATAGCTACTTTCATTTTTTTGCCAGTGACTCTGAATATTAGTTTCCAAATGCATGACACGAATATTCCCCAATATATAAATATTAGTTTGTATGGGACTTCCCTGGTGGTCCAGTGGGTAAGACTCCACGCTCTCAATGCAGGGGGCCCAGGTTCGATCCCTGGTCAGGGAACTATATCCCGCACGCATGCCGCAACTAAGAGTCCGCATGCTGCAACTAAAAAGATCCTGTGTGCCACAACTAAGACCTGGCGCAGCCAAAATAAATAAATATTAAAAAAAATGTTAGTTTGTATTGTCAGCACTTTACAGTGTACAAAGCACTTTTAAACATATTAAAAGAGAAATCAGTTCCATGGTTTATAGTAGGATCCTGGTAATAAAATTTTGCCCTCATGCAATATTTAATCAAGAGACTCAAATCACTCCCAAGAAGACATGGGACCCACCTAATAAATACCTTTCAAATCTACATAAAGATGAAATTGCCTAATAGTCAGATGGTACTTTTGGAATGTCTTTTCTTAGTTTTAGTCCCCTAGCTGTATTAAAATAAGTGCATGTAGATTATGTGAAGAATGTCCTGTGACCAACTTTTGGTTCATTACTGGGTTGCTAAATGTCTGAATTATGATACTTTTTTAAAATTGTCAAATATAAGAAATCTGACACTGGCTGAAATTCTCTTTTACAGTTCTCTGGAATCAACACTTAACCTTAGTTCTTACACCCATAGGTTTGCTAAAGCCTCGGGCAAGTTAAGTCTCAGAAAGAATATTTTTCTGGACTGGAGGTTTTCTGTGGTACCCTGGCTAAAATCATTTTGAAGATTTTCCTTCTCCATTTATCTTCGCTGTACCATGACCCAAATTATGTGTTTATAATCAGAACTTTTAAAATTATGATTTTACTGGCTTTTATCCAAAAAAGAATCTGTGGAACATTAAATTCAATTTATTTTCCTTCTACTTCTCTTGTGATAATGAGAGTGCATTTCTATTTGAAAGAGCTGTAATCCTTGGGTATACAGTACTCTTCTATTTGTTGGTATATCTCCAACTATTTTCATTTAATTGCAAGGCTTCCCCTGTGATAGAGTGTTACGTGTTGAATGCATGCCCCCTTGTTCATGGCATGACTTTTTAATCAAGTGTGACATTCGGTCTCAGGAGAGGCTTTGCTTTAGAGTAAACTCCTGAAGTATGAAGTGTGTTAGCCAATAGAGGTGGTTAGCTTTTACAATCTCTTTGGAGCCATCTGGATGAAAGGCTTTAGCAAAATGTAAGATTACTATCTTTATCTTCTTTGTTAATGAAAGATTATTACTAGCTATTTGGTAGTTAACTCTCTCAAGAATTGGTGCTTAGCAGTAGTATAATTTTTCCTGTGTAGATGAGCTGTCTAACGATCTATCGATAAGTTTTTGTTGTTGTTTGTTTAGACGCTGTTTACAGACCCAGGCCAGGTAGCTTATGTCCAACAGGATGCTACAGCTCAGCAGGTAATGAGTTGCTTTTTTGCCTTTTTGTTGATTGTGGGTAATACTGAAGTTACCCTTCCCTGGAATGCCCCCAACCCTCTGTACTGTGCATTCTCTGGATGTCTATTTCTCATGCGTTTAGAATATCCTCAATGTCCGTTAATGAAAACAAAGCAGGACATGACACTAACACACTCCAACCAGTATACATTGCAATAGCGTGGTAATAAAAAAATGATTTGTCAGGGAAATTTAAGCATTAAATTAAAATAAGCATATCAACTGGATATTGGTTCAAGTTCCAGAGAGTAATCCTGAGTTTCAAAAGTGTCTATGGAAATTGGGAAACATTTTAGTACTTGGTATTTTTTTTAAAATTATTGAATTATAGTTGCTATACAATGTTGTGTTAGTTTCTGGTGTACAGCAAAGTGATTCAGTTATATATATAATATATAATATATATATTCTTTTTTCATATTCTTTTCCATTATGGTTTATTACAGGACATTGAATATAGTTCCATGTGCTATACAGTAGGACCTTGTTGTTTATCTATTTTATATATAGTAGTTTGTATCTGCTAATCCCAAACTTCGAATTTATCTCTCCCCCTCCTTTCCCCTTTGGTAACCATAAGTTTTTTTTCTCTATGTTTGTGTATCTGTTTCTGTTTTGTAAATAAATTCATCTGTATCATATTTTAGATTCCACATACAAGTGATATCATATGATATTAGATTTTCTCTTTCTGACTTACTTAGTATGACAATCTATTTTTAAATATTAGGGGAGAATTCCTGCTTAAGTTACATATATATTTAGCGGCGACCTTCCTCATTCTACTTTCAGAGAATTGAGATTCTTCTTGGTTTTCTTTTGAAACATTTCTTTCCTTTTATCTATATTTCTAATATATCCTACTTGACTTTGAGGGACTTCTTCGTTATTTTCCTCCAGGTTTGCAAAAGTGATAAGGAAGGTGCAGAAACTAGATATTGTCAGTCTTACCCTCAAGGGAATGTGAATCCAAATAGTTTTATTTTCATGTTGGCTAGTATGACTCTTATTTAGCTATACCACTGAGTGTCATGAGTAATTATCAAGTAAATTCTCATTAGTAAGCACTTTCTGCTTTTAAAATTTTTTAGTAGGTGATTTGGAAACTTGCATTTTAAAATTTGGAAAATGAACAGTAATTGTGTTGATATTATTTATGAAATCTAGCGAGAATTAGGAGTCTTCGTCATAGCAGTTATGGTTGAATTTATTCCTGACTGGTAGTGACCTACAATTTTGTGGGTCTGCCGTCTTGTATGAGAACTTGTCTTAGTTCATCTGGGCCGCTATAACAGAATGCCATACACGGGGTGGCTTACAAACAACAGAAACTTATTTCTCACAGTTCTGGAGGCTGGGAAGTCCAAGACCAAGGTGCCAATAGATTTGTTGTCTGGTGAGAGCCCTCTTCCTGTTCACAGATGGCTGTGCCCTCACATGGCAGAAGGGGTGAGGCTGCTCTCTGGAGTCTTGTATAAGGGCACTAATCCCATTCATGGGGGCTCTACCCTCATGACCTAATCACCTCTCAGAGGCCCCACCTCCTAACACCGTCACAATGGGGATTAGGTTTCGACATATGTATAAACTTCAGGGAGACACAAATGTTCTGTCGCAGAGTTACTATTTTATTTTAGTAATTTTGTACTAGTTAAGTTTACTCTTGATAAAACAAATCATGTCCATTTCTGTGAATATTTATTGATTCCACCAAGCAAGCAATGGATAGATTTAATTCATTGTTACAACTTGGAAGGAAAAAAATAAAATGAAATGCTTTTGTGTTTCACAGATGATTAATTCATTCACTAATATTTGGAGTAATGATTTTTTTTCATAAAAAGTTGAAGCAATACAAAATAAAAGAGAAGTACATTAAAAAACCCAAACAAACAAATTCTGCCCAGGAACATCCTCATTCATTTACAATTGGTAACTATTATTCTAGACTTCCTCCCAGACATAAAACAGAGAAAGATAAACAAGCAGGGGAAAATTGTGCCCTAAATGCTATTATTAATCTAAATACTTTAAACTTAAATTTTCTTGAGTGTAATAGAAGGAAAGCGAATGGAGGTGAACCGGAAAGAGGTTGGAGTCCTCACGGTTTCCTAACTGGCCTTGGGCTCTGGTCCCCTGTGTCCTCAGCTCTTGCTGTGATGACCTGACATCAGCGCACTGACACTTCCTCCCCCTCCTCTTCTCCCCCACTGTTTGGTGTTAGTTGCATTGTTATTGTAACTAATGTATCTATGTTCTGTTCAGTAACCACAGCTCCTTAGAATTTTGCTCCATTATCTCCTGGCATTTAATTTATACAAATCTTGAGTCTAATTTTGATTATTGTCCTCATTCCTTTTCTATCTTAATGACTGTTTGAGTGTTTCTTTATCCTTGAAGTTTTTCTTTGAAGTCTAATGACTTCACCAGCATTTGAATCAGAATTCCCTAGGACAGGGTGTGTCCTTTTCATGTATAGGTTAAGACTCCGTTTCGGGAACATTTTCATCTATTAGGTTTTTGAAGATCTATTCAGTTTCATTTGATATGTTCACTTTTCCAGGAATATCATATATTGACTCTGCTTTCTATAGCTAACATTCTCTCTGTGATCATTTTTATATCTATTCTTTTCCACGTTATTTGTGTAATTTCCTTTATGTCCCCCATATTTCCTTACTGTTTTTTAAACTTTTTAATTAAATTATAACATACATATGGAAAAGTGCAAAAACTTATAAGCAATAGTGCAATGATATATCACGAAGTGAACACACTCTGTAACCAACACCCAGATTAAATAATAGAACATTACCATCTCCTAAAAGCCATCCTCACACTCTCTCCTAATCACACTTCTCCTTCCCTGCTCCTCAAAGGTCACACTCTCCTGCCTGCTGACACTGTAGACTAGTTTTCCATGTTTTTGAACTTTATATGAACAGAATACCTTAGTATGGCTTTCTTTTTTTCTTTTTTTTTTTTTTTTTTTTTTTTTT
>NW_006784184.1:1726698-1737365 GCF_000442215.2 Lipotes vexillifer
TTTTTATTTGTTTTTTTTTTTTTTTTTTTTTTTTTTTTTTTTTTTTTTTAATTTTTATTTTGGCCTTGCCACTCAGCTTGTGGGATCTCAGTTTCCCGATCAGGGACTGAACCCAGGCCACGGCAGTGAAAGTGCCAAAACCTAACCACTAGACCACCAGGGAACTCCCCTTTTTCTCTTGTTCTTTTGTTTAACATTCTGTGTGGGAGAGTCACATTGTTCATGTTGTTGGGTGCCCCCGCGATTTTCTTCCCTTCTGTTTTTGTTGCTATATCGTGTTCAGTTTTATGAAAGTACCATAATACATCCAGGAGTGTGATCCTCCCTCCACTTTGTTCTTCAAGAGTTTCCTGGCCCTTTGCTTTTCCATACACATTTTAGAATCAGCCTGAAGTTTCCACCGAAGTCCTGCAGGAAACTTACTGGCATTTCGTTGTATCTATGGATCAGTTTGTGAATAATTGACATCTTCATAATATTGAGTCTTCCAATCTGTAAATATGATCTATCCACGAGTTTGTTTATTTTTAAAATTTTTATTGAAATATAGTTGATTTACAATGTTGTATTAGTTTCAGGTATACAGCACAGTGATTCAGTTATACATACGTGTATAAATATATGTATTCTTTTATTACATTCTCTTCCATTATAGGTTATTACAAGATATTGAGTATAGTTCCCTGTGCTACACAGTAGGTCCTTTATTTTATTTTATTTATTTATGTTTGGCTGCATTAGGTCTTCGTTGCTGCGTGCGGCCTTTCTCTAGTTGCGGCAAGCGGGGCGACTCTTTGTTGCGGTGCGCAGGCTTCTCATTGCGGTGGCTTCTCTTTGCTGCAGAGCACGGGCTCTAGGCACATGGGCTTCAGCAGTTGTGGCTCGTGGGCTCTAGAGCGCAGACTCAGTAGTTGTGGCGCACGGGCTTAGTTGCTCCGCGGCATGTGGGATCTTCCCAGACCAGGGCTCAAACCTGTGTCCCCTGCGTTAGCAGGTGGATTCTTAACCACTGCACCACCAGGGAAGTCCCAGTAGGTCCTTGTTGGTTATCTATTTTATATATCATAGTATCCTTGAGTTTTAAATAAAAGTTGAAAATTGTCTTCTGGGTAGAGGTTTTTCGATAGGTTTACTCCTAGATATTTGGTGTCTTGATGGTATTGTAAATTATGGTATGATTTTTAAAAATTTTATTTTCTAAGTTCTATTTCTGATTTTCTTGATAAATAGTCAGGTTGTCTATGATTACTGACATTTTTACTTCTTTCCAATATAAGGAAAAAAATCCAAAACTGGATTTTTTCCTTCCAGTTTTATTGAGATATAATTGACATATAGCACTGTATTATAAGTTCAAGGTATACGGAATAATGATTTGACTTACCTACATCGTGCAGTAATTGCCACAATAAGTTTAGTGAACATCTGTCATCTTCAAAATTAAACAAATGGGAAAAAATTTTTTTTGGTGATGAGAACTCTTAGCATTTACTCTCTTAACAAGTTTCACATATAGCACACAGCAGTGTTCATTATATCTATTGCATTGTACATTACACCCCTAGGACTTATTTATCTTGTAACTGGAAGTTTTACCCTTTGACCACCTTCATCCAATCCCCCCTCCCCCATCCACCACCTCTGGTAACCACAAGGGGCATCTCTTTTTCTATGAGTTTGTATGTTTGTTTTTGAAGTATAATTGACCGACAATACTGTGTTAGTTCCTGTTACACAACATAATGATTTTTTTCTATACATTTCATACATTCCGCCATGTCTAGTTATGATATGTCACCATACAAGGATATTACTCACTGACTGTATTCCCCACACTGTACATTTCATACCCATGACTCACTTATTTTGTAACTAGAAGTTTGTACCTCTTAATCTGCCTCACCTATTTCTTTCCTTCCCCCACCCTCTGATACTCTGGTAACCACCTGTTTGTTCTTTGTCTATAACTCTGTTTCTGTTTTGTTATGTTTGCTCACTTACATCTTTTATTTTTTATTTCTTCTTTTGTCCCCCCTTGGTCTGCTGGCTAAGATCTCCAATACATTACTGAACAGAGGTGGTGCTAGTAGGTTTGTAGATTTCTCATTTTCCTTCCTGATGGCAGAAGAAAAACTTTCACTACTTTACTATTAAGAATGATGTTTAGTGCAGGATTTTCTTTTCTTTTTTTTGGTTGCACTGTATGGCTTGGCTTGCGGATCTTAGTTTCCCGACCAGGGATCGAACCCGCGCCGCCTGCAGTGGAAGCGCAGAGTCTTAACCACTGGACTGCTGGGAAGTCCCTAGTGCAGGATTTTTATAAAAAGAACACATTGATTAAGAAAGCTCCCTTTATTTATAGTTTTTAATGTGTGTTTCTTATTGATTGATGTTGATTATTATTCATGGATGTTGATTTTTATCAAATGCTCCTTTTGAATCTGTTGAGATTTTTCTCTTTACTGTTAATAAGGTGGATTATATTAATTGATATTTAAAAGTTAATCCAGCCTCGCATTCTGTAATAAACTCTATTTGATCCTTTTCGTATATGTCTGGATTTGGATTTGGTCTGCTAATATTTCGTTTGGGGTTTTATATGTTTATTCAATAGTTCACTGTATTTTAGCCAGTGTATTTGATATTTTTTTCTTTTAAAGTAGCTTTCATCTTGATGATATTTTTTTCTTTTAATAACATCCTGAAAAGCTACATCATCATTTTTGTTGGCTGTATAGTATTCTATTATGGGGATGTACTATTATTTATATTCTCCATCTATTGTTTTATATGTAGGTTCTTTCTTTCTTTTTTGCTACTATAAAGAACATTCTTACAGATGTCATATCAGATTATTTCCTTAGAATAAATTCCCCAAAGAGAAATGTTAGAGACTAAAGGTAGTCACATTTTAAATTATTTAAGAACGAAGATTTTTGTGAAAGTGAAAAAAGATACAAATATAAAAATCAAACACTTTAAATAAAAAGTTAGAATCCTAAATTTGAATTAGAATATCAGTATGAACTCATGACTTTTTTTCTCTCAAAAAACATGTTTTCTAGTTCTGGCCACTGAAAAGGTTTAGATGAAGTCATCAGTCCAGTAGCAATGGTGTAGTCTCAGTTTTCCAATAAAAGGAATCAGGGCTACTTAGAAAAATGACAGATTCTAGCCCTGGGGCAGAAAATGTACAAGATGTGCCTGAAACATCTTGTCTTATCAGAATGCAAGGAAGCGAGTAAAAACTTCTCTTCTGGGGTCCTGGGAAGGAACTCAAGATCTAACTTGAAGGGGCCAAAATGGGACAATTTGACTCATAAAAAAGGAAAAATATCTACAGTAGATTGAAACACATTAAATATATTTAAAATCCACAAGTTCATACTGATATGAAAAGAAATAACTCTTTGGTCACTTTTTGAGGCTGCTAGGGGACCACCACATTATTAGGAAAAGTGGTAAATGGCTGGAAAGAATCCAGCCTTCCCCCCCCCCCCAGAGTGTCCTCAGGTAAACAATCACTTGATGAGGGAAATTTCATTATAGAGGCATCCAACTAATAAAGAAAGGGGGGACGACTGGCTTAGAGTCTCACCATTTTTCATCTCCTATCATCAGAAAAAAGCTGATGAGGCACTTTGTAATGAATGGATCAACTTACCCCTCTGAACATTGTCAATATCACTAAAAAGAGAGAACATTCATTATAGGGTTCCTGGTGTTGTGTACCTCCTCTTGACATACAGCACTGTATTTTTCCACATAAGAGGTATTCCTCCCCCAAAATTGAACCTGAATCTGATCGAGTCTCTAGATTTCACTGCTAACTAATAGGAAGCACAGTAAACAAAATGGAACAAGTTACAAGACACACAAGGATGCAGTTAGCACCATCTAGACTGCGGGAAGCAGACAAATTGCAGAGGAAAAGAAGAGAAATGGAACTTACAGATTAAAGGAGACTTCAGAGACATAGCAGTCAGATGCAGCACGTGGACCTTGATTGGGTCCTGATTTGAACAAACCAACTGTAAAAAAAAATTATGAGACAATTGGGGAGATCCTAACAATAATTGGATATTTGGTGATGTTAAGGAATGATTATTTTTTAGGTATGATAATAAATAAAATATAAAAGTCCTTTTCTTGTAGAGATATCTACTGACCTACTTAGAGATGAAAATATATAATGTTTGAAGTCTGCTTCAAAACAATCGAGTGAGGGGGAAGGTGGGCGGGAGAACAGTTGAAGGAAGGTGAGCTCTGAGTTGATAATTGTTGAAGCCGAGTGATGGGTACATAACATGTATTATACTATTCTCTCTATTTGATATAGGTTTGAAATTTGTCATTATAAATGGGCAAGTCATTTTGATAGGACTTTCTAAATTGCTTTTCAGATGCTGAAAAAGTTTACATTCCCACCAACAGTGTATGAGATCGCCCATTTCCACACGCCCTTGCCACGTTGGGTATTTGCATTCTTTGAATATTTTGCCAATCTGATAAGGAAAGTGGTTATTTTGTTGCTTTAATTTTAAGGTATCCTTTTAATTAGAGGTTTTGTTGCCATTTGCACCTTAGAGGGCCCTTCATCTTCTCCAGTCTCCAGAAACAATCTGCCTGTTTATGTTTTGTACAAAAGAAAAGTTGTTCTCAGACAGCTCTGTGAACCCGGCATAACAGGCAGTACAGCCATTGCCTTAGCATCTGTCTTTATTGCAGTTTCCTTTCAACCCGCACGGTTTTTATTTCCGGCTGTAACACCTCAGTGATTATCAGTTTATTCCATGACCTGGATAGATTCTGGATAGAAAGTTAGAGTGAGGGTTTAACGTAGATGATGGGTGCTTTTTTTTTTTTAATCCTTAGCAAAAAGGTTCCTGTTTTTTCAATTGTCTGTAGTGGTGGCAAAATCCATTTGAAACCTTTTTCATATACGTATTCCCTCGTCCGTAAGGAAGGCAAGGGACTCTCCAGACCTAGAAGCACAGTCTCCGCTTTGTTTCTGAAAAGGAACATGTGTGGCTCCCCACACACTGAGAGGAAAATATGCTGCCCTCATAATTGGTCTCAGTAGGAACCCGGAGCATTCTCTTGTGTTTGCTGCTGTCCAGTGTAGTTTCATGTTTCACTCTCGGATAAATTGTATACTGAAATACATTATGTCGTTTCAGAAATAATTACCGAGAGTGATGCTAAGTGGGAAGGAGAAAGTATACCATGAGTTTAACAAATTCCTTTTCCTCTCGCCATGCTTTATTGTGCGTGACAAAATGAACGGGCGTAAACTATTTTTGTTACTAATCTTTTCCTCTAAGTGGAGTGGACACCACGGCTCCCCGCCCTGCTGCCTGGCTGTTGCCTCAGGAGCAGGTGTGTTACCTCGTTGCTCGTCAGTCGCTCGGGTACTAACGGTGTACGCGCTGTTTACCTTCTCCTTGAATCGACTCAGGTCCACAGGGGCCATTGTGATGTAGTAGAAAAGCAGGGCAGAGTCAGAATGTGGATTTCCTCTCTGCCACTTAGGAGCTGGGTGGTAAAGTGATCTGGCCTCAGAGGAATTTAGATACATGCCTGGCACGCAGTAAATGTCAGTTGAATTTGAATTATTAATGAAACAAATCTGTAATGCATTCCTACTGTGTGTTAAGGTCCATGCTATCTGAAATACACAGTTCTTACCTACAAATGATTATCCCCGCTTTCCATCCCTTTTCGACTGTAACTTGCATGATTCTGGTATATGTTCCACCTGTGCTTTAGCATCAGTCCCTCTAAGAAATGCTGAAGGCTTCAAGCCTTTTCTTTGCCACAGCCTTTGAGGTGAGTTCCAGCCCAGGGACGAGGAGGTTGTCCGTCTGTTTTGATGTCAGCTTTCTCAGCAGTGGCGAGAAGCCAGCAGTAACTTGCCTGACCGCAGTCTTTCTAGCAGCATCTGTTGGGGAAAAATACAGCTCAGCTTCATGGGAGTAACTCCCAATTGCTGAATCCATTCTTTCAGGTTGGCTCTGCAAAGAGGTAAAGAATTTATGAGGAGTGGAGGTGGATATATGCTTTGGTTTGTTCAGTGTGTGATAACATTCATCACTAAGGCTGGCATAAGCTTTGAGTGGCTTAGAGTAAAGGGTGATATCGAAGCTGCGCTCTGAGACAGCAAGTGGGAGCCGATCAGATCAGGGTGCAGAGGGGGTGGCAGATGCAGTTCTGTTGCCAGAAGTCCCTGTTCTTTTGCTTGTTGACTCCTCATGTCAGTGGGCATTTTATTGTTGTTACTGAAGTTGAAGCGGAAACATCTCCCAGAATTTTGTCCTCCTGTCTACACTTCTGAAAGGCACTGAGCTACAGATGGAATGTCACGCAAGAGTCTGGCTCCTGGGTTAAGTGAATGCATGTTAAAACACGAATGTGCTATCTGAGGTAACTGATTTTATCTGCTTTCTTCAGCCTGAGGGTTTCCCATGTTGGGCAGTGACCTTTAACTGCCTTGGCAGGTCAGATTCTGTAATATTGTTTCTTTACAGAGTTTGAGAGGTTCTTAGATGCACAACTGAGAAAGGATGTTTCTCTGAAGAGCTGCAGAATGTCATTTCCCAAAGGGCCAGATGTATTTCCACAAACTAATCTTCATTGGATACCTGCTATGTGGCCAGCAGCCTTTTAAGGTTGTAAAGGAAATACATGCTGTCACCTCGGTCCTTAAGGAACTTACGATAATAATAATAATCTATTACTATTAATATTAAGCACTTACTAAATGCCAGACACTCTACTACTGGCCTCATATACACATTGCTCCACTTAATTCTCACAACAACCTATGAGGTATGTATTACCATGCCCGTTTTACAGATAAAGAAACACAGGTTCAGAGAAGTGTGTTAACTTGCCAGCATCTTAATCCAAATCTGTCTGACTCCAAAGACTGTGGTCTGTTTGCGTGAGGTACAGTTAGAGAGGCAAGCTGGGCTCCCAGGAAAATGCACACGAATTGGCAATGGAGACAAAGCTACGAGGAACAGCTAAGGTGTGACATGTCAGAACCAAGATTCTGAAAGATCTTGGCAGACTGAAAGAACAGAAAAGACAATAAAATGAAATTTACTAGAGATACATGGCCATTTAAGTAAAAATCAGCTATGTAAGTCCTGAGCAGGAGAAAAAGGGTTCAGTAGCGCTCTTTGAGCGGACAAGAGGACCCAGTGACCTGCCAGTTCCAAATGGGGAGCACTAGGACGTGGCGGTCTCCAGTAAACGCTGGTGCAAGCTGATGGGGATCCGCTGAGGGGTGAATGGACACAGCAGGACTGTGAGCAATGGGTCAGTGCATGAGGGCTTTTGGTCTCGAAGTGCTGGAGGAACTGTCTTCACGTGGCACAGAGGAGGCACTTACTTGGTGTAACTCGAGAGGGAAGTCGGGGAGGTCTTGACTCCACGGGAACATCGCTGAGCTGTTCCAGAACCATCCGGGCTGCCTAGTGGGCAGTGTGAGGAAACGTGGGGTGGGATTCTGTGACTCCAGGGGCTGCAGAAGGTCAGAGCAGAGAGCGGACGCTGTTCCCAGAGAAAGCGGACGACGAGGACGGGGTTTAGACGGCTGCCGAGGGAAGAGCATTCTAGGCGAGGAAAGACAAAGAAAAAAGGGAGTAGGCACTTCCAAACACGTGTCTTACTTGTTGAACGGGGGAGGGCATGGCTTGAGTATGAGTAATGGTGCTAACAGGGCAGGAGAAATGCACTTTCATCAGAGGGATCTGAGTGGTATATATCCCGAGGCCGCTTATTTAGGAGGTGAGAACTTTTAAGGTACCATTATTTTCTTCCGGTGTATTTGGTAAAGTTGCATTAATCGAATCCATGACCCAAACCGTGTCTTATTTGCAAGAGAGTAATTTCAGTGTGATGAACAGAGTAGGCATCTCTTTCCTTGTTACTTATAAACCTCGGCCTCTGTGAAGTGTGTGACAGGAGAGCTGGTACCTGCTGAATTTTACCAACTGCGCCTTGCACCACATGTTCAATTTTAAAGCCACGTGGTTGAAGGTGGGCCAGATCTTTACCTGCATTATGGTGTGGCCCCCTGCAGAGGCAGGAGGGTCCCCACCCCAAACCAAACTGAGGCTGATGATACCACACATGCTCCAGGAGGGTTTGGAAGGGTTCGTTACTTTCATATTTGAAGTCTCCGGGGAGACAGGGCAGGCCCCTCATGCAGGTTTGGAAAGGCTGAGAGAGCAAGGAAGTGGGACTTGAGGTGAAGCTGGGATCAGCACGACAGTCCCCAGCACGTGGTCAGGGGCTTGTGGGATCTGAAACTCCCGCTGGCACCGGCGGTGCCCAGATGTTGGGCAGAAACAGCAAAAAGGAAAACAGATCCCTTATTACAGCCCATAGATGGAAATGAGTCATTTCTGCAGGGCCTCAAAGGGAGCTGGCGAGAAGAGTATTGCGCCAAAACCTTGTGTTCTGCGTGTGTCCCAGCTAACCCCAAACAGGCTGAACTAACGTTACGATTAAATGTCGTCCAGGGCGCGTTGCCGGTGCACAGCCAGGTGCTACCTTCACTTGAGGGTGTGGGTGGCTCGGACCCTTTGGCGACCCTGCAGAGCCCCATGGCCAGACTGGAGGCCAAGGACGAGGAGGACTCAGAGGACTCGGAGGAGGAGGAGGAGGACGGTGGAGACACAGACCTGGACGACTGGGAGCCTGACCCCCCTCGGCCCTTCGACCCGCACGACCTGTGTACGTAGAGCCGCCTCTCGGGAGCGTGTGTGGGCGCAGGGCGGGCTGGCCCCTGCCGGGGCTCCTGGCGCAGATGCTGCGCCCGGTCTAGGTGTCGCCCTCACTCCGTCCTCAGGCAGCCTGTGAAGGAGGCCCCGGCTGTCCCTAGAGTTCTTTTTGTACCGATGAGTGGACTGAAGCCCAGGGGTAGCTGGGCGGCCTGCTCAGTGCCCCACGGGGCCGGGGCTGGGTCAGGACCGTGCCTCAGTCTCTGATCCCAGAGCTCCAGCTGCCAGACCGTGATGTGGTCCAGTCCTGGCAGATCCGGCCATTTCCGATTCCACAAGTTCCCTTCCTGCTTTACCTCTCTTCATACCGACCTGAAAAAATGCCTGTTATAAAAAGACGCCTGTTCTGAAGAGATACCCCAGGCACCAGAGCGCTGCATTTTTCTAGCTCGACTAACGCTCCCCACAGTCTTGTGAGGTCGGCAGCTTTCCCAAGGTCGTGCTCAGTTGTTCAAGAGTCAGGGTTCGAACTCGGGTGTCTGCTGGCTGCAGGTGCCCAGGACGACTGCCTGTCCGTCTTGCCTGCTTGGGGGGCGGGTCCTGCTTCCACCCACCAAGCCATTGCCGCTGCCCATCAACTTTGTGCCTAGATGACAAAGTCCTTATCTCCCCTTGTGAGTTACGAGACTCTGCAGAGCTTTGAGGTCTCACCGTATTTCCCCTGGACCTTCTGTGTCGTGGTGGTAGGTCTGTTTGCATGGGGCCAGTGTTCATCTCCAGGCCCAAAGAAGGGCTTCCTCATTTTGCTTTTCTTTGAATTCATAAGTTTTCAAGGCAACTCCTTAGTCAAATACACAACACACAAGGTCACTTTGTGTTATAAATATTAATACAAGATAGCTCTCCATTATTGGAGAACTGTGGAAATTGAAAATACCCGTTTTCTAAGTCAGGTCATCGCACAGCCAGATTTGGGTAAACGATAATTGGTTAATTAGATTTGTTTAGGGTCATGAGTATGCTCTCTGTGTGGCCCAGTCACCTTTTTCTGTTTCGTGGCTGTACCTGTCTCATTCTGGCGGTGAGCTGACAGATGGGTGCCACTGGGAAAGGGGGTGAATGTGGATGCTTAGTGCCAACCGATCACTCGCAGAATGAGCTGAAAGTACATACCAGGGCTGGACTAATTGTGTCGTCCAGGTGAATGAAGGATGGGATGCTAAATTCATTCATCCAGGTGAATGAAGGATGGGATGCTAAATTCATTCATCCAGGTGAATGAAGGATGGGATGCTAAATTCATTCATCCAGGTGAATGAAGGATGGGATGCTAAATTCATTCATCCAGGTGAATGAAGGATGGGATGCTAAATTCATTCATTTCAGCATTACCTTCACACAGTACACACGGAAATCTCAAACTCAACAGCGCTCTTCCTGTTGATTTAGACACGCCCAGACAATAAGGCTTCTGTAACTCCCTTTGAGGAAACTGATTAAACAGTATATTGTCAGGTTTTTAAAAAACAGCTTTATTGTGATATAATTTACATACTATAAAATTCACCTAATTTACATATTATAAAATTCTCATCAGATTTTTCAACATTTAGCCTAAGAAGCTCCTCTTTTCTCTTTTCAGACACGTTATAATTGATTTGTAAGTTTAATGCCACTATTTGAATGAATATCCAGTAGAGGAATAAATCACGGCCTCTGCAAGTTATTTCCGGCAGGCCACAAGCTAATTCTGCCTGATTTTAGAAGAAAGGTACAGGATTTTAGTGGTCTCTGAGGAGTAATGTATTACAATGGAATGGGTATTGCAGTTGTAGGAGTTCATTGAGTTTGGGCTGGGAAATTTAGATTTGGGGATTTTTCAGGTTGGAACTTTTTCCCTGAGACTGTCACGTTGAGGATTTCTCTCTCGTGTAG
>NW_006784184.1:1738705-1835682 GCF_000442215.2 Lipotes vexillifer
TAACGCACACTCGTCCGTGTGCCCGAAGCATGGCCCCCTGCATCCGATCCCCAACCGGCCGGTGCTGACTCGGGCGCGGGCCAGCCTCCCCCTGGTGCTGTACATCGACAGGTTCCTGGGCGGTGTGTTCTCCAAAAGGCGTATCCCCAAGCGCACCCAGTTCGGCCCCGTGGAGGGGCCACTGGTCAGGGAGTCGGAGCTGAAGGACTGTTACATCCACCTCAAGGTAATTTATGTTTCAACATAGTCCAGTCTCGTTCTGACGATTTTTAAGGGGCACGCATTTTCCCACCAAGCCTCTTAATGCAATCTCATAGCAGTTCGCTAGTATTTTTCTTTCTATGCTTGACTTGTTTCAAATGGAGACGTTTTCTCTCTCACCAATGACACAGAGGGTACAGTTTCAGTCCCCGAAGTCTCAATGTGAATAATTCTGAGAGGTGTAGTTCTCAGGGTCTGGATTAGTCTGGGAGGGCTGCCAGAATCAAACACGACAGACCGGGGGAGCTTAAAGAACCGATGTTTGTTTTCTCACAGTCCTGGAGGCTGGAAGTCCAAGGCCAAGGTGCAGGCAAGGCTGGCCCCCTGTGAGGCCGCTCTCCTTGGCTTGCAGGTGGCTGCCCTGCGGCTGCCTTTGCACAGGGCTGTCCCTGTCTGCAAGGTTCCTCTGGAGCTTCTCTGTGTGTCCTGATCTCCCCTTCCTATGAGGACACCAGTCAGATGGGATTGGGACCCACTCTTTCAAAGCCCTGTCTCCGAATGCAGTTACATTCTGGGATACTGGGGGGCTAGGGCTTCAACATACGAATTTTGGGGGGGACACAATTCATCCCATAAAAGGGACTCGACAGCTTTTTTTTCAAATTAACTTTGACTGGAACACAGAATTACGTCGACTCATGTTATCTGTTAAGTGCCCATAATGTTTTTAGGAAAACCTCTTTTCAGTTTTTTTTTAATTAATTAATTAATTTTCAGTTTTTTAAAAAATTAATTAATTTGCTTATGTTTGGCTGTGTTGGGTCTTCGTTTCTGTGTGAGGGCTTTCTCTGGTTGCTGCGAGTGGGGGCCACTCTTCATCGCGATGCGCGGGCCTCTCACTGTCGCTGCCTCCCTTGTTGCGGAGCACAAGCGCTGGATGCGCAGGCTCAGTAGTTGTGGCGCACAGGCCCAGTTGCTCTGCGGCATATAGGATCTTCCCAGACCAGGGCTCGAACCCGTGTCCCCTGCGTTGGCAGGCAGATTCTCAACCACTGTGCCACCAGGGAAGCCCCTAATTAGTCGCATTTTTTGATGTGTTAGTTAATGATGAAATATCGACCAAAGCTGTACACTCAGGTTGCTAACTTTTAGATTTTGCTAAGTAATCCTCCTGTAGATGAGTCTTCAGAAAGTATCTTTTTCCTGTTCCATTCAGCAAGACACAATTCCAGTATCTTTCTAGATACAAAGGGGAGAATCAGCATATCTGGTTAATTTCAGGAACAATATCTTGTATATCATGACATGAATATCTATCATATTAGAGGTTTTGTGTATGTGTGTCTTTTTACTTTCACTCTGGTTGCAGGTTTCTCTTGATAAAGGTGACAGAAAAGACAGGGATTTGCATGAAGACCTGTGGTTTGAGTTGTCTGACGAGACCCTTTGTAACTGGATGATGTTCGTGCGCCCGGCCCAGAATCACCTGGAGCAGAACCTGGTGGCTTATCAGTATGGCCACCACGTGTACTACACAACAATCAAGAACGTGGAGCCCAAGCAAGAGCTTAAGGTACAGTGCTGGGTCAGTGGCGCCTTTGCTGGGAATCACAATTGCTTCGTGCTTTTCCTACTTTTCTTTTCCCTTTGCAGAGGGATTCTTTAAACAATGGTCCTTTTCTTGTAATTCACTTACTTACTGAGCACTTGCTGTGTACTGTACACTTCTAATAATCCCACAAATGAAACAGAATGAAAAGTATATGACTTTTAAGATCTGTCAAAGGCATTCATGAAGGTATGAGGCCCAGGGGTGAGGAATTAGTTGTTTTGGGGGCACAGGCAGGTCTGTGTGATTAAAGATGGGCTTTTACTTCACATCATTTACACATTCTAAGGAAGGAGTTAGTTGGGAAACAGGAGATCTTGTAAAATGGAATTCAGACGTATGGGCAAGATTTCTTTATCTGAAGACTCATTTTACCCAAAGAATTCTATGCACTGACTTCTGATTTTAGGAATATATTTTTGGGGGATAACGCTCTGTAGGAATTTGTCTAAATATTAACTCTTGATGATTAATGAAAATTCCGCTATGATTCTAAGGGAAAATCCCCTCTGCCCCACCCCCACCCCACCCCCATTTTTAAAGCTATGTTAGGAACATGGTAAAAAGAGGGGGTCAAAATATTAAAGTTATAAATGAAAAATATGTTAGAAATGATGGCTTTGGTACATGAACACTGAATAGCACTGTGCCTCAGTGTAGTAAAGTGAGAAATAGATACTTCTTTGGGGGGAACAAAGACCTAGACTTTGTTTAAAAGCTGCACAGACCCCGCGTCTTTGAAACTGTCAAGTTTAGATAATCCATAACCTCCAAAGAAAATGTGTAGAAGGAGATTCACATCTCACACCTGTATTCCAATAAATTCTTGATACTGAATGAATACTTTTTAACTGTGGAGGGGAGATTATTTTCTCTTTTAATGCAGTAGAAGGCAGACAGATACAATTAAATAAGAATATAATAGTTCAATATAATGAACAACCAAAACAACAGATAAAAAGAAAGCAACAGAATGGGGGAAATATTTGTAATACACGTTAAAAGGTTTGAGTATGCAAACTGAGAGAAAGTTGTGTGCCTCTAACCTCACTACATCCAGATGGACAATAAACAAGTATCGGGAATAGACTTTATTTGGGGGAGGACTCAAATAGTAAAGAAATGTTAAAAAATTTTTTTAAAGGTTGATAATTTAAAAACCCTTAAAGCAACTATGAGTTAATATTTTTGTTAATTTAAACTAGCAAAAATAAACAGATATAATACAAGGAGTGTGAGGGTTTAAAAAATAGGGATGTTTGTTTCAGAATTGCAATATTTTATAGAATGTTTCTGACAGTAGGCAGCAAAAATGTTCTTGGCTGAGTAAACCCAATCCTTGAAAATAAGTCTGAGGAAATAATTATAAGCAAAGATAGAGCTAGATACATTAGAATTTTGTAATTTTTTTACTGACTCAGACATTAAGATGCACCATTATTTTACACACCATTAAGAAAAAAAATACACTGCCAGCTGAGCTATGTTACAGTGCTTATTTTAATCAACAGAAATAGTTATTTTTATTGCAGGAGCTATTTTGGACTTATTTAGATACAATTTTGAAATCACATCACACTTATGCATATTTAAAAAGGCACACTATAAGCAAAATAAATTGGTTAAGGTATAAACTGCAGTCTGTGCAGTCTGACTTTTTTTTTCTTTAACTGGATCATTGTTTTACTTTATCATGGATGTTTGTGCTTTTGTCTATCTGTCATCTTCTGTGCCGTCAGGGTGTTGATGATGATGCAGTGTTTTTAGAATAAGTGCTCCTCTGTGACCTCTGGGATATTTTTCCAAGCCACTGATGGCTTTTCTGTAAGTTTTGATGCTGTGCTTTCGCATTGACTGAACCCATATGTGTCTTTTTCCTCAATTGAAACACATGTCCTTGGAAGTTGAGAGTTTTTTGATCAAGTCAGTGGGAAGTTTCTGATCACTCGATGTTTGATACCTTAATGAGAGTTCCTCCGGTATGATCACACCAGCCTTGCATTGCTTTGAAATTTCTTCCGTTTATTCTGAGGGAGATGGCAATTTTTTTTGGCCTTCATTTGCGTTGCTTAGCAAGTGTAGCACCTCACGGAGTGCCAGTGGGACACATAACCGGAATGCGGTGAGAATAGAAAGATCTCGGCCAGGTTTGTGCAGGAGCAAATGAAGGTGGTCATGGCTACGTCAGGGCAGTGACCACAGAATGCCATGGATTGGGAGGCACACTCTGATTTCTGAATCAGAGAATATGAGAAACATACCTCTTGGAATCAATGAACAAGGCAGAATTTATAACAGCAGAATGGTAAACTACCTAAAAGTCCAACCACAGGGTCATGGTCAAGTAAAGTATAGAATACAGACTCTGTAGAATATTATTCCGCAGTTGAAAATGAAGTCTCTCTGTGTGATTATTTCCATATGGTTAAAATAATGTTCCACAACAGTTGTATATGATGGATTCATTTAGTGACCAAAACATGGAGCTTGTACTACGTTCCAGACACTAGGAGAAGACAGACTGGTGCCCTGCGTTCAAGGAACTTGTCCTCCAGAGGGGAGGTGGGCAGAAAGGTGTAAATAAGCAAATAATATCAAATAGTGGGAAGTGCTGTGAAGGACACAAAAGGTGTGAAAGGAGCAGATAACAGGAAAGGCCCCAATTTAGGTGTGACGGGAGAGGGTGGGCCTTGCTGAGGAGGTGACAGTGAAAAGCCCAACATTCCCGGTGGTGGAACAGCAAGGGCAAGAACTCTACATGTTGGAGGAACTGAAGGTGGGTAAAGGAGGGTGGTGGGAGCCCTTTGCAGACCAGCGTCAAGCCCTTGAGGTTTACTGAGAACCAAGCAGCTGTTGCAGGCCATTAAGCACGGGAGTGAGTGATGAAATCAGACTGTGTTTCCAGAAGACCGTGCTGGCTCCTGTGGGCACTGGAATGCAGGGAGCGAGAGTGGAAAAGCAGAGGCTCGTTAGAAAACCAGGCAAGAGCTCACCTTGGTGTGCGTCTAGGTGGCCGGAGCAGACGGAGGACGTCTGAGCCACTGAGAGTTCTTACTGAGGCATTACAGAAGAAAACAGAAATATGGTGGTCCAGGGGCGAAGGCTCCATGCTCCCAATGCAGGGGGCCCGGGTTCGATCCCTGGTCAGGGAACTAGATCCCACATGCCACGACTAAGAGTTCGCATGCCACAACTAAAGATCCCACCTGCCACAACTGAGACCCAGCGCAGCCAAATAAATAAATATATTTTAAAAAGGGTTAGCTTTTAGATTTCAAGTCTGAGCAACTGTGTGGAAGGTGGGGTATTTACTGAGATGGGGAAGGTAGGCAGGGGGCAAGGAGGGGAGCATCTGGAAGTCAGGTCCGGACAAGCGCCATCAGGCAGGTAGTAGAATGTAGGTAGAGGGCAGGAGGGGAGGGTCTGGGGTAGAGGCAGTGACCTGGGAGTCATTAGCACAGAGTTGGCTGCAATGGATGCGATCACCTCAGGAAGAAATAAGAAGGCCCTGGACTTGGACTACTGCTTCGAGGAGCAGCACTGTTCAGGGTGCAGGAGGGGAAGGACAGCCAGACAGGGAGACTGAGCAGAAGCGGCCTACGGGGTAGGGCGGAGGAAGAGGCTCAGGAAGGTGGCGTAGCTCTGGTGACCCAGCAGTGTCGGGGTAGAGCCACCATGATCACAGCTGTGGAGAAACCTGTGTTTAAATACAGATAAAAGAATTGGAAGAGGGCTTCCCTTGTGGCGCAGTGGTTGAGAGTCTGCCTGCCAATGCAGGGGACGCGGGTTCGTGCCCCGGTCCGGGAGGATCCCACATGCCGCGGAGCGGCTGGACCCGTGAGCCATGGCCGCTGAGCCTGCGCGTCCGGAGCCAGTGCTCCGCAACGGGAGAGGCCACAACAGTGAGAGGCCCGTGTACCTTAAAAAAAAAAAAAAAAAAAAAAAAAGAATTGGAAGAGGCTCTGCTTCATGCCGATCAAGAGACTATTGATGTTATCTCTCGTGAAGTTGTTCTAATAACAAAACCAGTTTTTTATCTTTTTATTTTTTACATTTTATTTATTGATTTTTTTGGCCTCGCCGCGCGGCACGTGGGATCTCAGTGCCCCGACCAGGGATCGAACCCGTGCCCCCTGCAGTGGAGGCGCGGAGTCCTAACCACTGGACCACCAGGGAAGTCCCACAGTTTTTTACAAAGGAAAAAGAAAACACACAGTGTGTCTTGGCAGGCGAACTTCCTGACTGACTGTCTGCACTAACGGGGTCACCTCACAGTTCGGCTTCTTTTGTTTGTTTGTTTTCCGTGGGCTGTAGAAAATCCTGAATTGTTTCCTGTGAGCAGGAGGGGGAATTGAAGCACGTGAAGCACATCCGGTGATGCCCTTAGTCCTTGATGACGTACTTGGCTCTTGCAGGTGTGGTATGCTGCTTCCTATGCCGAGTTTGTGAACCGGAAGATTCATGACATTTCCGAGGAAGAAAGGAAAGGTGCTTGGACTTTTTCATTTTTCTTGTATTTATATATTGATTCTAAATTGTATATATTACTTACATCTTTAGGCAATGTCTAATTTTTCTATCTCTCTGTATTTAAGATATTCTAATAGGTTCTTTATAGAGCTGCACATCCCTGTCTAATTCTTGGGTCAGGTGACAATGACATATTTACATTTCTTTCATGGGTGCTGGAAAATAGTATTTAATATAATGAAAACCTCCAAATACTAAATTAGGACCTAGATCAGAGGACGATCCCTATCGAGATGTAATCATCTCTGAGCACGGCAAGGTAGGCACTGACATTGTTTTCAAAGTAAACGTCACTAAAGTACAACCTACGTACAGAAAAGTGCACAAATCCTAAGTAATGGCCCAATTACCTCACAACGTGAGGACACCTGGGCAACCTGCACCCAGATCAAGACACAGAGCGTGGCCATGGCCCCAGGACTCTCCTGAGCCTTGTAATTCCTCCTCATTCCCAAGTGTAACTAATCTCCCGAATTCAACACCACAGATATGATGATGTGCTTGTTACCGAACTTTTTATAAATGGAATTATGTGATATGTACACTTCTGGTGTCTGGGAATCTTTTGTTTGTGAGATTCTTCCATACTGTTGTGTATTATTGTAATTTGTTTATTCTCATTGCCATTTAGGTTTCCATTGTGTGAATGTACCGCAATTCACTGATCTATTTCTACCATAGAAATGTGGGCTGCACAATGCAATCCTGGCACTGACTAGCTGGAGTGAGGTCCCATTCTGCAGGTCAAGGGCAGAGTCCTCCACAAGGCCCTCCCGACTTCAGACAGCAGTCTCAAGCCCTTGGGGTCCCACGCCTCCTGCACTTCTGACCAGCTAGCTACAATTTAGGGAGTTCCTGCTAACCCCCTCATGTCTGATAATTCCCTAGCACGATTCATGGGACTCAGAAAAGTGCTGTACTCATGAGTACCATTGTAGTATAAAGGATGCACGCGGGGACCAGGCAAATGGAGAGACACTCAGGGCAAAGTTTGGGAGGATTCCAGATGTGAAGCTCCCATGTCCTTAGGCCGTGTCATGACCCTGGAGCACTGATGCATGATTACCAGCCTAGGAGGCTCACCTGAGCTTCTGTGTCCAGAGTTTTTCTCAAGGCATCATCACATAGGTGTGAGTGATTGGCTCCTTGGCCTGTGATTGAATTTGCTCTCCAGCCCCTGCTCCCTGCCTGGCTGATACCACCTGGCTCAAAGCCCCAACCCTGTAATCAGACAGTTGGTCTTCCTGACACAGCCAGCCCCATCTTGAGCCATCTCATTAGCATAAACTCAGATATGGTCACAGATCACCAGGAATAACAAAGATGTGCTTCTTACTTGGAGATTCCAAAGATTTAGAGGCTATTTCCCAGGGACCGGGGACAAATGCCAGCAAAATTCTTTATTATACAGCAGGGTCGTTTCCAGTTTCTGGCTAATATGAGGGTGCCACTGTGCACATTCTTGCATGTCTTTTAGTGAACATATGTGCATATTTCTGTTGTGTGCACATCTAGGAGTGGATTGCTGGGTCATAGGGTATACACATAATCAGCCCTAATGGGTACTTCTGAACATTTTGCTAAAGTGATTACATTGGACATTGATTTTCAAGTTATTTGTGATACAGTATACCATCTGATTATGAAACTTGGATCTGAATCACTGGGTTATCTGCATACAGATTTCCATTGTAGCACTCCTTGTCTTTCCAGTGTGGTAAGGTCGTGTGTGTGTGTGTGTGTGTGTGTGTGTGTGTTGTATGTATTGCGGGGCAGGAGAGGGTAGCACAAGGGTGTTTGTTCCTTTGATGTCTTATGCAAATATATCAGAAAACAAGATCCTAAAAATTATTCTCTGTCAAACTTTAGCCTTTGATTTTATAACAGAACAGCAGACATTGCATATTTATGAACACTAGGCTACGCTGAGATGGGAATGGTGTGGGTACTGGGCATCTGAGTTTTATTGGTGCCTCTTGATCACCAGCCTCCGTGGTTTCTCTCCCACGACTGCAGTTCTTCGAGAGCAAGAGAAGAATTGGCCCTGCTACGAATGTAACCGCCGATTTATAAGCTCAGAGCAGCTGCAACAGCATCTCAATTCGCATGATGAGAAACTGGATGTGTTTAGCAGGTATAATAATAATAAGGGGGATGATTTCAAAAACTTCGTTTTTAAAGTTCCAGGGTCATTTCTATATCATCTGTGAATTTATGGGTCTGTGTGTGTGTGTGCGTGCACACGCGCGCGCTTGTGTGTAGACAGGTAACCAGGTAGGCTGCTGAAGGACATTTCTTATCCGTCATTTCCTTTTTTCCCCTGGTCCTCATTACTACCTGTGTCTTTTCCAGCATAACCAATACCCAGCAATAGGACATCTTTTCACCTTAGTAAAATCTCCCCTAACTAGAGATTCTGAAATAGGAATTCTTCTAATTTTCAAACTCTTTTCAGTAGTAGGATTCCTTCATCAGACTAAGTCCTATGTTTAATTCCCACTATATAAAAAAGGTAAGTGAAGGAGAATTCCATAGGATGGGGTAAGCAGCAGCTGGATTACATAGGCCTGATGGGTAGTGGCAGGAAATTTGAATGTAATTCTATGTGTTATAAGAAGTCTTTAGAGTCTGCTGATCAAGGGATATTGTGATGTCAGTTACATTTCTAAACATAACTGTGGATAAAAATAAAAACATCGCCTTAGCTTGTACTGCAGTAAAAGAGTGAAGACAGGGAGTCTAGTTAGAAGTCTAGTTTTAACAGTTCAGATGAAAAATGAGAGTGTGGTTCCGGGCAGAGTAGTCCCAGTGGGACAGATGTAGCGTTGCCAACTTTTATGTGATTTGAAAAGAGAGGAGATGGTGTGCAATGGCATTTAGGGAAGTGGGAGAGTAAATAGTCCAGAAAAGTCCGGTGTGATTGCCCGCAACGTGAGTGAGGGCTCATGTGAGTCACGGCTGTGTCATCACCAAGTGTCTTTCGCTGCGAGGGTGCCGGTGCAGAGCCGGCAGGAAGTCGGTTCACCAAGCGTGTGCAACGCAGCAAGAGTGATGAAGCAGCAGTGGGAAGGGAAGAGCATGTACAGGAGAGTGACTCCAGTGAAGGACCTTGGAGCTTATGAGTGGAAGGACAGAGAGAAACCATGAAGAGGACGCACGACTGCAGACAGAGGACAGGACTGGACTGGAGCTGGTGGTGAGGCGGAAGGATCGTTGAGTCCAGGTGCCTAAGGGCGTGAGCTGGAAAGTTAGGACACAGTGTAGGAGTGGGTGAGGCATGACATCAGGACAGTGGGGATTCCGCACCTCCCAAGGACGACGAGGCTGAGGGTGTGACCACGGGAGCAAACAACGTCTGGGGTGCATGGAGAACACAGCAGGAGTTCCGTCGCTCCCTCCTGTGTATCCCGAAAACTCCGACCATGGCTCTATTATAGCACTTTTTATATTCTGTTGTGAGGTTTGGTTTATATGTCTGCTGCCTCTACTGGACATCTGAGGGTAAAAACTTGCATATAACTCACCGTCTTTAGTGTCAAGCTCCACGCATGACACATTGTAGATAAAAATGTTCGTGGGCCTCCCTGGTGGCGCAGTGGTTGAGAGTCCGCCTGCCGATGCAGGGGATACGGGTTCGTGCCCCGGTCCGGGAGGATCCCACATGCCGCGGAGCGGCTGGGCCCGTGAGCCATGGGCGCTGAGCTTGCGCATCCGGCAATGGGAAAGGCCACGACAGTGAGAGGCCCACATATCGCAAAAAAAAAAAAAAAAAATGTTCGTTAGCCAGCTGTTAAAAGAAATTTGAGACAATTAGGCAAATTTGAACTTTGGCTAGATTTAATAAATGTTGAGCAACTATCACTTATTTTTTAGGTGTGATAAAGTTGTTGTGGAGATATGTGTATTATATATACATATATATGTCCTTATGTTTTAGAGGTACATATTGAAATATTTACAGATGAACTGACGTCTGGGATTTATTTCAAAATAGCCTAATGGGTATGTGTGTGGGAGAAGTGGGAAGGCTATAGATGGGATAAAACTGGCCATGAGTTGATAAGTATTGAAATGAGGTAGCGGGTACACTGGCCTCCTTGCATTCTGCACATTTGCCGAGATCCGGAATTTCCCATAATAAAGAATCTTCTAATATGGTGTTTACTGGATGTGCTATGGAACCGGTGAATTAGAAATTTGTTCTGACCTTCCAGAAGATTATAGTAAAACAAGGGCGTTCCTTTGACTCTATAGACTGGAATCTTGTATCCAGGAAACACACCAGGCGTGTTCTGTCCTGTCTGCGTTGCTCACAGAATCGCAGAGATGTGTGCGAGCTTCCAGAATTTTTGGTAGCAAAATGGTGTCAGTGCTTTGACTTTTTAAACCTCCTTTTATTCTGAATAATTTAAGACGTCTCTTTGAGCTATATAGATGGCAAAGATGAGAAATTTGGAAAGCGTGTATGAGCAAAGTGATTGTTTCCATTAGAAAAAAAGAATCAGGAAAAGAAATAAAGTGAGAGGAAATCAAGATTTGGGGTGAATCCGGATCATTCAGGGAAATATTTGTTGTGCAGTATTGTGTAACCATGACTATCTATAACCCAATGTCTTGTCCCCAGAACAAGAGGCAGAGGAAGGGGGCGAGGCAAGAGGCGGTTTGGCCCAGGTCGACGGCCAGGACGCCCTCCCAAATTTATCCGCTTGGAAATAACCAGTGAAAATGGGGAAAAGTGTGATGATGGGACACAGGTATGGGGGATGGGAAAGCTCTTCTTGGATGCTTCATTAGAGAACTTATGAGAACCATTACTGGATTCAGATACAAATGCCTCTCAGAGGGTGATAGGCCTGCCTGTCAGTGCTGTGCTGCCTGTTAATTAAAGTCTGACTAGAGAAAGGCTAAAAAGAACATTGTTTCAAACGTTACTTACAACAAAAACCCAACTCTGCTGCCCTAAAGGTTTGAAATTGTCCAGAGACATTACTGGGGGACTCTGTTTAATTAGTTTAAACAATTAAAATGATGATATTCCAGAAGAGTCCTGTCATTGTCTTTTCCTCACAAAATGATCTGGAATGTCTCATGGTTTTTACATCCTGTGGATGGTTACCTAACTAATTTTCTCAGAAGGAAAATATTCTTTTCTGAGCATAACGACGCTAGTCATTTAAAAAGTAAAGCTGCAATTCTAAATCCTAGCACTAATGTCTGTCTAGGTAGGGAAATGATTGCTGGTTATTGCAATTTCAGGACTTGCTGCATTTTCCCACCAAGGAGCAGTTCGATGAGGCTGAACCTGCAACTCTGAATGGGCTGGACCAACCAGAGCAGCCCGCGCTCGCAGTCCCTCAGCTGCCACCAGAAGCCCAGTCTTCTCTGGAGCACGAGACGGAAACGCACGAGCTGCACCTGCAGCCCCAGCACGAGGAGAGCGGGCTGCCCGCCCAGAGCACCCTGACGGCCGACGACATGCGCAGGGCCAAGCGCATCCGGGTAAGCGGGATGCCCGCCCCGCCCTCTCCCAGCCCTCCGCCCTGCGGGCGCTGACCTCTGTCCAGGCGGCCAGCCTCGTAGGTGCCCTGCCGTTCACCACCACTTCTAAGGCTTGCTTGCATCTAGCCTATCACAGGCTCAAGCCCCTTGTTTTCGAAGAAAGTATGAACTGTTTCTCTGGGTCTCTGGGTCCCGTGGCAGGCTGGCATGGCCGGTCCTAGATTCCATCAATTTAGCAGTGACTCAGAAGCCTGGCTCTTGGCAGCATCCGGACTAGTGTAGTTACAGTAGAATAACTCTGGATGCCTAAACTCACAGATTGGAAATGGAGAGATAAGTACACTGAGTTGTAATAGTTACTTTCATTGAAGCCAGGCTAATCTGTGCCTAATCATAGCTCTCAAGTCAGTTTGGGGTTTTGAATTTGTTTATCAATGGTTTCCAAGGGGAGACTGGCAAATGCCAGGACGCGTCAGTGCACAGGGACCTGAGTTCAAGTTGATCTGGCAGGTGCAGCGCACGCACGGGGACAGCTCGGAGCTAAGCTCCAGGTTCGGGGGTAGGGCAGTGTCTCACCCGCGTGACCCGCGACTTGACTTCAGGCCATGTGGCTGCAGGGCCTCCGTGGCTGCCTGGTCGGGTGTGTTTTGTCCCTATTTCACAGACAGCGTTGAGTGTGCGTTAGGACCTGCGGGGGATGCATGTGGAGAGCAACGTGGTTTTGTGAGATCAGTGTCTGTGCGGACAATTGACATCCAGGAAAGAATGACTTAAACTTGTGTTTGTGGTAGCAGGACGTTTAAAGACTTATCTTAATCCTTTATGTGGATGAAAGAGACTTTTTGTATAACTTCCCAGGCTTTACAATTTCTAGGTGGACGATCATTTTAGCTTATGTTTCTTTCGGTCTTATTTGCCTTTAGGCTAGAAGGGACCTTGAACAATAGTCTAGTCCGTGCCTTCATTTAAAAATACATTTAAATGTTTGTTCTGTATGACAGCGTGGAAGAACTCTGAGCAATCAGGCTGAATAGACTTTATAAGGGTCCTGAAATGGAAACTTATAAAACTTATGGCTCCATGTATATTATTTCAAAAGGATATGTAAACCTACATAAATATACACCAGAAGGGCAAAAGGCTGTGCATACCTTCCATCCATCATGCCACATGATTCCCAATCTGCGTTTCACGCTTTCTTGGGCAATTACTATCTTTTCTGCTTTGGCCATTCTGATTTCTCACTAGGTCCGTAGAAATGCTTTCTAGATTGAATTTTTTGAAGGAAAAAACTAAAGCCCACATGTTTCATGAGGTGTGGATGTGTAAGCATAGTGTAGCCGCGATCGTACTCATGTTCTGGAATGAACTGGGTTACTGGTTTTGGAACAAGGTTCCTTGTGTCAAAGCAAAAGCCATGTGTATGTGGCTTTTGGAGGTCAGTCTTAGGTGAGCGATTTTTTTTCTTTTTTTCCTCTCACACATTCTAAAAAGCAGGGGCTATGTATTTTTTCATCTTTTCTATCCAGATTGGTAATGACCAACTGAAGGGAAGCCTTCCAACCCCATTGGTAATGTAACTATTTTTCTCTCCTCTAATGCTGCCTGCTCAGTTGGAGCTGCAGGTACGTTTGTTTCCTGTGTTTCACTCACATAACAGAATGTTATTTAAGTGTTTGCCTGACCTGCTGTTCTTTGCAACCTGTACTTACTAAATCCTGGTGGAGATGACAGTTTGGTTGCTACAGTCAATGCAAATTAGTTAATGAATGATGATAATCTATTTTCAAATAGTAAGTGAGCGGGCTGCAGTTTGCTCATACACAAAATGAAGGGTAGGACTAAGTGATCTCCAAGGTCCCTTCCAGCTCTGAGACAACTGGACGACTTCTGCAGTGGCGCCGAGTTCTGACTGTATGTTCAGCACTGCCTAGGTACACAGTAGAAATTTCACTGGCGTCCTGTCCTCCGGGATCTTCCAGTCTAATTAGGGAGGCAATGCTAATGTAAGGTGGGTCACAGTTAAGTGCTACACGTAAAGGTAGAGCCTATAATTGCTATCAGAAGTTGGAAGAGTGAAAGGCCAAAGAAAGCTGGAGTTGGGGAATAATTCATAGATGAAGTGAGAGTTAAACTGGTCCTTGAAAGAGAGACAGGAAGAAGGGAGATGGTTTCAGAGGACGGCAGCCATAGCATCAAAGGCCGACACCCAGGAATTGTTTGGTGTGGTTGCTGGCTGGACCTGAGCACAGGTACCACCTGGAGGGTAGTGGAGAGTAGCACATACCGGGCAAGGCTAGCCCATTAGAGGTTTTGAAAACTGGGCAGAAAACAGGCCAGAGAAAAGTTGTTTAAAAAAAGAAAAAAGCCAACAAACATGATTGATTTCCTTTTAATGTTAGGATCAAAATAATATGAAAATAAGTCAATTTAGGTTCCTTTAGCTATCAACATCAGACTTTAGAAACGTTTTATGGTTTTGTCTGCAAAGACTCTGTTGACTCAGAATTCATCTCAGTGTGAGTCGAATCCCTTGTCACAGGTTTTAGCAACTATACCATTTTGTCACCTTTCGAGGAGCTTATGTTCCATCCAGTACAGAGTGGTTGGCCAACGGCAACTCTGGGACCCATCTGTGCTGCTCCCACCCTTTCTCTTGATTCCTTCTAGAAAATGTGTACCAGTTGCAGCTCTGAACTGCAGAAGATACCGTAGGGTTGAAATGGCCTGCGAGTGGGTTGGGGGGCGGACAGTTTCAGTACTTCCACTACCTTGTAATGAGAGGGTTACATTAGGATCATTCGATCAGAGAAACAACCTAGTTCTTGAGTACTTAGTTCAGTGCTCCATGGAAATCAAAAAGGCAGTAAGAACAAGGTTTGTCGATAGAGCTAAGAAAGTGGAGCCTGGCGGCTGCTGGGTTTAGATCAAGGGTCTGAGGACACTCACACTAAACAGAGATGACAGGAGACTTATTAGCATAACGGACCGAGACAAAACCACCATCCAGATTTGGTGCCCAAGGGGAAGTGGAATCTCCGTGGGACCAAGACCAGTTGTTGTGCGTTTTGTCTGCCCTTGGAAACTTCACTGAACTTGGGTAAAGGAAATGATGCATTCCCCGAGCACTCTAAATCTTGAATCTCTGAACCTCAGGATAGCATCTGTTCTTTTTGCAATATTTCCGTAAAGCTTGGAAAGTAGCCAGAATCGTGAGAGCTTTTATGTAAAATAAGTATCTGTCCAGATAGGGTAGAAAGATTAGGTGACCGCTAAACCGTATAATGAAGTGAAAGAAAGCTCTGTGGCTGATTTGAAAAAGGTCTGTTGTTTATGATCTCTTCAGGTGGTACAGAAAAGATCTTGAAGTAATTCTTTTTGATTTTCTTATGAAATATATTTCATTAATTTGCAAACTTTTATTGACACTTCCTATGAGCTCAGCTATTTTTTAAGAGACCTAGATACAAAGGAGAATAAAATATGATGCAACCCCAGTCAACCTGGGAAGATGATGGAATTGCGAGATATTTACTCAAGATAAATGAGTAGGTAAAATATCTCTCCCAACCCTATTAGAGAAGCCCTGAGAAAGATGTTCTCTGCTGTATAGGAACTATGTTCACAATTTTTACTAAGTCAATAATTATTTTGCTTTTTCCCTAAATGATTATTTCACATTAAAGTTACTTCAGAAGTTGCTGCTTGTGAATAATTTGAAATTAAGGGTTTAAGCATTGTTCATTGTACTTTTTTCATTGCACAAATAACGCATTAAGACCTCCATTAATTCTTTAATTACTAGTCTCTTATAGTTACATAAGCATACCCATTCACAGATATATTTTTTTGAGGGATTTTTTCCCCCCACCTCATAGCTATCTAGAACTTTCCCCCTGGTGTTTTGAGGAACTTATGAATGAGTCTTCATTATAGTAGAACTAAAATATTGATTCTGTATTCTCTGTGTGAAAGATGATTCTGTTGGTTTGCTGTCAGTAGAACATGAGTTGTTTTCTCAGTGGTGGTGATGAATTTGCACTAAGTAACCATCTTCCCTCACTGGGATTCCCTATAACAATTGGATGAATTTACAAGATGGCTAATCAGCATTAGAAGTGCAATCTGGGACTGAAAAGCAAAAAAGAGCAAAATTGGCTGGTCTAGACAGGGTCAAAGCAATAAGCTTAACCCAATTAGCAAGGCTTCTAACCAGTGGAACTAACCAGCTACACTGAGAAGCTGTCCTCTGCATTTCCTGAGTAGGGAGTGATTAAGGCACATATTCCATTTAGAACGTGTGCTTACATATCTTGTCTCAGCTGCAAACACGTTCATGTAAATCTGTTATCTTCGTTCTCTTTCAGTTCTTTTTCCTAAATTGAGATATAATTCACTTACCATAAAATTCACTTTTTTTGTAGTGGTTTTTAGAATAGTCCCAAAGTTGCACAACCATCACCACTAATTCCAGGACATTTTCATCACCCGTGAAAGAAATCCCATATCCGCTGCCTCCTTCCCCCAGCCCTTGGTACTTACTACGCTTCAGTTCTTTTTATTATCTTTATTTTTGCTAAGCATTTTAATCAAGCTTCAAGTTCCTTTTCTCAAAGACTTCAACAAGAAACATTTGGCTGACTCACTCCAACCTCATCATGCATGTGTGACTCAACCCAAGTCATTTCTTCCAAGTCTTCAATTTTTATTCTACTTGACTCGGGGGTTTGTTTTACTCTATGGGCTTGGCCAAAAAGTTTATTCGGGTTTTTCCTGTAACATCTCATGGAAAAACCTGAATGAACTTTTTGGCCAACCCAATATAAGTCCTCTATTTTTTGAACGTTACTTAGATCCTTTCAAAAGAAAACACACACACATAGACATAAAACAGCACACAAAAGTTTGTCTTTTCAAGACGAACTTCTTTGGGGATGGCTTCATTTTTAATGTCTTTACCAGAAAAATCTTTCAACTGTGTGTCCTAGAGTTTCATTTCTGTGGAAAGTCTGTGATTGCAGAGATTGTCCTCTTTTCCTGTAAATGTGCGAGCTGCTTACACACTTAACTCACTAAATAATCTCACTTGTGTGTGTCTTTCAGAATGCAGCTCTGCAGCACCTGTTTATTCGGAAGTCCTTCCGGCCTTTTAAATGTTTGCAGTGTGGGAAGGCCTTCCGTGAAAAGGACAAACTGGACCAACACTTGCGCTTCCATGGGCGGGAGGGGAGCTGCCCATTGACCTGTGACCTCTGTAACAAGGGCTTCATCAGCAGTGCGTCCTTGGAGAGCCACATGAAGCTCCACTCGGACCAGAAGACTTACTCTTGCATTTTTTGCCCAGAATCCTTTGACCGCCTTGATTTGTTGAAAGATCACGTGGCCATTCATGTCAGTGATGGCTACTTCACCTGCCCAACTTGTAAGAAACGGTTCCCAGATTTTATCCAGGTGAGTGTCTGCTACCGCAATGCTGGAACACTTCCTCTTTTAGGTAAAAGAAACTTCGAGTTTTGGAAGATTGAGACAGCCTGTCATCTGCATTTCCATGCCTTCTTTGCAGCATCTTCTTTTTTTTTTTTTTTTTTTGTGATACGCGGGCCTCTCACTGCCGCGGCCTCTCCCGCTGTGGGGCAAGGGCTCCACACGCGCAGGGTCAGCGGCCATGGCCCACAGGCCCAGCCGCTCCGCGGCACGTGGGATCCTCCGCAACCGGGGCACGAACCCGCGTCCCCTGCCTCGGCAGGCGGACTCTCAACCACTGCGCCACCAGGGAAGCCCTGCAGCATCTTCTTAATTGAGCATGATATGTCTTCAGTCAACCTACTTTTGATAAGCAAAAGATTACTATGACCCTTAATTGTCCAAATAAGACATTGGCGTTTAAACATTTAAGTTGTATTACGAGTAATAAACACCCAGATCTGGTTATAATCTTTAAAAAGTCTTTCTTAATCCTTGCCAATACCCACTACTCATAAAATATACGGCATTTGTAGAAGACATACTCCCATTTCCCGGCCTGGAAACATTTTCTCCCCATCACTTTGGTTTCCTGTCTTGTGCTACTAAGGTGATGCATTTTGGAAGGAAACAAAGAGAAAGCTGGTATATAACATACTGGTTTTTTTTTAAACTTTTTATTACATATTGGAGTCTAGTTGGTTAACAGCGTTGTGTTAGTTTCAGGTGTACAGCAAAGTGACTCAGTTGTATGTATACATGTATCTATTCTTTTTCAAATTCTTTTCCCATTTAGGTTGTTACATAATATTGAGCAGAGTTCCCTGTGCTATACAGTAGGTCCTTGTTGGTTATCCATTTTATTTTATTTATTTATTTATTTTTGGCTGCGTTGGGTCTTCATTGCTGCACGCAGGCTTTCTCTAGTTGCAGCAAGCTAGGGCTATTCTTCATTGCAGTGTGCGGGCTTCTCATTGTGGTGGCTTCTCTTGTTGCGGAGCACTGGCTCTAGGCACATGGGCTCAGTAGTTGCGGCACGCAGGCTCAGTAGTTGTGGCTCTCGGGCGCAGGCTCAGTAGTTGTGGCGCACGGGCTTAGTTGCTCCGTGGCATGTGGGATCTTCCTGGACCAGGGATCGAACCCATGTACCCTGCATTGGCAGGCGGATTCTTAACCACTGGGCCACCAGGGAAGCCCAGGTTATCCATTTTAAATATAGCAGTGTGTACATGTCAATCCCAAACTCCCAGTCTGTCCCTCCCACCTGCCACCTTTCCCCCAGTAACCATAAGTTCGTTCTCTAAGTCTGTGAGTCTGTTTCTGTTTTGTAAATAAGTTCATTTGCATCTTTTTTTTTTAAGATTCTGCATATAAGTGATTTATCTTTACCTGTCTGACTTACTTCATTCAGTATGACAACCTCTAGATCCATCCATGTTGCTGCAAATGGTGTTATTTCATTCTTTTTAATGGCTGAGTAATATTCCATTGTATACATGTACCACACCTCCTTTATCCATTCCTCTGTCAGTAGACATTTAGGTTGCTTCCATGTTTTGGCTATAATATACTTCTGTATTAAGCACTGACCTCCTCCCCTGTATTATATTCTGGAGCAAACTGGGGTGAGGATAAATTCCAGAATATTCATGATTTCATTTGGACTTCAAGTGTTAATATTGTTACATGCTAGTGAATGAACAAGTAAGTCTAAATATGTAGTAAAAATATTGTCTCTCTCTTTTTTTTTTTTAAATTACCAAAGCAAAAGGAGACTAGGATTTAATCATAGTTCTGTTAGTGTTGGGAGTCTTGGTAATTTTCTCACTTTACACAAACAATTAGAGAAGTTGCTTTAAGGTGGAATTTAATGGCAAAAGAGACTCCAAAAATAATGAAGGAAAATGCCTTGTAGGAGTGGTTTGATATGACTCACTACTTAGCTCCCATCCATAACTTTTCTTTGCTGGGTATTTATGGCAAAGAGAGTTCAGAGGCCATATTCCTTTGTTTAAGTTATCTAAAAGTATAGGGAATAAGTCCCAATTAAGGGGAAATGATGCTGGTGTTGTGTTGTTCTCATATACGGGTAATGTGTTTTCTCCCGTCTAATTCATGTCTTTAATTCTTCAGAACCTGATTTGATAGAAAGATGTAAAAGGACCAATTACTACAAGGGGCTAAGTTGCTTCTATACATGTTGGAAGCAGGAAAAAGTGAGAAGGAATTATTTTTTGTCCTCTTATAGGTACTTTTTACCAAGATTCATTTAAATCCAAGGGAACTCTTGCTTTTAATCTTAAAAAAAAAAAAAAGGAAAGAAAAATGGGTTCCACGTGATCAGGGCTTGGACTAAGCGAACATTTTCTTCTTCCTCTTCAAGTTCTGTGGGAGGTCGAGGTTGGTAAGGCTTTCCCGCCTCTGTGATGGGGATAGTGTTACTGAGGCCCGTTATCAGTCACACCTGATTGGCTCCCAGGCCAGGTTGATGAAGATCCACGGCACAGCGTTTGGCTCCCTCTAGCGTCGCTGAGCTGCCTTTGGTCATTTCCCCTGACTTTCTGTGTCCTCACTGCCAGGTGAAAAAACACGTGCGAAGCTTCCACTCGGAAAAGATCTACCAGTGTACGGAGTGCGACAAGGCCTTCTGCCGCCCCGACAAGCTGCGGCTGCATATGCTCCGGCACTCAGACCGTAAGGACTTCCTGTGTTCTACGTGTGGGAAGCAGTTTAAGGTAGGAACCGGCAAGCAGCCTGGGTGTTCTCAGGGCCACTGAAATTGACAAGCTGAGGATGCGCCTGCTCATTTCATGGGTGTATCATCTATGCTCAAAGAACTGACCTGAGATGTACTTTGTGCCTCATGTTTCACTTACTTGTGAAGATAAAATTAAGGGGAAAACTCACCTTAATTTCCCAAAATAATTAATTCAAATCCCCAAACAGAGTACTAATGCATGTTTTACAAGAATCCAAGTGTATAATGAATAGAACTAAATTGCTATGGAGGAACTCCTAAGAGGACAATACATTTACCCACCAGATTTTTTACTGAGCACTTATTAAGTGTAAGAGCCTGATAATTGAGCCCTGGGGCATGAGGACTGTCATCCAACAGAGGTGGGAAATCTGTGGGATGTTGAGAGGGCTTAGACTATTTTGGGGAATGTTAATGACTTACAGGATTAAGATAAAAAATAATAAGTATCAGAAATGTGCCTGGAATTTAGAAGAAAGCAACGGGGAAAACCCACAGGAGACTCAGAGATAAGAGTTAAACAAATAAATGTGAAAATGGTAAAATATGCTTCGTTGGGAAGCCAGATGATTCTGCAAAGATGTCCCTGAGAGACACTCTGCAGAATATCAGTAGGTCATGCTGTCATAGAAACTGGAAGAGAATCCGAAATGGATTCAGGAGGGGAGAACTAATTTTAAAAGGAGGCATTTGTGTAGAATGTGGAGGTTGGTGTGGATGCCTGGCATTGCACCTCTGAATTTAGCATGGTTCCAGATACACGGTGGTCATTCAAGGAATGTTTGTTAAATAAATGTGCTGAAATATGAAGCAGTTACAGAAACATCCTCGTACCAAAATGTGGAAAGAACTGGTCTGGTAGAAAGGTTCAAAATCTTTATAAGACCACTAGCAGTGTAATCGCATGTCCAGGAGCAGAGCCTCACTGGATAAGGGAGCTGGCATTTCTGGAATTTGTTTTTATTCAGGATGGGCTCTGCTTCATTTTCTGTCTGTGGACTCACATCAACACGTATCACCAGAAGATTAGATGATCAGACTAAGAGCTGTGACCTAGACCGTGTGCCCCATCCATAGCAGGCAGTGTAACTGCTTACTTGAACTGCTAAATTTATATGATGAGAGATACTTACTTAAGTTCATTTGGGATTTAGAGGAATGTCATCATGTGTGTTAAAACATGTGGTAGTTGAGAACACACATGGCTTTGTAAATCCAGTATTACCTACCATTCGTTATCAGTTTGTCTTGTGGTTTTTTTTTTTTTTTTAACTTTTTGGCTGCACTGCAAGGCATGTGGGATCTCAGTCCCCCCGACCAGGGATGGAACCCGCACCCCCTGCAGTGGGAGTGTGGAATCTTAGCCGCTGCACTGCTAGGGACGCCCCTGTCTTGTAGTTCTTAATACCAAACTTATTCCACGTGCCCTTTGATCACTTCTACATAAATGCAAAGCCTTTCTTCTCAAAAATCATTGTGTACTTTTCAAACTGGATGGTCATTTTCAAGCAAGGCTCACTGGAACGCACTTAACTTGCTAGCGAACAGAGTAATTCCCATCCAGGGTTGCCGTGTCCTCGGATGTAGCCTGGTGGGTTGTGTTACTGCTAACTTGTACTGATTTTTTTTTTTTTTTACCCCTTCAATTAAAAATCTCCTACTCCCACTCCCCAACCCTCTGCCTTCTCAAAAATGCTCTCTGAACAGCGAAAAGACAAACTACGGGAACACATGCAGAGGATGCACAACCCTGAGAGGGAGGCCAAGAAAGCTGACCGCATCAGCCGCTCCAAGACGTTCAAGCCGCGCATCACGTCCACCGACTACGACAGCTTCACATTCAAGTGCCGCCTGTGCATGATGGGCTTCCGGAGACGAGGCATGCTGGTCAGTGCCAGGCTCCAGACTGCCCGCCCCTGCTCAGGCGATGGCTCTGGCACACTGTTCTGCGCTAAATCTGTCACTGGGTTTCGTCCCTGGCTGGGGACAAAGCGGAGGCGAACAGTTCCCAGCTTGGGGCTTCTCTCCCGCCTGGTCACCCCTTGCTGCCTTTGCCGTGGTTCATTTCTGGTGTTTCTTGGAAGAGGTCTGTTGATCACTTTTCATTGCTCGCTTTGCTTTGCTTTGCCCCTCTCCGGCTCTGCTCTGTGCTGCTTCCTCCTGTTCTCTTCTGTGTTCCCGAACGTACTCTCTGGCGGGGTCGTTGCCTTGCAGCCCCCCACACCAGTTGTTCCAGATATGACACAGCAATAGAAGGGAACTTTCCGCCAAGGCAGGGTATGCGAACCGGGTTAGCTGAAGCACCAGGAGAGCTGGGTCTCCGCTCTCAACTCATTTGGCCCCGTTGACAGTTTTTGCAGAATATATCTGTATCTCATTCAACGTCCTCGGTAAGGCCAGGGCACTAAATAATGAAAGAAAGGCTTGCATCAGGAGAATTCTCGAAAGAAATTCCTGCTAGTATGATTTTCCATTTTTCCACCAGCAGCTCTTTCAGTCAAAGGCTTTCGGTGGAATCCACAGCATCCCAATTCACCTTCAGTGATTTGCTGAATTACTGTTAACTCCTGTTAATGCGTCGGTGTCAGAGGGTCCTGGCAGTGCTGGTTCTGGCCAAAGGCCTCATGTTTTGGGGTGTCGCTTCAGAGAGTTTCAGCTGCTTGCACTCAGTATCAGAGTTATTTGTTCAGCGTCTGCTGGTCACGGGGTCTCTGCTTCTCATTTGCTTTTTTTCCTTTTAGGTAAATCACTTATCAAAGAGGCACCCAGACATGAAGATAGAAGAGGTGCCAGAGTTAACTCTACCCATCATAAAGCCCAACCGTGACTACTTTTGTCAGTATTGTGATAAGGTAAAAGGAAACTGTCCATAGGAGGATACCTCTGTGGGAGCCCCACTCAGGGCCAGTTTGTCTGCATGTATAGATATATACTAGGGTCTTGCAGTTTCTCTTAACAGATGGTTCCCTGTCTCTCAGTAGTCTTCCATTCAGACAAGAAAGGGCTAGGAGTGCAGCCTCATTTTAAGCCCCCAATTTTTTCTTAAGAATTAGTCAGCTCTGTTTTTCTTGTTCCTTCTCTCTGTGACTTTTGCCGTTAAAGAAGAGGCTTATTACCAAGAGCTTAGTATAGGAATTCATTTTAAATTCCTAAGCTCTAAAATGAGGGTGTTTGTCATCCTACTTGTAAAATACAGAGTAGGTTTTGGATTTCTAGGAGATTGAGTAGGATGTGAAAAAGTCTTGTGGTGGAATACTCTGTTTGTACTATTCCATTCTTGATTTTTGCATAGTTACAAAAAACACAGGAATAGAATATACATTTGTTGTTTCATTGTAATATTGCTTCCTTATACAATGTCAGCTGTATCAGTTATAAGCTGTGTATAAGTAGTGTCAACTTAGAAGTAAGAAACATTTTTTAAGCACAGATTCACCACTACAGATTCTAGTTGCTATTAGACTTGCCATTTTGGAAGATTCTTTGGCATCTAGTAGTCAACTATGTACATCACATGAGAGCTTTCACAGAAAGACTAAAGGGTGAACTGGCCTTAAAAGAAATTGTTTCTATGACTGTATATTCACCTCTTAAACTTCAGGGTAAAGATAAAGGTGTTTTTACTATTCCTATCTTAGATGTATAAATTCAGGGCAGATGCCTCACATATCTATGTTATGTTCTTACGTTATTCTGATTTATGTTATATCCTTGTTATCCTTCAACATATCTGTTAATATATTTTATTTTGGACTACGTGAATACTTTTTCTCATTTCCTTGTAATGAAATTGTTAGATTGCCTTAAGCAAGAAAGTGGAAGCATATACTGCTTCCATGGCAAAGCTTTTGAATTTGCAGGTTTATAAAAGTGCCAGCAAGCGAAAAGCCCATATTCTGAAGAACCATCCTGGGGCTGAGCTCCCACCAAGCATTCGGAAACTTCGTCCCGCTGGCCCTGGAGAACCTGACCCCATGCTGAGCACCCACACCCAGCTCACAGGCACTATAGCTACCCCGCCCGTGTGCTGCCCTCACTGCTCCAAACAGTACAGCAGCAAGGTACGGGGAAGGCTTTGGACCACGTCGGAACCAAGGTCATGGTTTAAGGGAACATTGCTTAAGAGAAGATGGTACTTATCCAGATGCCGTGATGGCGTCTTCTGAATTGATGGGGGTGCTAAAGGAGCTGCTTCCTGAGAACAGGGAGCATAGCACAGAACGGGAAGAGAATACGGTGGACTTTCCTGGGAATTAGTGCCATCTGAGCACTTGAATGGTTTCCTTTTCCCTTGGCCCGAGGTGGGTCTCCGATTTGAATACTCCCTGCTCGTGGTTTATGAGGTCAGGCTTGCAGCAGCACTACATAAGGACTTAAATGATGGTTCTTGAAAAGGGGGTCATTTTTGCTGTGGGGCTTGTCATTGATTGCTGCAGGTATTGGTGGGATCAGGGGATGCTGTCAGGTATTCTGACCTTGCCTGATAGCGTGGGGTTCACACGAGTCTTTACTTTCTTTCCAGCGTCTTCTTTTTTCCCTTTCATACCATTGTCCCGCTTCAGGAAGGGCAGGCAGAGCCAGTGTTACTCTTTTTGTTTTTTGAAACATAACATGAAGGACTATAGGAACCATTGGAGGGCTTGCATTTGAGAAAGATCGAAAATAACCTATTCTAGTAATTCTTCTTGGTTTTCACCGTAACTTTTCAGACCAAGATGGTACAGCACATTCGAAAGAAGCATCCAGAGTACGCCCAGCTACCCAACACCATACACACACCTCTGACAACAGCCGTGATCAGTGCGGCTCCAGCTGTTTTAACTACAGACAGTGCTACTGGAGAGACTGTGGTGGTAAGTGTGTGACCGGTAAGAGCGACTCCTGTCCTCCACTGCCCATCACATCTTCAGTGCCAAGGCCATGTCTGTCTTGGTATTTAATTGGCTGCAGATGTAGCCCACCACCCTTCAGGGTTCTATACCAGGCATGATGCTTAACGATTGGGTCTCCCAGTCGGTGCTTTCCGAAGCTCTCTGTAAAAGGAGTAGCAGGAAATTCTCAGTGCTGCTTGTTCACTGCAAGATTGTCAGAACCTCCGGGGTAACTCCCTGGGCCTGACACAGACAGACAGCTAGAGGTATACAGGTAATCTTCCAACACCTTCTTAACTCTGGGTATTTTTCTATCTGAGCTCAGGGCTTATTTGTGGTCCCATGATCCCACCAGTTAGACAGACCAACTTTTTGTAGGATTTCAGAGCACTGAAATAGCTACAAGCAGCAGTGTTATCAGCTGATGTGCTTTTTTGTGATTTTTGCAGACAACAGACTTGCTAACCCAGGCTATGACGGAACTGTCCCAGACCTTAACGACGGATTACCGAACGCCGCAAGGGGACTACCAGAGAATCCAGTACATTCCGGTGTCGCAGTCTACATCTGGCCTACAGCAGCCTCAGCACATACAGCTTCAAGTGGTGCAGGTGGCCCCGGTACTGTCCTGCGTTTATTTCTCTTTACCTGTGTGAATGCCATATTGCCACCAGCCAACACAGCAGCTGGGGTCAGCTAAAACACCTAATTCTCAGAGCTGGGACTGGGCCCTACATACTGTGCATGTCAGCTTGGAGTCTAAGGCATTTGTAAAGCCTTGGCTGTCGAGGGCTCTGGACTAAGCAGTGTAAGAGATTTCTGTCAACAGTATCCAGAGATTTTCGGCTCCAGTGTATACCACTATCCTGCCCTACTGCAGGCCAGCACTGAGCCTCTTTGGAACCCTTACCCTGGGCACCCAGGTGGACTACTTGGTGAGGAGACTGTTTGATCAGCCCCTACCCAGGCATCGAATGACGTCTATCAGTGGGAGGTTGTAAGGAATAATGGTGAATTTTGAATATCGATTAGTACCTTATTAGTAGCAAGTTATAACTGTTCCTTCTACAAGGTAATTAATACCTCATTCTTACTGATTCAGGAGCTAAAAAAAAAGTCCTCCCAGAACTATTGTTTCATTTAATTATACTAAGGAAATGTACTCAAGGCACACATAAACAAACGTTTTGCTTTGAAATAAATTGGACTCTGAAAATTTAAAACTAATATGAAAGCAGGAAAGAGGAAGTTGCCACTGTCATTGACTATTCTTTATCTTTTTTTTTTTTTTTTTTTCAATAGGAGCGTTCTTAATTTTAGGCTTTGGAGGAATCTATGAATCCCTGAAGTTGTCCGTAAATTATGATATATATGTACATTATTTTAGAAAAAGGGTCTGTACTTTCATCAGATTCTCCGTTGTCTGTGATACGTAAAAGGTTAGGAACCACTGTTCTAGTGGTTAAGTGTGACAAGCTGAAAGCAAATTTTCTCCTTTGATCTCTTTTAACTGATAAAGGGTAGGCCATTAAAATTAATTGAAACTTAAGGGAAAAAAGATTCTTGATTCCTGAGAGCTTCTCAGTCAGCTTCTTATTAGGAGCTATATTCCCTCATCTCTTCCAGAATGAAATCGCGTTACTGTCTTATGGTTAATAAGCATAATTTTTTTTTTTTTTTTTTTTTTTTGTCGGGCCCAGCCACTCCGCGGCATGTGGGATCCTCCCGGACCGGGGCACGAACCAGCGTCCCCCGCATCGGCAGGCGGACTCCCAACCACTGCGCCACCAGGGAAGCCCAAGCATAATTTTTAAAACTATTTTTTTTCCCTGATGTTTGGCAGCTTGGCCCCGGTGTGCGCCCTCCGGGAGTGAGCCCCGGCTCTGAAGCCCTGCCTGTTCTGCTGCTGGGATGTTGTTTTAGCTACACCTTTTCTCTGGAAGGCTTTCCTTTAACCTTAATCAGCGTGGGTCTGGGTTTCTCCTCCCGCAGGCCACTTCCCCTCACCAGTCCCAGCAGTCCACAGTGGACGTCGCCCAGCTCCACGACCCTCAGACCTACACGCAGCATGCCATCCAGGTGCAACACATCCAGGTCACGGAGCCCCCCACCCCGGCCACGCCCGCCTCCCAGGTACGCTGCTCCCACTGACTGCTCCAGGGACTAGTCTCAGGTTCATGTGGCCTCAGGGACCCTGAAGATGTACTAAGAGCGAAGACATGTGATCTTCACACCTGGTCTCCTTGACTATGGAAATGATATCATTATTTTGCAGGCCTTTAAACAGTCTTACCTCTGCCTCCAATTTTTCTGTTGGTATCAGGGATGCACTTCCATTAAGTGCTTAGCTTCCCCTGTCCAGATGGAGCCCTGGGCTCTGATCTCCTAGAGACAACATTGGCCTTTGCTTCCTGTTCTAAATGGCTGTATGACAGTCGGCAATTGCTAGGCTGTTTCTATAATTTTGGAACAGTGACTTTTGTGGAGTATTACTGTGTTTGTGTGATAGAGATTATCATTGAGATCACAGAGTTACATCCATTCAAAAATGTTTATTAAATTCTTACTCTTTGCAGGAAACTTTTCAAGGTCTTGCCCTTAAGGAGCTTAGAGTCTAGTAGGGATATAACACCTATATATAAGTAAATAGGGCATGAAATGAAGGCATCTGAGCCATAAAGGATGCCTGTAGACCCACCCCTGACATTCCCAGGTCCCAGAGCACAAATGAAGGCCTGCATACCATCATCCTGAGTAGTTAAAAGTTTCAATCAAGTTCACAAATCATTAAATAAACATGTTCTGTCTTCCCTGCTTGACATAGGTACTTTCATAATGATAAAATTGAAAAATATACATAAAGTAACAATGGCTACTAAATAACATGGGTAGTGCCAATTCAAAATTAAATGCATTTTTCTGCCAAACACATGGTTGGCACTGGCAGCGGCCCGGTATGGGTGGGAGGAATGTAGGATAAAGGATGTCTCTCTCTCTTTTGCTGCCTCCAATTGCTGTGGAATCCATAGGATAAACATGCACTTTCTCTGCCTTCCTATTTATTGGGGGGTGGGGGGAGGCTTGACATCTGATTGCCCCTCCTCTCCACTCCCCCAGTAAGGTTTCTGGTGACTTCTCCCAGCCCAGGACAGGCAGCCTCTATCCACAAGGGGCCATGAGTTTCCCACGCCCACTAGCTTCACACTTCTAAGTTTCTCAAAGGAACCCAAGGCTGGAGGGCCAGGACAGACTCAGTTCCTTGTCAGGACGAGGTGGCCCAGGGACAGCCGTCCCCAAGCCTGCTTCCCCTTTCTCCTCACTCAGGCTCCTTCCTGCACTCACAGGGCCTGTGTACCACGTGGACACCCCATCCCATGTGTCTCAGCTCCATCCACACCCCTGCAAATGGTGATCCATAGCCACCCCTTTGGTCCCAGGTGACCGAATACCATGAGAGGGGCCACATCCAGGAGACAGGACCCCTGCAGGAGGCCAAGCCTAGGGAAGAGACTTGTGCGGGTCCCAGAAGTGGGTGCAGGGCCATTTCCAAGGTCTATGAGGCCTCACGTGAGAAGGGCACAGCTGGAGAAGGGCCAGCCAAGATCCCTGCAGGGGTCCCTCTTGCCTGGGCCTGAGGACCACGTGGATGTGTCATTAGGTTAGCAGAGTACAGGTGAGGGAAAGACGGTGTTTAGCAGGGAATCAAGGAAAATTTTATAGAAGTGGTGTTTGAATTAGGTCTTGAAGGAGGGGTATGATTTTGATATGATAGCTGGGGAGCCATTATGATCTGACCATACTCTCATTGTGAGTAAAGACACAGAGGTGGGAAATTGTGGTGTATTTGTAAAGACTGTGTAGGTTAGTGACAGGAGATGGTGTTTGGAAACAGCACCGGAGCTGGAGCGTGGAGGGCCTGAATGGCAGATACATGGTGGGGCGGGGGCTTTATCCTGTAGGTGGGATGTATCCCCACGTTTATCTCCACTAACTGGGGGAGTATCCAGTGCACACCAGTGGGGATTCTGACTTCTGGGTTCTACTTCAGTTTGTGTTACAGGTTAGCTTTGTGACACCGGCAAGTTATTGGGCTTCTCAGGGTTTTTTTTTTTTTTTTAATGTAATGAAGATAATTATACTTTCATTCATTTACAAGCATACGGAAATTAAGTTTTTGGATACCCTTGTAGATAATCCTTTGGAAACTAACTAGGATTTCCCAGTTATGATTGCTTGTCATTAATTCTATTCTTTTTTACAATATTACTAGTTTAGCAGCGCTCCCTTCAGTGTTACAGTCCCCATGACCATGATGTACTTTCTTCAGTGGCTAGTTGACACTTTTAACGCATCCTGGTCTCTCTTCTCTCGAGGTGGCAGGGCAGCCGCTGAGCCCCTCCCCGCAGCAGTCTCAGCAGGGGCTCAGCCCCTCCCAGGTTGCAGGCAGCTCCTCGCAGGGCCAGGCCCTCCAGCAGCAGCCCCAGAGCACCACGGTCCAGCACACGTACCTCCCCAATGCCTGGAATTCCTTCCGCGGCTACTGTAAGTGAGGGTGGCCCTCCTGGGTGCGGGTGGGGAACCTGCAGCCACGGGGAGGAATTTCATCAGCTTTATCGTGCATTTTATGGCTTAAAGGATCATTGGCCGTTTTCTACATTCTGCAGAGCCTGAACTTCAGTGAGTTTCATCGCACAATTCAAGGCGGCGTCTGATTCAGGGCCACCCTGAAATGACATTTTTCCAAGACTTCAGGAATATTGCTGGAGGAAGTGTAGGCAGGTGGTTTAAGTAATAGGGTAGGTGGATTGAGGCTATGAGGTCATGATTCACCTCTTCCACCAATATTTACTGAATATCACTGTGCTAGACCCTGCGTGTACGAAAGATTAATACTGACATTCGTATAAGTAACACCCACACAATAATAATGTTAGCTAACTTTCCTCAAGCTCTTACCATGTGCCAGGAATGGTTCTAAACTGCATCTATATCACATCCAGTATTCACAACAACCTCCTAGGAAAGTACAATCGTTACTTGCATTTTACAGATAAGACAATTTAGACACAGTGCAACTCGTCCAAGGAACATAGCTACTAAATGGAGGCCTGGAACCCAGGCAGTCTGGCTGCAGAGTTTACACTGTAAACCAGCCCACTGTGCTGCCCCTCCTCACGAGATAGTCTTGGGCTCATAGAGACCATTATCTCGTGGAGATAGATATATGAGTAGCTGATTTCAAAACCCTGAGGTTAGTGCTACCAGAAGCAGTTTAGCCTGACTGCCAAAGGCCAAACAGGTAAAAAATCTTGGTGGGGACAATAGCCTTGGGTATGAGCTGAAAAGTTTGAGACCCTTATCATTGAAGATCTAGGAGAAACAGTAACAGTTAGAGCTCAATAGTAGGAGCTAGGAGGAATAAGGGCTGTGTTGATCTCTCTCCTACTACTGATTTCTTTTTTTGGGTCCATCTCTGCTGTGATTGATCTTTGGCTGTGTTATGTAGATCTGGTTGTGGAGACCAGGCTCAAAGGCTACCATTTAGTTATCTTTACCATCTATTCTCCTAAATATTGGTGGTCACAATGAGAGCTGAGTCTAGTTTCTGTCAGGGAAGGATTCCTCCTCATGATAAATCCCTGTAGAATCTTGGTAAATAGATAGACATTTATACTCAGTTTAATTCCTATGAGAGGAACGTGGAAATGATGCTGACAGCCACTGTAATAATAGTAAGAACTAGCATTCTAACTTGACGAAACAATCTGAAAATTTTTATTAGGAAAAAAGTTTAAAATATACAAAAATAGGGAATTCCCTGGCGGTCCAGTTGTTAGGAGTCCGTGCTTTCACTGCTGAGGGCCCGGGTTCAATCCCTGGTGGGGGAACTAAAATCCTGCAAGTTGCGCAGCACGGCCAAAAAAATGTGTGTGTGTGTGTGTGTGTGTGTGCGTGCGTGTGCGTGCGTGCGTACACACACACACACACACAAAATAGAACAGTATAATGAGTGCGCCTGTACCCATCATCCAGCTTCAGCAGTTATCATGGCCAGTCTCATCTGATACGTACATGCTGTTATCCTCTCCCAGTCCTCCAACTATATAATAATTCATATCATTTCATCCATAAATATTTTTAAAAAAACCCCAGAACTCTAAGTGTCGTTATCAAACCTAAAAATAAATTACAGTAATTCTTTAATACCATCAAATATCCAGTGTTCATATTTCTGTGATTGTCTCATAAATGTCTTTTTAAAAAAATATTTTGTTTATTTGGTCGTGCTGGGTCTTAGTTGTGGCAGGCAGGCTCCTTAGTTGTGGCAGGTGGGCTCCTTAGTTGTGGCATGCAAACTCTTAGTTGCGGCATGTGGGATCTAGTTCCCTGATCAGGGATTGAACCCAGGCCTCCTGCATTGGGATTGCGGCGTCTTAACCACTGCACCATCGGGGAAGTGCCATAAATATCTTTTTAATAGCTGGTTTTTCAAATTGGGTTCCAAATAAGGGCCATACATTGTAATCGATTTTACCTTTTGAGTTTCTTTTAATACATGTGTTCTCCTTCTCTCTTTTAAGTTGCAATTAACATGTTGAAGAAACTGGGTCATTTGTTTGTAGAGTTCCCCACATTCTGGATTTTGCAGTTGACATCCCTGTATTGTCATTTAAGATGCTTTCCTCTGTCCCTTTTATTTCCTATAGATGGGCAGTTAAACCTAGAGGCTTGATCAGATTCAGGTTCAGTTTTTTTCCCCCAAAACACTCCATAGCTGTTGGTGTGTAGTTCCATTGGGAGGCACATAGTGCTTTTCTGTCTTTTTCATTTGCTCCACTATTTCAGTAGGGATTGCAAAGTTGTCATATTCTATCATTCTTTATACACTTATTGCTAGAAAACTTCCATAACAAAAACAATTTTACCTTAACCATCAGGTTACTCTGAGGTACAATTTGTACAGGAACGGCAGAATAGATGCTTTAAATACTTGGCTCATCTCCTTTATTTACCAGTTTTCAAAATAATGAGCTGTTTCCTAGTATTATCCAAGGTGACCAGTGCCGGGCATGTGTGTTTTAGTATCGCTGGGTACTTATGAATTTCAACCCACTGGATGTGTTTCAAACCATTGTAGTCAGGGCTTCCGTGGTGGTGCAGTGGTTAAGAATCCACCTGCCAATGCAGGGGACAGGGGTTCGAGCCTTGGTCTGGGAAGATCCCACATACCGTGGAGCAGCTAAGCCTGTGTGCCACAACTACTGAACTTGTGCTCGAGAGCCCGCGAGCCACAACTACTGAAGCCCATGCGTCTAGAGTCTGTGCTTTGCAACAAGAGAAACCACTGCAATGAGAAGCCCGTGCACCACAACGAAGAGTAGCCCCCGCTCGCAGCAAGTAGCGAAAGCCCGTGCACAGCAACTAAGACCCAACAGCCAAATATTAAATAAATAAATAAATAAATAAATAAATAAATAACACATGCAGTCATTATCCTTGTTGATGCTCAGGTTATCCCATCTTTGGCTAGTGGGAACATCTTTCTGTATCTTTCCCACATGACTCTGCAGTCTTACACGCTGGTATGACACCAGATTCCATGCTCACCTTGTACATTTCTGACCCAGGTTTGGAATCAGCCATTTTCCCAAGAAGTCCTGGTTCCTTGGAGTAGAGGATGTGATTTAGAGGCTGTCAACTGGGTGCTAGGGTGAACTCTGTTTTTAATTAGCTTTAATAACACGGTAGTGAAGTAAAATTCATGTTAGACTAAGCTGTGATTGCTAGGCAATAGTGGATACATTGTGCCAGTAATCAAATGTGACTGTAAAAGATAAAAATATTGAGCTAACAGGTGAATCTTTGTAACTTATCTCAAGGTTTTAAAATTTTTATATATTTGTCTTTCTGGATATTCAGAAGCCACATTTGAAGGAGATGCATTGATTGTTTCCGACATTTGGTAACTCTCTACTAGCCTCATGTGATCAATTCTTAATCAGAGGTGCTTTCGCTGTATCAAGAAATCATATCAGCATAAGACTCTCAGAGTAAGCAAATCCATGGAAAGTGACTCAGTAGGGAATATGGTCACTGGTTAGGTATTTGTTTCTACAAGTTGTATTAAAATCTGAGACCACTGAACTATGGTTCCTTCCTGTTTTTCAGCATCGGAGATTCAGATGATGACGCTCCCCCCGGGTCAGTTTGTGATTACAGACAGTGGCGTGGCAACTCCGGTCACCACTGGCCAAGTGAAGGCGGTGACTCCAGTAAGCGGTGCTGCTTGGAGGGTTTTCCTGTTCCCCACGCTGCACCACCCTCGCCCTCCCCCATCTTCTCCCAAACTCTTCCCGTCTGAGTTAGAGGCAACTCCCCTGTATTCCTATAATTTCTTGTGGTGCTATATTATAGCACCGTTTTTTTAAAAAATTTTATTTCTTTTTTACTTTTTTCTTTGAAGTGTAGTTGATATACAATGGTGTGCCAATCTCAGCTATACAGCAAAGTGACTCAATTTTACGTATATATACATTCTTTTTTACATTAAAAACTTCTGTATTTTTTAAAATATTCTTTTCCATTATGGTTTATCCCAGGAGGTTAGATATAGTTCCCTGTGCTATACAGAAGAACCTTGTTGTTTCTCCGTTCTAAATGTGATAGTTTGCATCTGCTAACCCCAAACTCTCAATCTGTCTCTCTTCCTCCCCAGCCCCCTTGGCAACCACAAGTCTGTTCTCTACGTCTGTCAGTCTGTTTCTGTTTTGTAGATAGGTTCGTTTGTGCCATATTTTCTTTAATTTTATTTATTTTTTTAACATCTTTATTGGGGTATAATTGCTTTACAATGATGTGTTAGTTTCTGCTTTATAACAAAGTGAATCAGTTATACATATACATATGTTCCCAAATCTCTTCCCTCTTGCGTCTCCCACCCTCCCACCCTCCCTATCCCACCCCTCCAGGCGGTCACAGAGCACCGAGCCGATATCCCTGTGCCATGCGGTTGCTTCCCACTAGCTATCTACCTTACGTTTGTTAGTGTATATATGTCCATGCCTCTCTCTCGCCCTGTCACAGCTCACCCTTCCCCCTCCCCATATCCTCAAGTCTGTTCTCCAGTAGGTCTGTGTCTTTATTCCTGTCTAACCCCTAGGTTCTTCATGACATTTTTGTTTTTTCTTAAATTCCATATATATGTGTTAGCATACGGTATTTGTCTTTTTCTTTCTGACTTACTTCACTTAATATGATAATCTCTAGTTGCATCCATGTTGCTGCAAATGGCATTATTTCATTCTTTTTTTATGGCTGAGTAGTATTCCATTGTATATATGTACCACACCTTCTCCATCCATTCCTCTGTCTATGGACATTTAGGTTGTTTCCATGTCTTGGCTATTGTGAATAGTGCTGCTGTGAACATAGGGGTAGCACAGTTTATTTTAATTATTGGTTTACTATCTTTTCCCAGTAGGCAATTAATTCCTTGAAACCTAGGTCTTTGTCTTTATCTCTTTGTCTTCAGTGCTGTTGCACAGGAGGCTGGGCTATAGCAAATGCTCAATAAAGATCTATTCAATTAATAACTGTAAGGAACCTCCTAGATCTATATACATATATATACATGTAGATAATCATCTTTTTAATGTGCTTCTTAGAAAGCATATGAGCCTTTGTGACTGTTGGTCCTCAATGTTGATTATATCTGCTACCTCTGTTTTTATCTTCACTGGTTTCAATGTTGAAACCAGTCAATGTTGATTATATCTGCTACCTCTGTTTTTATCTTCACTGGTTTCTTCTGGCCTGCCTCTGGAAGACAGAGTATGTAAATTAAGAAAAATACTCTTAAGTGACTAGGGATATTGAGATGTTCCCAGGGGAAGACTATTTCCCAAGAGGCCTCAAAGAGTAGCAGGGTAGTCTAGTGGCCTCAGAAACCTGAATCATTTTTCAAAGCACACTGAGAGCTCACCCATTTCTCAGAACATGAATTCACATTAACTAGACATAGGAGGGATGTATAAATCCAGAGCAACACTATTGTCAATGGAAACAATAACTAATATAAAATGGAATAGTTTCATTGGCATGATCAGTGAAATTTTTTGCTCTTTGTGGGGACTCACTGACTCTACCTTTTTTTGGCCAGGAACCCATTTGGGAAACCGATTATATAGCCAAGGATGTTCCCTTCCATCTGCCACAGTATACATACAAATTTGATGTACAGTTTTGATTATAGATTCTCTGAAGCCTACCTATGAACTGCCCAGGTGTCCATGGACCCTTGGTTGAGAACCAGCTCCCTCCTGCTGGAGAAGGACCCACACAGGAAACCAAATCCTGATCAAAGAGTGGCTTGATGAGTGTGGACTCAGAACATACAGCCCTCGATAAATCAAATGGGTATTTGGCTGTGGCTTTCTCTCTGGACAGTGCTTGGAAAGGATGCTGCCCTAGTTTTCCTCTGTGACTTCTTTTTTTCTCAGCCTGTGTAGCTGACCAATTCTCCCTCTTACAGACACATTCTTTCTTTAAAAATGTTGATGTAGGGACAGAGTTAGCTGCAGGTCTATGGAGATGTTTTTTTCATGATCAGAGGGAAAATGAAGAAAAATTAAGACAATGTATGTTTTCATAAAGTTAAATTTATTCAGTGCAAAAGACTTTTATTCTAAGATTGTGTTCTTCCTATGCTTTTGAGTGTTAAAATGTCTCTCATTTGACAGTAGCATTTAAAAAATGATTTTACTTGGCAAAATAAAATTTGGGAACATTTATTCTTTTTTTTTTTTTGCGGTACGCGGGCCTCTCACTGCTGTGGCCTCTCCCGTTGAGGAGCACAGGCTCCGGACGCGCAGGCTCAGCGGCCACGGCTCACGGGCCCAGCCGCTCCGCGGCATGTGGGATCTTCCCAGACCGGGGCACGAACCCGTGTCCCCTGCATCGGCAGGTGGACTCTCAACCACTGCGCCACCAGGGAAGCCCGGGAACATTTATTCTTACTTTAATTTTGCTGGTCTTTGAAATTCGGAAGTCCGGGAACCACTGATCTTGACTTGGGCATCATTGTGCCTCTTTAAGGAGAATTTAAATCTCTCTCCTTTGATCCATTTTGTATTAATCTTAAACATTAATTGACAGATAGTCACCTTATTTTATGAATTTCTAAATTCTCAGGGACAATACCATAGCACATTTCCTTTGCCAGGTAGGTTACCATCATGATGCAAATTTCTGTCCCTGAAGTTCCTCACTGTATCATTTGGTACGATGACCAAGGTGCTCCCTTAAGTTACCTCTGTAGTCTACTTCTCTAAAGGAATTAGGTAAAGCATCTGCCATAGGTGCCTAGTTTGGTTCCCCATGTAACATTTCTTTGCATATTCCTTCTCCCCACCGTGCCCCCATAACTCTGCCCCCCACTTTAGGCCTCAGATTTGTAAAGATCTTTTTCTTCCCACTCTAGGGTCATTATGTGCTATCAGAAAGTCAATCAGAATTGGAGGAAAAGCAAGCTTCTGCTCTCACTGGTGGAGTCCAGGTTCAGCCAACTGCACATGGTGACTTGGACCCCCAGACCACCAGCCAACAGCCCACCCAGTACATCATTACAACCACCACCAACGGGAATGGGAGCAGCGAAGTGCACATCACTAAACCTTAACTTCCATCATTGAGCCAGAATCAAACAGTCACATCATGTCTTTTCTTATTCATATGTCTGGAACATCTGGAAGCTTCTGACACTTAGAACTCTTTTTTAAGATTTGTCACTCAAGAGTTTGGAAATCACGGTTTTGATGCTTATACATACACTGGGGCTTATTTTATCAAGGTCATCTTTACCAAATGGACTCTTCAAACCCTAGGAGTTTCTGCCAAGGAATGGAGATCTTTCAGGGGAAAGTAGATTTCAAGACAGAGAAACCTTGCCTTGCTCTTGAGTTGGTTTTTTAACACATAGATAAGCCTTACTTTTCCTTTGTGGAAATATTAAGCAGTGTATTGTGTTTGTACCAAAGGTGGATAAAGGATGTGCCAAGTCCATGGCCACTGGACTTGTTGATTCCAAGCCATGGCACCAAAGGTGAAGGTGCATTTTATGGGCGTGTATTAGGTCACAATTGCTTCATCCTGTGAGTTTGCATTCTCGGTAACTTAACAGAGGGAGCCCACTGAATATGAAAATTAAAATGATGAAGCAAAGGTTTCATCAGTGATGGTGTGAAGGAAAAACTGTTACCTAAATTTTTCTTATTGCTGATTTTTAAAAAACTTGCCTCTTTTGGAAAACCGTTGTTGGGCTATTGGTAGTGCTTTCCACAGACCCTGGCCCTCAGTGGACTGGGCCAGAACCTCATGTTCTGATCGATCTTACTTTATTACTCCACAACTGTGGACTCCCTGTACAAGAAAAGGATGCTTGGTGTCAACAGAATTTAGACTCCCAGGTTACAGGTTGGCCTCCCATCCTCTGGTTGTACTTGTATGAAGAAGGAGGTATTGGAGACGACAGTATTGGTACTAAAACAACTATATAGAGCGTAAAAAGCACTGAGACCTTGTCCTGCCTTTCAGGATCCATTTACCACTCATTGGTAAAGGGTGAATCCTTGCTCGTACTAGGTGTACCTGCAACCCTCGCTCACAGCATGCAGTGTATTTTAGTACTTCTAATGCTGTCTTAAAATGAACATTCTTTCAGGTTGGATGGAAAGGTGGTCCTCCTTATTGCTTAACACTTTCCACTTTAAATGTATTGCAATCCATCTGGACCTTTTGGTAAGATGACTAACTTCACACCTAGGGGAAAAATAAAAATGTGGGGAGCACGTATAATACGTTAGAGTAATTATAAGGGATCTGGAAGGAATCCAGTCTTAATATTACATTGTCAGTTGGGAGAGGGAGAAAAACTGCCTCAGTGATAGCTTTTCTTATCATTGTTCCTGTTTGGGAGTCTTATTAGCTATGAATTCAATGGGGAAAACATTTCCCTTCTTTTTACTGTACATTCCAGTTGTGCACATGAAACACTGCAGAAATCAGTATGTACTTTAACAACTTTTTGTGACATACTAATACATTTTTAGAATAATTATGGCATGGTAGAATTTATCATTACAGAACAGAAAGACCTACCTTCAGTTTCAAATGAAGTTAAATAATTTATTTTATTGACATTTCTGGGTAAAAACTGGTTCTATAAATTAAGAAGTATATAGTAGCTTCTTTATGGTAAAGATACCTTTTTGAAAAGTAAACAATTCTGTGAAGTAACTTTACTAATATGTAGACTTTATTCTTGAGACCTCATTCATTTAGTTATCCCTGACAATTTAGGCACTAAGAGAACTTGAGAGTTACTTGGTAATTGTGTTGAAAATGAAAATGGACTCTATATCTTTGGTAACAGAGGTAATGCTGATGTTTTCAATAGAAAATATTGACTCTGTGTCACAATATAGAGATTTTTGAGTCCCAAAGTCCTACAATGCGATGATTATAAATATCCTAGTGTCCAGTCTAGAGAGACTTGCTAGGTAAAGCATATTAGACTTTCCCAAAGGTCCAGTTTAGTTTTTATAACTTAAATTTGGTCCTGTTGGTTCCTTTTAAATTTGAACCAGCAAGGTACTCCTCCCTCCCCTCAGGAATAACTTACTGATTAAAATGGAAAACTATCACTGAATGGAATGTTCATTTTATGCCAGTTATTTCAAGTTTTAAAATACACAGAAGAGAAAAAGGATTGCGGAAGACCTCTGTTTCTTTCCCATCTAAGTTCTTTTTTTTCCCTTTTGTTTTTTTGTCCTTATGTGGAATACGACTCTAAAACTAATTTGTATATTATCAACCAGAGATGCAGGTGTGGCAGTCAAGCCAAACAACATTGCTTTAAGATCAGGTATTCTGTATATTTATTCTAAGGTAATGGCTTTTCAAAAGGACTTGGATTTGAAGAGATGGCAGATTATAAGCCATCTGAAGACCCAATTTGGAAAAAATGTCTGTAGCCAATGTTTATACTGTGGCCTCGCCTAAGACACACTGGCACTGTAGACTTGGATCAGTGCAGTGTGAGCATTTTGGAGTAGGTTACATAGAGATTTTACATTTTTACTGTTTCATTTGTGCCCACATAAACAGATATTTCATCCTGTAAAATTCCTGTTATTCCGGAGAAACCTATTGTTTTGATATTCTGGAATTGTTTTCTGACTTGGAATTAGCCTTTCAAAAAACTCTTAAGATAATGTAGGTCTAAAAAGCACTTCATGAGATGCTGAAGCTGACCCACAGGTTGAAAATGTTGACCCTATCCTGTTATTTAAATGTGAACATTTACTGTACATTCAGTGAGTTATAGTGTTAATAGTCTTGTGCTACTCAGCAGGTGTAAAAATTAATAAATATTTTTTTTTAATAAACATCTTTCTTGTTTGTATGTGTACAAGTTACAAGAGCTTCTGAGATCATTACTTTTTTTTTTTTTTAATAATACAACTTACATTGTTTTGACTCTTTGGTTCACTCTGGTGTGGTCAGAGACATAAGGTCAGGGAATTTATAGATGGTAATATGGAATGATGTTCCCCTCCCCTTTTACTTGGTGGTTTCTAATTCGAGACCCCTCCCAACAATCTAACAGGAACTAGGGGCAGGCACTCAGCCAGCTCGGGAAGAGCGATTGGCTTTATTTGGAAACCACTATTTGCCAACCAGGGAGGAACACCAGCTTGACTGACATGTTTCCATTTAGTGGAGAGAACTCAGGATGCTCTCTGCACTACAGGTTGGAAGTAGCTGTGAAAGAAGTTTGAAGCGGTTCTAAGTAAAACCTAGTTTATAAGTAGAAAGCGGCCTAGATTCTTAACGAGAGGAAGATTAATAAGAAAATGTGTTTCTTCGATGTGTGTACTGTCTTTCTGGACGTCGAGGGTCCAGGGACCGGAGAGAGACGGGAGAGAGAAGTGGGGCCACGCCCGGGTGGGTTGCGGGGCACAGGCTGTGGTTCGCATTCTCCTCAACGAAACTCGAGAAATCTCAAAATGGGAACTAATAGTGCACACGGCTTTGGTACAAAGACAATGATAGAGAGTGCGCAGCCTAGTGCCTGGAGCAGGCTATGAGATATGCAAACGTTAGCTAATAAAACGGCATTCACTCACTCATGGGCTCCGGAGACTCAATTCGCGGCCAGGTGACTAGCGACACCACCCTCCGGAAGCTTCTACGCCAGGTGAGACCAACGAGACGCCTACAAACTGCAACCCAAGGCCCAGCTCGGCGGGCTCACGCCTCTCTAGGTTAGGCCCCGCGAGCCCCGCCCCGCCCTGCCCCTCTCCGCCCCCGGCACTTCCAGACCCCGCCCCATGCAGCTCAGGCCCCGCCCCTCAATCCCCGCCCCTTCCGCCGCCCGAGCCCGGAGCGTGCACGCACCGACACGCCTTGCGGGAGCGAGCGCGTCAGGGAACCCGCGGGCCGAGGAGAGCAGCGGGTTCGGAGACCAGCGCCGGCGGCGCAGGTAAGGCCGGGCTGGGGCGGTGAAAGGGTTAAAGTGTTGCCGGGGAGCGGAGGGAAGGAGCGAGCGAGAGTCTGGGTCTCCGAGGGTCGCTGCTTCTGTGGGCACGGGACAGGGGAGCGGGCGTGTCGGGAGGCGGGTGGCCCGGGTGGGTGGGGGTTAGAGTTAGGCACGGTGTTGGGGGAGGGGCTGTGGGCGCGGAGGTGCGGTTTAGCGGGGCGGGACCCGGGCCTCGGGCTTGTGAGAGGCCGGCTAGGGAGGGGTTTGCAGTTTGGAGCCGGCGGTTGCTCCGGAAGGAGTCTGGGGTTTGGCTTCTGAGTTGGGGAGGGTCCAGGAGGGAAGGTTATCCCAGGTGCAGAGGAAAGGCCGTTGGGAGAGGCCTTCCCGGTCTAGTAAAGATGGACCTCTTTGGTCCAGGACGCTGCAAGACTTAGAAGTCCTTGGCTTCCGGTTTTCAGCCCTTTGGAAGCTGCCTGCTTTTTGTGTTTTGAGATCCTCTTCAGAATAGTAGCAGGGCACAGGTTGCCACTCGAATAGCTTAAATTTAGCTACACGTTCACTAATTGAAGTGAATTGAAGTGAAGCTAATTGAAGAAACTTGTGAGCAAGTTGTGAAACAGGTGATCCTCCTGAGAGTCAGGTAAAACACTGGCTTTGCAGCTGTTACCCTCTTCTGTGCCACTTCTGGCTATAAAGAGGACTTTATTCTGAGCATCAGGTTGCATCTACACTTTTTTTCTTTTTAAAAGTTTTGTTAAATGCAAATGCCATGTGCTTTCTTACCTGCCGTCAGTTATTTAGGCACCAGGGGTGTTTCAGGATGCAGTAGTTCATCATGTGCTGAAGGGTGATGGGACACAGTTGCTTGGCGACAACGCAGCTGCTTTGAACACTAATCTTTCCACTGTACCTTTACGTAGATCTGACATCTCTTCCAGATCACTTGAAATAATTAGTGCAAACGTGCTTATTTTAGTAGTAGTATTACAAGTCTGCTCTTTATCATTTGACAGTTTCGGGATGAGAAGTCATTACGTGACTACGTGAAGTTATATAAATGCATCCACCTGGAGGTTATTCATTGCAGGATTGGAAATAACGGTAGAGAGGACCGCGCCCAGCTCTCCTTCATCTTATATAGATAAGGAAATTGACAGCCCGTGAGGTAAGATTTGCCCAAAGTCACTGAGATGAGGCTAGGAGTTTGGTGTTTAACTGTTAAATGTGTGTTTTTTTTTTTTTTCCTCCTTTCTATTTGGTAGAAATCAGAGAGAAAGAATGGTTTTAGCAAATGTTTATGGAGTGGGTGAGTTCAGCCTCCCTGTGGCCCTGTTAACTGTGGCTTCAGCTGTGCACCTGATTCCAGCCATCAGCCTTATGAGATGCTCTCTGAAAAAGTTTTCCTATGTACTTTTCTAAAGGTAGCCAGCAATGTTTAGTTGTTACAGGAAGGAGAAAAATAGCATTTCATCTACATGGTTATAAGTATCAGCTGGACCAACTAAAGTGGGTTCGCCGCTGACTTTGCTGGCTGTCCTGGTCAGGTGCTTGGATCCTCCAGGGTTTATGCGGACTGATAAAGTCATATTAAGATGCTTGCTTTTCCTGATTTAAACTGAGGGTTTATCCAGGAGGTATTGTATGTAGTGTTAAGAACATGGGTTTGCCAGTCATGCCGACTTGAGTTTCAGTCCTACCTCTGGGGTTGGGCAAGTTGCTTATCTATTTTGATCCTAGGTTTTGGTATCTGTGGAAAAGATGTCATAACCCTATCTTGCACATTTATAAGAATTAAATCAGGTGTATGAAAGGCCTGGCACTTAACAGGCCCTCATTAAATAACTTAGTGTTACTGTCTGAATTTTACTACTCTGTGGATTTTGAGTGAAATTTCTTTTGTGAAGGAACAACAAAGAATTACTTGCTAAAAAAAAAAAATTATATTAGAGTGAGAGATTATTGGCCTAGGAAGTCTAAATTATGGACCGTGATCTAGTTATTTAATCTTTGAGTCTCGTTGTGCTCCTGTGTAAAATGAAGGTATAAGAAATTCTATAGATTGGGGAGTCACTGTAGAAGTATTCTGAGTAACGAGAGACCTACTGGCTAAGATCTGAAATTCAGATGAGGGTGCAGTGGTGGAAGGGAGGGAGAAGAGCTCTTTAGCTGTCGTTAGGGTGTATGGATAAGGTAGAATAGATCTGAGATTGAATATGTTCTGGGCCAGAATATTTTGTGAAAGAGCGTTAGTATCAACAGATCCCTGGGACTTCTGCCTTTCTGTCTCGAGGTCTGACTGCATTTATTTGTCTAGGCTACCCGTGGAACATAAGCAATGGATTCCTTGGACCATATGCTGACGGATCCCTTGGAGCTGGGCCCGTGTGGAGTTGGCCACGGCACGCGGATCATGGAGGACTGCCTCCTGGGGGGCACTAGGGTTAGTCTGCCCGAGGACCTTCTGGAGGATGTGAGTAGTGACAGCGGCACCATCTTTTTCTTTCTAGCAGTTCCTCTCAGCCTTTTCCACGCTCTGCAAGTTTTCAATCTTTTGTGCTCCCTTCTTTGTGATTTTCTACATTGCAACCAGAGTGATCTTTTTTTTACGTTTAAGTCTGTTTAATAGTATGATTAAGGAAGAAAGTATAAGCTACATTCTGCGTGTTTAATAACATGTAACTCGATAATGACATATGCCATATTTTGACAAGATAATTTTCAGCAGTTAGCAAAAGTTTTATATTTAAGGGCAGAATTGTGTATACCTTTACATTAGAATGTTTACCCATGTTGTGAATCATGAAACAAAGCACAAACATATTATCTCTGTCCATAAGGTAACCAACTTGCTAGTCAGTTAATAGTACCTTCCCTGGGATAGCATTAATATTGTGCTTTTGACCACTTTTCACAGGCAGTCATCATGATTATTATGGTGGCATTTATTTAGTGCTTATTATGTGCAAGGCACCAGGTATGCTGAAACGTGTTTATCATCTTGTTTATTTTGCCATAGTTCAAACATATGGACAGGCGTAGAGTATCATATGGTGAACATCTGTGCATCATTCAGTTTGGGGAGATAATTTCATTTAGTTATATTTGGTTCAGATTTTTCTTTCATAATGTGTCAAAAATTGTAGATAAAATTAAAGCCACTGTTTTGCCATTATTCCCTCTCCTACCCGAAGTAACAGGTACTGAACTTGGTGTATTATCTTTCCCATTCATGTTTTCTTTGCATGCTCTTTCAAGTAAACCTCTTCATGTCATTCATTCAGCCAGCAAACACTTGTTTTATTGAAGTACCTACTTTATCCCAGACACTGAGCTGCCAGGAATCAAGTGGTATGCAGAAACAGGTTTGCAGGGGGAGATCTTGGCCAGGGAGCCAGAGGAGCTTTGGTGCCTGCTTGCTGAGACGCCTGGCAGGTGGCTGGTTTCTGGGTTCTCTCCTGCTTAAACCCTTCGGTGGCTCCCATTGTCCTTAGGATAAGGTCACAAGTACTTGACATGCTTATAGGTCCTTTGCTCCTTTCTCTGCTGCTTCCCTTTCCCTCCCTGTTGTTGAGCTAGCCAGACGTTGCCTGAACTCTTTTTTTTATTTCATTTATTTATTTTTTAAAATATTTATTTATTTGGCTGCATCGGGTCTTAGTGGTGGCACGCAAGACCTTCGTTTCAGCATGCAGGCTCTTCTGTTCTGGTGCGCAGGCTCTAGAATGGGCAGGCTCAGTAGTTGCAGCACGTGGGCTTAGTTGTCTTGTAGCACATGGGATCCTAGTTCCCCGACCAGGGATTGAATTTGAGCCCCGGCAGTGAAGTCGTAACCACTGGACCATCAGGGAATTCCCAACAGATCTCTCAAGTTTTTTTTTAAGTTTATTTATTTGTTTATTTTATTTTTGGCTGTGTTGGGTGTTTGTTGCTGTGCGTGGGCTTTCTCTAGCTGTAGCGAGCGGGGGCTGCTCTTCCTTATGGAGTGCGGGCTTCTCATTGCGGTGGCTTCTCTTGTTGTGGAGCACGGGCTCTAGGCACGTGGGCTCAGTAGTTGTGGCGCACAGGCTTAGCTGCTCCACGGCATGTGGGATCTTCCCGGGCCAGGGCTCGAACCCGTGTCCCCTGCATTGGCAGGCGGATTCCTCAGCACTGCGCCACCACGGAGGCCCTGACCTCTCAAGTTTTGAGAATTGAGTAAAGATCAGTGGAATTTTCGTTTGTTTAAAAAACGTAAAAACTTGGATGACGGTGATTTTTGCACAACTTTGTGATTGTACTTAATGCCACTGAGCCATACACAAAAATGGACAAAATGGTAGATTTTATGTTATGCATGTGTTATCCACTTATACACAAAAAACTTCATTTTTTTTCTTGCTCACTTTCCTCCTGCTTTTCCTGATTCTCCCAGCCCGAGATCTTCTTTGACGTAGTCAGCTTCTCAACGTGGCAGGAAGTACTGAGCGCCTCGCAGCGCGAGCACCTCCAGCAGTTTCTGCCCCGCTTTCCTGAGGACAGTACTGAGCAGCAGGATGAGCTCATCCTCGCCCTGTTCCGTGGGGAGAACTTCCGCTTCGGAAACCCTCTGCACATCGCCCAGAAGCTTTTCCGAGGTGTGTAGCTCAGCATTCTTGTTTTGAGAGGACTGGAAGGTGGGAACACACCCACTTCTGTGCGTACTCCTTTCTTCGTTTTATTTTATTTTTATGTATAGACACTGACTCCAGGTGCTTTCATGCAACACTTTGCTGCCTAGGCCATTCTTTTTTTTTTTTTTTTAAATATTTTTAACTTACATAGGAAACATATATCGTAATTATATTGCTCATTGATGTGTTATATGAACTCAGCTGTGTAACCACCACCCAGATCAAGAAGTAAAACATTATTAGCATCTTAGAGGCACCCATTATGACTGGTCTTCAAAAATTATTAAAAACAGTTTACCATTTGGTTTATCACATGGATGTATGTGTGTGTGATGCACATACACATATTTTTTCTGCAGAAAACCTGACACTTTACCACCAAGCACCTCAGCGTTTATGTACCTCTTAGCAAAGACATCCTTCCACATAATCACAGTCTTAAATTCACCCCCAAGGAACTTTACATTGAACAAGTAATAGCCTAGAATATCCCGTATTCAGATTTTCTCAGTTGTTCCCAATGTCAGATTGGCTTTTATTTATTTATTTATTTTTAACATCTTTATTGGAGTATAATTGCTTTACAATGCTGTGTTAGTTTCTGCTTTATAACAAAGTGAATCATTTATACATATACATATGTTCCCATATCTCTTCCCTCTTGCGTCTCCCTCCCTCCCACCCTCCCTATCCCACCCCTCTAGGTGGTCACAAAGCACCGAGCTGATCTCCCTGTGCTATGCGGCTGCTTCCCACTGGCTGTCTGTTTTACGTTTGGTAGTGTATATACGTCCATGCCACTCTCTCACTTTGTCACAGCTTACCCTTCCCCCTCCCCGTATCCTGAAGTCCATTCTCTAGTAGGTCTGTGTCTTTATTCCCATCTTACCCCTAGGTTCTTCATGACCTTTTTTTTCCCCTTAGATTCCATGTATATGTGTTAGCATACTGTATTTGTTTTTCTCTTTCTGACTTTCTTCACTCTGTATGACAGACTCTAGGTCCATCCACCTCACTACAAATAACTCAATTTCGTTTCTTTTTATGGCGAGTAATATTCCATTGTATATATGTGCCACATCTTCTTTATCCATTCATCTGTTGATGGACACTTAGGTTGCTTCCATGTCCTGGCTATTGTAAATAGAGCTGCAGTGAACATTTTGGTACATGACTCTTTGAATTATGGTTTTCTCAGGGTATATGCCCAGGAGTGGGATTGCTGGGTCGTATGGTAGTTCTATTTTTAGTTTTTTAAGGAACCTCCGTACTGTTCTCCATAGTGGCTGTATCAATTTACATTCCCACCAGCAGTGCAAGAGTGTTCCCTTTTCTCCACACCCTCTCCAGCATTCATTGTTTCTAGATTTTTTGATGATGGCCATTCTGACCGGTGTGAGATGATATCTCACTGTAGTTTTGATGTGCATTTCTCTAATGATTAATGATGTTGAGCATTCTTTCATGTGTTTGTTGGCAGTCTGTATATCTTCTTTGGAGAAATGTCTATTTAGGTCTTCTGCCCATTTTTGGATTGGGTTGTTTGTTTTTTTGATATTGAGCTGCATGAGCTGCTTGTAAATTTTGGAGATTAATCCTTTGTCAGTTGCTTCATTTGCAAATATTTTCTCCCATTCTGAGGGTTGTCTTTTGGTCTTGTTTATGGTTTCATTTGCTGTGCAAAAGCTTTGAAGTTTCATTAGGTCCCGTTTGTTTATTTTTGTTTTTATTTCCATTTCTCTAGGAGGTGGGTCAGAAAGGATCTTGCTGTGATTTATGTCATAGAGTGTTCTGCCTATGTTTTTTTTTCCTCTGAGAGTTTGATAGTGTCTGGCCTTACATTTAGGTCTTTAATCCATTTTGAGTTTATTTTTGTGTATGGTGTTAGGGAGTGTTCTAATTTTATACTTTTACATGTAGCTGTCTAGTTTTCCCAGCACCACTCAGTTGGCTTTTAAATCCAGGATCCACTCAAGATTCATGTGTTGTGTTTGGATCTTCTGTCTCTCAGCTCCCTGAATCTAGGGCCCTCTGCCTTTTTTTCCTTGTCTTTCAAAATACACTTGTGAAGAGCCCAGGACACTTGAATTGTAAAATGTCTTGCTTTCTGGGGAGTTGTCGTCTTGCTTCCTCATAATTAGTTTTGGGTTAAACATTTTGCCAAGAAAGGAGATGGGAAATGTCATTTCTTTCTCATCCCTCCACTCAGGATATGTGATGTCATTCTTGCGTTATTGGTAGGGAGGCTTTTGATCACTTGGCTCTGTGGTATCTGCCAGAGCTACTGACTGTAAGGGCACCTTTTTCCCCCTATAATTAAGAAGCAATCTGTAGGGTGATATTTAGGGACCATGTGATAATCTAATTTTCCGAGAGCATTTGTTTTACCCAGCGGTTTTAGCATCCACTGACCCTTGCCTGAACCGGTCATTACACTGGGGATTCCAGAATGGTTTGGGGCCACTCTTCAGTCACAGTTTGCTCTCTGTCCAGTGGAGAGGAGCAGAGGACGCTTCTTCCCTTCCCACTTTCTGGGGTGACTTTGCTTTGGCTGGAGGCCCTGAAAGATAGCCCATCTTGAGTTTGTGAAACTGGACAGCTTGACAGCTGCAAAAAGACTGGAGGGAATAAGCTTATCATTTCAACCCACATTATCTTAAGGTTTAAAATGAGCATTCCCTCCTTTGGTGGATCATTAAGGAGGATTTCCCTTCTGGTTGGCCAGTGTTTTATGTCACTGAAGCCAGGGTCTCAGGTGGGATAAGCTGGTAGGCCTGGTTGGTAGTAGAGGCCGTATCAGGGCCGTATCTGTAACGCTGGCACGTTTCCTTCCAAAGCAATGTGATGGTCAGGTAAGGATGCAAACGAGAAATGCAAGGCAGGAGTTCTGCGATGTCCGGTGTCATGTTTCAGGTCCTGCGGTGATGAGGACAGTTGCGTTACCACGGTTATTGTGGTCATGCGTCTTGACTGAGCTGGCGTTGCTTTCGGGGTGCTTTTATTTTTGCTTATCTTTTCTGGTTGTTTTAAAAACTCACCTTTTCCATAAATAAGTTCCAAGTGCTTGTTGAGCTCCCTTGACTTTTTTCCTACAGGAAAGAGTTGTCGTCCTGAGTTCCAGCTTCCCACTTCCAGCCTCCCCACAGCACACTGTAGTCGTTTCCCTCCTGACCTACTTTTACTTGTCTCGGAGGAAGGATATTTTCCGTCTGTTTAAGGTTAACCTCTGCTCTTGATCCTCTCATGTTTTATGTCCTCTGGGACCTCGTTTCTCAGTTAACCATTCTACCATGTGTACTTACTCCACTCCTTTTTCAGCCTGTAGATGTGGTCAAGGGTCTCACACTAAAAAAGTCCTTAACCATCTGTCCCCTTCGTTGTCCTCTGTCATTTTCCCTTTTCTCCAAACTTCCTGAAAGGCATCCCTAGCCGCCGTCCGCTGGTGGCTGTTCCCTATGCCTGCCAACACCTTCGACTTTCTAAATTTTAAATTTCAAACCTACAGAAAAGTTACAAGAATTTATAATTGACACCCGCATACTCCTTACCAGGTTCACCAACTATGAATATTTTGCCACATTTTTTTTCTTCTCAATATTGTACTTATTACCACTATTTTTATTTTGGCTGAACCACGTGAGAGTATTGCAGACCTAAGACTCCTAATTTTTCAGCATTCATCTTTGAAGAACAAAAACATTCTCTTAAGTAACCAGAAATGATCAAATTCAGAAATATAGAAAATACTGTATTTAATTTAAATTCTGTACTTAAATTCTGTATTTCAGTATAAAATTTAACAGTGACATATTGTTATCTAATGTGTGGTCCGTATTCCTGTTTTGCTAGTTGTTTCAGTGCTTGCATCTTCCTCTGCTCCATTTCTTTTCAGTGAATGTGTAATTTGCAAACCAGCATATGGCTTTTCTGTTCTCTCCTTAGCCTGTTTGTAGCATTTGATGCCTTGACCTCCATCATGCGACTCGCCCCCTTTGCAGCTGTGGCCCTCCCTGTCCTGGCTTCCTCCTGTGCCTCAGACGCCCTCCCCGCACCCCTCTCTCTGCTGAGCCCTCATCCGCTCGCTATTCCTGCCTCTGCTCCTGCCATTAGGCCCCCTCTCCCTCCCCGCCTGCCTGCTCTCACCCACCAGCTCTTCTCTAGGGGCTCTTGCCGGGGCTGCTCTAGCCGCCATCTCCACACAGCCACCAGCGTGAGCATCTCAAAACTTTGCTTTTCAGAGTGTTTACCAATTGCCTTCACTTGGAATAAACTTCACAGCCTACCAGGCTCTGTTGCCCCCGGTTTACCGACTTCTCTTGGTGCTGCAGTCTCTCTTGCCGCTGCTCTCTGGCCCAGTGCCGCCAATAGAAATCTTACGTGAGCCACACGTTCAATTAAAAAATTTCCAGTACCGGGGCTTCCCTGGTGGCGCAGTGGTTGAGAGTCCGCCTGTCGATGCAGGGCACGCGGGTTCGTGCCCGGTCGGGGAGGATCCCATGTGCCGCGGAGCGGCTGGGCCCATGAGCCATGGCTGCTGAGCCTGCACATCCGGAGCCTGTGCTCCGCAACGGGAGAGGCCATAGCAGTGAGAGGCCCGCGTACCCGCAAAAAAAAAAAAAAAAAAAAAAAAAAAAAAAAAAAAAAAAAAAAAAAAAAAAAAAAAAAAAAAATTTCCAGTACCCACATTAAGAATAGTAAAAGCAGTTTAATTTTAATAATATATTTTCTTTAAGTTGATGTACTCAAAATGTTATTTATTTTTTTTTAAATAAATTTATTTTTGGCTGCATTGGGTCTTCATTGCTGCACACGGGCTTTCTCTAGTTGCAGCAAACGGGAGCTACTGTTCGTTGCGGTGCATGGGCTTCTCATTGTGGTGGCTTCTCTTGTTGCAGAGCATGGGCTCTAGGCACATGGGCTTCAGTAGTTGTGGCACAAGGGCTCAGTAGTTGTGGCTCATGGGCTCTAGTGCACAGGCTCAGTAGCGTGGTGCACAGGTTTAGCTGCTCCGTGGCATGTTGGATCTTCCCGGACCAGGGCTTGAACCCATGTCCCCTGCACTGGCAGGCAGATTCTTAACCACTGCGCCACCAGGAAGTCCCTCGAAATGTTTTTTTGTGTGTGTGGTTCATGGGCCTCTCACTGCTGTGGCCTCTCCCACTGCAGAGCACAGGCTCCGGACGCGCAGGCACAGCGGCCATGGCTCATGGGCCCAGCCGCTCCGCGGCACGTGGGATCCCCCCGGACCGGGGCACGAACCCGTGTCCCCTGCATCGGCAGGTGGACCTCAACCACTGCACCACCAGGGAAGCCCTCAAAATATTATTTTAATAGAGCATTTGGCTATCTTGGTGGGGGGAACTAAAGACTGAAGGAGGGTAACTTTGGAGAAGTGCAGAGGCAAAGAAGTAGAATTTTCATCCAATTTCTATATATCAGTGTCAGTAGCATTGAACTCTTGCCTCTTTTCTTGAAGGTCAGATTCCTTATTTCCCTGCAACAGGCAGCGTAATGCGGTGGCTAGGAGCGGCTCTGGAGCTCGAATGCCCGGGTTCAGACCTGATTTCCCCTTTTATTAGCTGTGTAACCTTGCGCAAGTTATTTAGTTTCTCCATGCTTCAGGCTCTTCAGTAAAATGAGGATGCAGTAGTACCTTCTTTGTGGGGGGGTTGTGAAGATGAAGTGAGTTAATATATGCAAGGCCCTCCTTATATGGTGACAGTTCCTTGTCAGGTCCCGTTCTAAGTGTTTGCTGTTGCTCGTTACCTCGGAATCATTAAAGTGGTTGGAATTAAAAAAAAAAAAAAAAAAGGAAACACCATGTACTTCAATGCCTCATTTTAGCCTTCTGAGGTTAGCTTTTCCATCTTTCCCCTTAGTTCACTTTGTAGCAACCTGCTCAAATCTAATATTCCAAAACGGACCTCTGTCATCGCAGCTCCCGCAGTGGTACGAGTTGCTTGTGTCCAGTGATCTAGGTACCATGCTCGCCTTCCTGCCCCAGCATCCAAACTAACAGCAGGTCTAATCTTTCTCCCTCGAAATATATCTGAAATCTTTCTACTGCCATTCACATAACCACTGCCCACTGATCAGCTAATATGTTCCAGCTATTCTTCAAGGTTCTGGAGATACAGTCATGACCTTACATTCTAATAGGGGAAAACAAGGTAATAGACAAGCGTTTGTTGGTATCACGCACTGTAAAGAGTGAGGAAGGGTAATGGGACTGGAAGTGACGGGAAGGATCTGGTTCAGAGGTGGTAGTTGGGCAGGGCTTCTCTGTGGAGGTGCGTTTGGACAGAGACTCAGTGAAGGCGCGACGAGCAAGCCGTGAAGTACTGGGTGTTAGTAGGAAGCCTTGCAGGCAGAGGGGACCTGAAGGACAAAGCCTCTGCGAAAAGGCAGAGGGGACCTGAAGGACAAAGGCTTTGCGAAAAGTACGGTACTTCAGGAAACAGCGTGGGCTGCGGCGGAGTGAGCAAAAGGGAGGCTGGTGGAGGATGAGGCCGCGATACGTGGGACCCACAAGGAAGGGCCCTGCAGGCCTCCTGGCGCCTTGGCTCTACCCTGGGTATGGAGGGAGAGGTCCGACCAGGCCACTGTCGTTCCTCTCCTAGATCACTGAAGTGGTTTTCTTCTTTCTCTTTTGCTCTCGGCCTTGTTATTCTCCTGCTTTAAACCCTTCAGCTGATTTCCACTGCACTCAGGATAAAGTCCAGACTGTGCTGTGGTTTCTGTGTGGTGTGGCGTCTGCCCAGTTTCACAGGTCATCTCAGCCCCTCCTCAGCTAAGCCCCTCTGCTTTCCTCACACCAACATCTCTTCAGGGGTTGGAGTGGGCACGTTCTTCCTTGCTTCAGGGCCTGCCTTAGCGCATGCTGTTTCTTCTGCCTTTTCCTTATTTTTATTTTAAAAATTCCTACTTACTTAATTTTCCTCCCGATAAATTTTTTAAACATATAGAAAAGTTGATAACCAATACGTATGATGCACATCCATAAAACTTACCTATGTTTATCAGTTGTTGACGTTTTCCCACAGGTGCTTTGATTGGGCCTCATTTTATGTCGCCTCCTTAGGGGCTCTTTTCCTCATGTCTCTCTTCTTGCTCTCTTCGGTTGTTTTAGGTTGGTTTCCTGGCGGCACGTCAGAGAGTCGAGTACTGGCTTATGTGCTTTCTGTCTCTCCTCCTGGACCGTAGGCTCCCCTTTCCCCACACTGTCCTCCCATCGGTGCAGAGCTGGCCGCCTCTCCAGCCCTCGCTGATGGGTGGCTGACAGATGTGCATGGCTGTGCCTGTTCTTTGCAGACGGACACTTCAACCCCGAGGTGGTCAAGTATAGGCAGCTGTGCTTCCGGTCGCAGTACAAACGCTACCTCAGCTCCCAGCAGCAGTACTTCCACCGGCTGCTGAAGCAGATCCTGGCCTCGCGGAGCGTAAGTGCCCCTGGGAGCTGCGTGGGACTCACACCTGGTGACCCAAAGGGGCGGATCAGGGGCAAGAACAAAAGATACCACTGAGGAAGGAAGCTGCCCATCGAGCCCCGACACGACCAAGTGCATCCTTCCTTCTTATGATACGTTTTAAGATGCATCCTGATTTCAGATACGTTAGAACAGGAACAAAAGGATACATCTTAAAATTGATGAAATATTGTAGCTTCTGTATTTACCCAGAAAAAGAGGTAGCTTTCAGGTCCGTGGTGGGTTGTGCAGGAGAAGCAGCTTGCCCTCCAGTTCATGTTCGGATGCCTGATGGGTGCCAGGCTCAGCGGCTCTGGGTCTGGGCCAGCCTTGGGATGCCTTGGGGCAGAGTGGTTCTGGCTCTTAGTGGTTCTTTAAGCTTCGGTATGGATATTCTTAGGGGTCTGGTGTAAGTATTCGTTCTCGATGGAGCAGCGCAGCACTCAGATTGGGGATTTTCCGTCATAATCAGCACAGGCCCCTTTTATTTTGAAGGAGGGAACTGAGCTTGCTAACAAAGAAGAGAAGAAAGCGTAGGCTCGGGGAGCGTGTCAGGACAAGCTGTGGCTGAGGCCGTGCCCCCATCCCATCTGATCTCTCCCAGGACCTCCTGGAGATGGCCCGGCGGAGTGGTCCTGCCCTCCCCTCCCGGCAGAAGCGCCCCTCACCGTCCTGCACCCCCGAGGAGCGGGAGTGGCGCACCCAGCAGCGCTACCTGAAGGTCTTGCGGGAAGTGAAGGAGGAGTGTGGGGACTCGGCCCTGTCATCGGACGAGGAGGGTATGTGTCCTCCGTGCCCGCACCACCTGTATCTCATCGGTCCGCACCTGCAGCTGCTTCTCTGGTTGGAGGCCATGGTAGCCATTTCCCCGCGAGGAAGCCATCCCTGTGGTTTGTCTGGGCACGTGGTGACGCTCAGAGCCGTTGGGTGGCTGTGACTGCACACCTCACCGCCCTTGGCGTTCAGGCACACGCGGGGCCCTCCCAGCAGGTGCTCTGGTCCAGTCGGCTGCTCGAGAGAACCACTCTCCCCACAGGAGAGTAATAGTGACTGTGACCTCTGCAGGTGACCCGCCACAGTTGAAGTCTCTCCTCCTGGAAGAGCCGTTGCACTGACTCAAGTGCTGCAGTCCGTCTGGGGAAGGGTCAGGAAGCAGTGGTGGAGCCTGGCCTCCCTCTTGTTGGCTTAGCCTTCTTGAGCCCAAAGAGCCACTTACCGTGTTTGCCCTGCTGGAGTCCACAGGCAGGTTGGATTTACAAGAAAACTTTTCTTTTGCAGATCTCAGCTCATGGCTCCCGAGCTCTCCAGCACACTCTCCTAGCCCTGCAGTGCCCCTCAGGGTGGTGCCCACGCTCTCCACCACGGACATGAAGACTGCAGGTGAGTGGGGCTCGGCGTGGATCTGAGGACTGCCTCGGGGTGGGAGACTGGGTTCTGCCTGCCAGGAAAGCAGAGCGGTGTTCCTTAGAATGAGGAGACCTGGGGAAGCTTTCGTGTAGCTCCACTTCTTCGCAGGTAGGTAGGCCAGCTGGCCTTCTGTACTTTGTTTTGAAATTTTCTCTTAGGAGCTTATCAGCCGGCATTTTGGCCTCAAGAAAGCAGAGTCTTAAAATAACAGTATCAGGACTTCCCTGGCGGCCCAGTGGTTAAGACTCCATGCTTCCACTGCAGGGGGCTCGGGTTCGGTCCCTGGTTGGGGAACTAAGATCCCACATGCTGCCCAGTGCAGCCCCAAAACAAACAAAAACAACCAAAAAAAACCCCCAAGATAATACTAAGGGATAATTTAATAATAGAACAAAAGGGGTAACCAGAGGCACAGCAGTTTCTTGGCATGTCTGTGAAATTAGAGACTATTTTTAGTTGGGATAGGAGTCAAAGAAGAATGTTAAGAAACTTCTAGGTGTTTTAGGAGCAGCTGAATACCGAGGTCATTGTTATTGACGAGTGTACAGAAAAGCTGCAGAGTTGAGCCTGTGACTGTTCGAAGATTGTTGGTACTTGTAGTACACAGGTCAGAAGGGAAACTCGGAAAATAACTTACTTTCAAATATTACAAGTGACCAGAAAGATGTGAATTTGAGCATTGTGGAAATGAATGACTGTCCATGTGGTTTGGTTCCTTTTCTCTCAGATAAAATAGAACTGGGGGACAGTGACCTGAAGATAATGCTAAAGAAGCACCATGAGAAGCGGAAACACCAACCAGTAAGATTGGAGGGGGTGGTCAGTAGGTTTTCAGTCTAATTCCCCGGGTCAGCTATCCTGGGATGATACAGGGAGTCACTACGTTATTAGTCCCCTTTCTTATCCTTGTTAGGGGACAGGAGCAGCATGGGAGGCCCAGTAACACTAAAGATATGTGGAGAAGATAGATGCTTTGACTTTATAAGGCACGCTTACCGCCGTGTCTGATCCAGTCTTTAGGACGACACTGCTGTGTGAATCCTTTTGTCCGTTTAGCAGGGCTTGGAGAGGCCAGGGAGCTTGTCTGACGCCTGACGGCCAGTAAGTGTCAGAGCCAAGTGTCAGAGCCTGTGCTTTTCCCACGTTTTACGTTGCTATTCCTTTGCTCCACCAAATGGAGGTAACGCTGAGCCAGAGATCATGGTGGAGGAAGGAAAGTCAGTTCATCAAGGCAGAGTGATGAGATGGGAAGAGTCTCATGTTGGGGTTAGAACCGAGTTCTGTCTCTCTCTTTTCCACTTACTGTGATGTCGGGCAAATCCCTTAACTTCTCTGAATCCCGTTTTCAGTCTTTGTAAAATACCACTTAGCAAGACTGTTTGAAGAGCATATAAGATAAGGAACGCAAAAGAGCTTTATAAACTAAATGCCACACATGAAGGATTGGAACTCAGTTCTCCCCTGCCCCATTATGAAGAGCAATAGTTTTTATCTCTGTACGTTTTAAATTCAACACAATTTCCTCAAGTACACGTAACATCTAGTTTTATCTGTAAATTGAGAAAATCAACAGTTTGAGCTCCTCTTTCAGACCTCCATAACAAATCTCTGAATATCACGTCTAGGATCACCCAGACCTTTTGACGGGGGACCTGACTCTCAATGACATCATGACTCGAGTAAATGCCGGCAGGAAGGGCTCTCTAGCAGGTAAGTGACGTCCTCTGTAGGTGGCCATCGACTGTGGTGTTAGATTACACAGGCCTCTCTACGTATTGCAAAAGGAAAGGAAACCACAGCATCCTCACAGCATCCTTCTTGCTGATAGCCTTTATATCGTTATTGCCTCATGGATTTGTAGGTGGAGAGTGAATATAAAATCAGTACGATGGATCATTGACTCTTTAAAGCACTCATTGAGTTTGGTTTAAAAAAAAATCAAAATGAAACTATATGCCTTATTACTGAGACTTTTCTTTCTTTTGCTGGTGGGCCTTGGGAAAATAATATACAGATAAGACTCCTCATTTCCTGATGTAGAAATTGCAGTTCTATGACTTGAGTTGCTTTTTTTCCCCAGCCCTATATGACTTGGCTGTCCTTAAAAAAAAGGTTAAGGAAAAAGAGGAAAGGAAGAAGAAGAAAATAAAAATGATCAAATCAGAGGCAGAGGATCTGGCGGAACCCCTAAGCGGTACTGAAGGTCTGCCACCCCTCTCACAGGCACCGTCTCCACTGGCTATACCTGCTATCAAGGAGGAGTAAGTGAGCAACAGGGGTCATGGCTCAGGGCTGTCCCCAGAGCTGGTGCTTCTTGAGAGCCCTAGGTCCCAGGGGTCCTGCTGGGGAACGTGTATGGTGTGGGCTTTCACTGAGCTTTTTTACGACGGCTAGGAGGCTTGGAGGACCTAAAGCAACCTAGGCATGTGTTCTTGGTCTTTTGGGTGGTTCTTTTTTTTTTTTTTAATTTATTTTTGGCTGTGTTGGGTCTTCGTTGCTGCGTGTGGGCTTTCTCTAGTTGCGGTGAGCGGGGGCTACTCTTCCTTGCAGTGCACGGGCTTCTCATTGCGGTGGCTTCTCTTGTTGCGCAGCACGGGCTCTAGGTGCGCAGGCTTCAGTAGTTGTGGCGCACGGGCTCAGTAGTTGTGGCTTGCGGGCTCTAGAGCACAGGCTCAGTAGCTGTGGCGCACGGGCTTAGTTGCTCCACGGCATGTGGGATCTTCCAGGACCAGGGCTTGAACCCGTGTCCCCTGCATTGGCAGATGGATTCTTAACCACTGCACCACCAGGGAAGCCCTTTTTGGTGGTTCTTATATTTTTCTTCCCTCATTAGGCCTCTCGAAGACCTCAAGCCTTGCCTTGGAATCAATGAAATATCTTCCAGCTTCTTCTCTCTTCTCTTGGAGATCTTGTTGCTGGAGGGGCAGGCTAGCCTTCCTATGGTAAGAATTTTGGAAAAGCCAAGTGTGTAGCAGTTTCAGATTGTAGAAATCTTCAGCTCTGGGTTCCCTGCGAAGCTCCACAGCTGACTTGCTTTGTGACTTGAGCAGACTGGATAGACATAGCCAGTTCGTTCTGGCACAGCCTTGGAATTGCTGGCGTGGAATAGAAATCTAACCGGGTTTTGCCTTTACTCTCCCTCAGCTAGAGGAGCGAGTTTTGGACTGGCAGTCATCTCCAGCCAGCTCCCTCAATAGCTGGTTCTCTGCGGCCCCCAACTGGGCAGAGTTGGTGTTACCAGCCCTGCAGTATCTTGCTGGAGAAAGCCGTGGTAAGGTACTTTGTTTTGTAGGGCCCAGTATTTACCCCGCTTTGTCTAATTCTCATAGTAGACTGCAACTTTACTGGTTACATCCGTTGTGGCTTTGCATGATGCGATGCCGTGCCTTGGAGGTCTCTGCTGTCCTGATACACCATTAACATACAGAAGTTATCTCGGAGCTCAGGGGTGTCAGTTATTCTGAGTTTAGCAATCGCTCTGACCTGTGTGGCTTGTTCATGGGATCCATTTCTTGCAGCTGTACCTTCCAGCTTCTCTCCATTTGTTGGCTTCAAAGAGAAAACCCAGCAGTGGAAGTTGCTTGGTGAGTAATGCACGTCACCTACCTGTCATAGTAGGTTCTCTTTCTCTCGTTTTCTCCCCGAGCTGCTTGTGCCTTCCAGTCAGTGTGTGCCAGGAGAATGTTGAAAAAGGCAATATTAAACCTTATTTTGCTCAGTAAAAGAGTCCTTCAAGAAATTCTCAGGGTCTGAGTTCACCCCCGTTGGAGTTGGCTGAGGTGGCATTGCCCTTCAGTTCTGCTGCACTCTGGGGCTGGCTGAATTGAAATCTGTGGGATGTTTTACAGTAGCACCTACATTTATGTCAACCATATCTGTGGTTTTAGGTTAATTTGTAGTAATATGATTGTTTTTCTTTCCTAAAATGGGTTTTGCTATTGAGGATAATGTGTTGGGCAGCCCTCAGTAAGCTACTTCTAAAGAACAGGTTCTTTTTCTTATAAATTTGTGAAGTTCCACTTACTGTGTAAGTTGTAGTAACATATGTACCTGAAATAACTTGGTGATGAGAGGAAGGTTCAGTGTTGATTTCCTGTGGAAATGGACAAACCTTTTTCCACTCTGTCCAGTGGTCTATGAAGAGAAACATGGAGAGAAGGTTGTGGAAGTGATGGATGCGTTCATTGCTTACAACATGGATTAACCTTCTAGGTGTCAGGCACTGTTAGGTGCCAGGGGTGTAATGGTTTGTGAGGTAGACAGCGTGCTCCCCTCGTGGAGTTTGTTTGGGGAACAAATACTCATTCGAATGAAATGACAAACTTAGCCATTCTGTAAGGGAAAAGTGCCAGTAGGGGTGGGCGTTTGTAAGGAGGCATTGGTGTGGCATGCCTGTGGAGTCCAGGAGGGCCTTCCTGGGGAAGGTCGTTTGAGCAGCGGTCTTAACAACGACTAGAGATGAGCCAGGCAGGCGGAGGGGAGGCGGCTCCCCACGGGGGGAGCCGTGTGGGTCAGTGACTCAGGGATGGTTCCCGCGGAGATCACACAGGCCTGCGCAGAGAGGATGTTGCACCTGGGTAGAGAGGATGCATGAATTTGGGAGCTTTAGGTGGTAAAAGCCGGAGGATGTGGTTGTGGATTGGGTGTGGCGAGTGAAGGAAGAGGGCAGTCAGGTGTCACTTCTGCTAGATTTGTACCTGGCGGATGGGGGTCTGCCATCGACGTAGGCAGCTGGGGAGGGCGTCCAGGCCTGGGTGAGGGTGAGGCGCGTGAGTGTAGTTGTGCACATGCTGCCTTGAGCTGCCTTTGGGGTGTTGAAGTGGACATGTTAAGTAGGCAGTGGGTTTAGAGTCCAGACCCACAGTCAGGGTAGAAAGCTGTGGGCACATGTACAGTAAGCGAAGTCAAAGGCATGGGGAGAATGAGGAGGAAAGAGGGCCTGGGACTAAGCCTCGATAAGCTCCGAGGTGGCAGAGGCTGAGTGGGGACACTGGAGAGGCAGTGACCGCAGAGTCAGGTGGAAGCTGTGAGGTCTGAGAGTCAGGAGGTGGGGAGTGGTCATTAACCTTCATTGTTCCTAAGGTTCAGGAAGGTCAAGACTGGATTTGTGGACATGGAAGAAATGATGGCTCCCTTAGAGGAGTGATTCCTTAGTGGGGTGATGCCGGTTGCAGGCAGAGGTGAGGTGAGGCCGCTCGTGAGCTGTCTGCAGCTCTTCCCACCTGTCCGGCTGGTGGCGGAGAATCGGCCACGGGAGGCTGCCCTAATAGGACCAGGTAATAAGTGTCTCAAGCCTGTGGGCCAGATGCTTTCCGCTGCGACTACTCAACTCTGCCCTGTGCACAGCAGCCAGAGACAGGGTGTAAACAAATGGCCACAAAACTTTGTTTCCAGAAGTGGTTTGCTGACCTTCACGTACACCGCAGAGGTCTGCACGTGCTACCGATCAGGCCCCCTTTCCTGCAGGCAGGAAAACGTTTCCCAGTCCCCCTGGTTAAAGAGACAGTGAGTGTGGACAGTGCTTTCTAGAGGTTTGGTGGCAGAGGGGAGCAGAGGAAGCAGGGCTTGTGTCCAGGAGAGGACTTAAGGGACAGGAGAGGAGGGGACACCTGTCACAGGGTGAATTCCTGGGGGCAGGGGCTGGCCTCAGGTGGCAGGAGGCAGCACATCTGTCCGGGTGGAGGAGGAGCCGTGGCTGCTGGGTTGCGCCTTGGGGAGTTGAGGGGGTGTGTCTGTGGCTTTCTGTGGGAGGTGGGAGGCCTACTGTGCGCGGGAAGGGCGGTGGAGAAGTGGGGGGCAGTTGCTGTCCAGCGGGCAGGGAGGCCGGCTGGCGCGGGGCTCGCCGGCAGATTGAGGGCCAGTGACGGTGGCTGTCCGCTCATTGGTAGAGGTGTTCTCTGCCTGTCTGTGGGCCTTGTCTTTGGCAGCCGGCAGCTGCCCGAGTGGAGAATATGGCTGGTTTAGGATGTGAGCTTTGCTCGACAGAAGTGATGCAGAGACGACAGAAGTGATGCAGAGACGGAAGGGACAGGTGTTAGGTATTGCTGTGTTGCTCGGCATGTCGTTGAAGTGACAGGCGTGGGCCCTCGCCGAGTGGGGGGAGTGTGAAGGGAGGGGCTGAGGGGGCCGGAAAGTGGGGTGTCTGGACCAGCAGTGCGGTGGAGTCCAGGTAACGTTTTGGTGGGCGAGGGTAGACAGCGGGGAGAGGAGGGGAGGCTGCTGCGGCCAGAGAGGGGGATGCGCGGTTAGTTGAAGGTTCCCAGTCCTGGCCGTGTGCTGCCGCCAGTTGGGTAGCTTTTTAAAAACGCTGGTGCCTGGGCCTTACCCACAGGGGTTCTGATTGATTGGTTGAGTGGGGCCCGAGCCTTGGCATTTTTAAAAGTTTCCAGGTGATTCTTAGGCATAGCCAGGGTTGAGAAACTGGATTAGGCATTTTGAAGAGTCCCATTTGGGGGAATGACAAGGTCCAGTTGTGATAGTGGGAGTGAGAGTCTGGAGTGGGGGCAGGAGGCCCCTGAGGTCACGCGACTGAGGAGTTAGGGTGCTGGCTGGACTGTCCATCCGGATGTCCATCCGGACCCTTCAAGTTAATCCAGCAAGGTGAGTGTTTAGTCCCTTCCAGTTAATTTCAAGTTAATTTCTGTGAGTGGTGTCAGACAGGGGTCCAGTTTCATTCTGCCTGTGGATGTCCAGGCAGAGGGGTATTGTGTGTACAGGACCATCGCTACAGGTCCAGGTGTAGATAGTGTAAGTAAGGAGGAAGTGGCATCCTCAGGTCATATCCTTAGATCATATTATTATTTTTTGCCTTTTTGTTCTAATAGGCCAGTCCCAAGATAATGAAAAGGAGTTAGCTGCACTCTTCCAGCTGTGGCTGGAAACTAAAGACCAGACCTTCTGTAAGGTATGGTTGTTGAGAACTACTAGCTTTCTCATTCTGGGCTTCCAGAACCCTGAGTTAGCCAAAATCCTTCAGTCCATTTACCTGTTACTGCTTTCCTTTTCTCCAGCAAGAAAATGAAGACAGCTCAGATGCCACAACGCCTGTTCCTCGGGTGTGAGTATAGTACTCTTAACGGAGGATGGTGCCCCAAGAAAGCATCTAAGTACTGCCCTGGTTGTGCTGACACATCCTTGTATGTTAGAGCCAGAGTGGGCTTGAGATGCCGGGATCCACTGGTCCTTATCTGCCTCAGCCTCCCTAAGAGGCAGCACGCTCCCAGCAGTAGAAGTGTTTTCCCCATGAGTCTCTGAGGAGGTGGGATCCACCTGTAGGTGCATGCTTTTCCCCAGTGCCCCCTTCAGTTCCTGCTGGAGAATGGGTTATGCAGCCCATTTTCCTCATTTTACCTACAAAGAAAGGGAAGTGTGAGGGTAAGTGACAGGACCCAGGCTGGGATTTAGGTCTCGACCTCGTCCTGAGCCTTTGTATCATCTTATGTGACTGTTTCCAGTCTGTCATGGTCCCTTTCTCCCCAGCTTTGTGGAGATATAATTGACAAAGCATTTTATAAGTTTAAGGGGTACGGTGTATTGATTTTATTTATATCTATATCTATATATATATATATATATATATATAAACACACACACATATATGTACATATACATATAGTGAAGTGATTACCACAGTAAGGGTAGTTAACCCATCCGTCACCTTACATAATTACCAGTTCTTTTTTTGTAGTGAAAACATTTAAGATCTTTCTTAGCAACATTCAAGTATATGATGCAGTATTGTTGACTGTAATCACCGTGCTCTTTGTTAGATCCCTAGAACTTTCTATAACTTTAACCAGTGTTTCCCCATTTCACCCATCCCCTGGTAACTACCATTCTAGGCTCTGTTTCTGTGAGTTGCGCTTCTTTTAGGTTCCACGTGTGAGATCATACAGTGTTTGTCTTTCACTGACTTATTTCACTAAGCATAATACCCTCTAGATCCATCCGTGTTCTTGCAAATGGCAGAATTTCCTACTTTTTTTTTTTTTTTGCGGTACGCGGGCCTCTCACTGTCGTGGCCTCTCCCGTTGCGGAGCACAGGCTCCGGACATGCGGGCTCAGCGGCCATGGCTCACGGGCCCAGCCGCTGCGCGGCATGTGGGATCTTCCCGGACCGGGGCACGAACACGCGTCCCCTGCATCGGCAGGCGGACTCTCAACCACTGCGCCACCAGGGAAGCCCTCCTACGTTTTTTAATGACTGAATAACATTCCGCTGTGTGTGTGTGTGTGTGTGTGTGTGTGTGTGTGTGTGTGTGTGTACATACATATTTTCTTTATCCATTCATCTGTTGGTAGACACTTATCTATCACAGTTGTTTCCATGTCTTGGCTATTGTAAATAATGCAGTGAACATGGGGGTACAGATAGCTGTTTGAGATAGTGGTTTCATTTCCTTTGGAAATATTCCCAGAGGTAGGATTGCTGGATCATGTGGTAGTTCTGTTTTCAGTTTTCTGAGGAACGTCCATGCTGCTTTCCCTAACAGCTGCACCAGGTTGCATTCCCACCGTAGTGCACAAGGGTTTCCTTTTCTCTGCATCCTCACCAGCACTTGTTATTTCTTGTCTTTCTGGTCATAGGTACTCTAATGGATGTGAAGTGATATTTCATTGTGGTTTTGATTTGTATTTCCTTGATGATTAGTGATGTTGAGCACCTTTTTGTGTACCTGTTGGTCATTCGTGTATCTTTAGAAAAATGTCTGTTCCGGTCCTTTGCCTGTTTTTTAATTGGATTATTTGGGTATTTTGCTTTTGAGTTGTAGGAGTTCCTTAAATATTTTGGTTATTAACCTCTTACACATGTATGATTTGCAAATATTTTCTGCCATTCTGTAGGTTGCCTTTTCATTTTGTTGATGGTTTTCTTTGCATAGAAGCTTTTTTTTTAAAATAAATTTATTTTATTTTTGGCTGCATTGGGTCTTCATTGCTGTGCATGGGCTTTCTTTAGTTGCGGCGAGCAGGGGCTACTCTTTGTTGCGGTGCACAGGCTTCTCGTTGCGGTGGCTTCTCTTGTTGCGGAGCACGGGCTCTAGGCACATGGGCTTCAGTAGTTGTGGCACACAGGCTCAGTGTTGTGGCTTGCGGGCTCTAGAGCTCAGGCTCAGTAGTTGTGGTGCACGGGCTTAGCTGCCCCGAGGCATGTGGGATCTTCTTGGACCAGGGCTTGAATCCATGTCCCCTGCATTGGCAGGTGAATTCTTAACCACTGTGCCACCAGGAAGACCCCTGTACAGAAGCTTTTCTTTAAGGTAGTTCTACTTGTTTATTTTTGCTTTTGTTGCTTGTGCTTTTGGTGTCATCTCCAAAAAATCATTGCCAAGATCATTGTGCAGGAGCTTCTTCCCGATATTTTCTTCTAGGAGGTTTAGTTTCAGGTGTTAAGTTGAAGTGTAATCCATTTCAAGATAATTTTTGTGAACGGTTTAAGGTAGGGGCCCAGTTTCATTCTTTCGCTTGTGGTTGTCCAGTTTTCCCAGCATTGTTTATTGAAGAGGCTGTTCTTTCCTCATTGAGTATTCTTGGCTCCATTTGCCAAGTATTAGTTGACCATATATGCAGTGGTTTATTTCTTGGCTCTCAGTTCTGTCCCACTGGTTTATGTGTCTATTTTTATGAGAGTATCATACTATTTTGATTACTGTAACTTTGTAACATAGTTTGAAATCAGCAAGTGTGATGTTTCCAGCTTTGTTCTTTCTCAGGATTGCTTTGGCTGTTCGGGGTCTTTTGTGGTTCCATACAGATTTTAGGATTGTTTTCTTCTATTTCTGTGAAAAATGTCATTGGAATTTTCATAGGGATTTCATTAATCTATAGATAACTTTGGGTGATATGGGCATTTTAACAGTATTCTTCCAATCCTTGAACATAGAGTATCTTTTTTTTTTTTTTTTTTTTTTTTTTTTTTTTCTTGCGTTATGCGGGCCTCTCACTGTTGTGGCCTCTCCCATTTGCGGAGCACAGGCTCCGGACGCGCAGGCTCAGTGGCCATGGCTCACGGGCCCAGCCGCTCCGCGGCATGTGGGATCTTCCCGAAACGGGGCACGAACCCGCGTCTCCTGCATCGGCAGGCGGACTCTCAAGCACTGCGCCACCAGGGAAGCCCCATAGAGTATCTTTTTACTTGTGTCTTCTTCAATTTCTTTAACCAAAGTCTTGTAGTTTTCAGTGTAGAGATTTTCCACCTCCTTGGTTAAATGTATTCTAAGAGTTTTATTGCTTTGATGCTGTTGTATAGCTCTTTAGTTAGATTCCTGAACACCAGCACTCAGGACCAACCTGAAAGTGACAGCACCATTGCCTTACATAATAGAGCTCAATTTCTTTTCTTTTCTTTTTCTTTTTTTTTTTTTTGGCTGTACTGCGTGGCTTGTGGGAGCTTCGTTCGCCAACCAGGGATCGAACCCGGGCCCCGGCATTGAAAATGCGGAGTCCTAACCACTGAACTGCCAGGGAATTCCCTGATCTCACTTACTTGGTACTTTTGCCTAGGTAGCAGAAAAACCACCCTTGTCATCGTACAAATTTGAAGTCCTTTGTTCCTCTAAAGCTGAATTCTTTGTTGCCTTTAGATTAGGCTTACTTAGCAACAGTACTGAAAACAGTAGGTAAAACACGACGTCACTTTCTTTCCCACCTACCCAATACCTTTCTGGATTCCTAAGAATCAAGTAACTTGGCAAATACCAACAGGAGCTACTTGGCAGGATTTGGAAAGTGGACTTCTGACCTTTGCAAGATAAGAGCACTAATGAACAAGTGGAGCACTCATGTTGCAAAGGATGTGGTTCTGGGTGCTGGAGAGGGGGCGATGGACCCAGTGGTTTGGGGTGCTGGAGAAGGGGTGATGGACCCAAACGTCTTTGTGTTCCAGAAGAACTGACTATGTGGTGCGGCCCAGCACGGGAGAGGAGAAGCGAGTTTTTCAGGAGCAGGTAAGAAAAAGCTGGAACACAGTGTAAATCTGTGTATCTGTGAGGCCATGAGGTGAGAAGCTCTGAGCCTGACTGTCCTTGAATCCAAATTCTTGGAAGCAACTCACACCTTGCTATTCTGTGGGTTGGGATTGCTTTTGGGGGGCAGAGATGGTGTGAGGAAGGGAATGAAAAATGGTCTGATGGTTTTTCTTCTAGATACAAAACAGCACATTTACCTCTTAATCCGTTTGCTAGTGACTGGCTTTTAGGGACCATCCTTTTCCCGCTGTGGTCGGCTCAGTGTTCCTAGTGGAATAGCCTGTTTGCTTTTTGCTTTAATGTCTCCGGGCCGACCCCTTCCTGTACGGGGTGACTAGAGAGAGCCCCCGTGACTGACTCAGGAGCTTCGTCCCTTCTTTTGGCAGGAGCGTTACCGGTACAGCCAGCCCCACAAGGCATTCACCTTCCGCATGCATGGCTTCGAGTCCGTGGTGGGGCCCGTGAAGGGCGTGTTCGACAAGGAGACGTCGCTCAACAAGGCGCGGGAACACTCCCTGCTGCGCTCCGACCGGCCTGCCTACGTCACCATCCTGTCCCTGGGTGCGTGCCTCCTCCTGCTTTCCCCACTGCCCCCATTGCAAAGGCTGGAGGGTCAGCGTAGCTTCAGGAAGCTTTGCAGTTTGGGACGCGGAAGGAGGGATTCTGCCCCAGAGATCTACACAGAATCCGTGTTTCCTCCCTGGGGTCTGGGCTCATGTTTACCTTGCTTCAGGAACTGTTCACAGGCTGCTAAGAAGTTAGCTTAGGTGTCGGAATTTGCTTCCTCCAGGTGTCGGAATTTGCTTCCTCCAGGCTAGGATTCCTTCAAAGGTGAGGTTTTTAACCTTATTTGTGCCACAGATCACTGGCAGTCTGGTAAACTCTGGACCCCTTCTCAGAATTAAGTTTTTAAATGCCTAAAATAAGATGCACAGAGTTATAAAAGAAACCAGTCATATTGAAATTGTTAGCAGAATATTAAAACAGATTTATGGTGCAGAAAAGTATGTTTTTGGGCTTCCCTGGTGGCGCAGTGGTTGAGAGTCCGCCTGCCGATGCAGGGGACACGGGAGGAGGAGTGACTACACCCAGAGGAGCGTTAAAGGAAAGTCATGATCCCACTATGAAGAACAATATGAAGGTTCCTTAAAAGACTAAAACTAGAGTCACCATATGAGCCAGCAATCCCACTCCTGAGCATGTACCTGAAGAAAATCATAATTCAAAAAGATACATGCACCCCAGTGTTCAAAGCAGCACTATTTTACAATATCCAAGACATGGAAGCAAACTAAATGTCCATCAACAGATGAATGGATAAAAAAAGATGTGAGATATATATGTGTATGTATATATATGTGTGTGTGTGTGTGTGTGTGTGTGTGTGTGTATACATATATATACACATACATATATGGGCAGTGGAATATTACTCAGCTGTAAAAAAGAATGAAATAATGACATTTGCAGCAATACAGATGGACCTAAAGATTATCATACTAAGCGAAGTAAGCCAGACAGAGAAAGACAAATATCATAGGATATCACTTGTAAGTGTAATCCAGAAAAAAATGATACAAATGAACCTATATATAAAACAGAAATAGACCCACAGACATAGAAAACAAACTTATGGTTACCAAAGGGGAAAGGGGGTGAGGGATAAATTAGGAGTTTGGGATTAACATATACACACTACTATATATAAAATAGATGACCAACAAGGACCTACTGCTGTTTAGCACAGAGAACTATTCTCAATATTTTTTAATAACCTATAAGGGAAAAGAATCTGAAAAATAATATATATATATAACATAATATATATGTTATATATATATGTATAACTGAATTACTTTGCTCTACACCTGAAACTAACAGAACACTGTAAATCAACCATACTTAAAAAAAAAAAAAAAAAAAGACAAGATCTAGGGGCAGGTCTTCTAACTCCTCTAGTTCCCAGCTAGTGATGAGTGGAAATGATATTTTGGGTTGTCCGCAGCAGCTGTGCTGTGATAAGAAAATGTCTGATTTCCATTACAGCATCACGGCACTGCCATCATATGGTTGGCAACATATGCCAACAAAGGTTATGCCAACCTTGGTTCACAATGGAAGGAAATGCTGTATTTCAGTTAAAGTTGTAACTTTTTTCTGCCTGAGTTCCTGAACGCACTGAACTCTCAGGGGTCCTGGGGTCTTCAGCCTTGGCTGAAAGTGTGAAGGGTGTGGAAGAAGCTGCCCGCAGAGGCCATGTCCACCTGCTGCTGGTCAGCAGGTGGGGGACAGCTCCCCCGGGGAGCCCTGCTGACGCTCGGACTTTGCTGTTTCTGGTGTCAGTTCGCGATGCCGCGGCCCGGCTGCCCAACGGGGAGGGCACGCGGGCGGAGATCTGTGAGCTGCTCAAGGACTCCCAGTTCCTGGCTCCAGACGTCACCAGCACTCAGGTAGGAGGGGAAGGGCTGCTCGTGTTTTGTTCCAGGATGGATTTAAGGGAGCTTACAAGGAGATACAAGATAGAATAATGTAAAATTAAAAAAAAAAACTAATGGGGAATTCCTTGGTGGTCCAGTGGTTAGGACCCGGCACTTTCACTACTGAGGGTCCAGGTTCAGTCCCTGATCGGGGACCTAAGATCCTGCAAGCCATGCAGCGCAGCCAAAAAAAACTGATGGAGACGAAAGGATGCCGTCTTGAGAAAGGAGAGCAGTGCTGCCCCTCGACCTTGCCATTGGCGAGGCTCTCCTTCTCTCAGCTCACCATCTTAGGGCACAGCACCTCCATCTCTCAGGACTCGTAGTTTCTTGTTTTGCCGAGTGATGGGGTTAGCCATTGGGAGGTAGGATCTTTGTGTTGGCTGTGCCTCTCATCCAGGGATTTTCCCCGAGTCTGAGCCTGCGTGGTCCTTCCTCCTCTTTGTCCTGTGTCTCAGGTGAATACAGTGGTGAGTGGTGCCCTGGATCGGCTGCATTACGAGAAGGACCCGTGTGTGAAGTACGACATCGGACGGAAGTTGTGGATCTACCTGCATCGGGACCGGAGCGAGGAAGAGTTCGGTGTGTGCCCAGCCAGCTGAGGGCTGCCTCTGCCCTCCCGCCCCAGCTCCACTCTTCTCATTGGCGTGCGGGCAGGACAGAGTTGTAGAGGCGGGTTAGCGCCCTGGCTCTTGGTGAGACCACCCTCCATACAGTGCTGAGGTTAAGCTGTTGCTGAAGCTTCCCACTCTTGTCCACAGAGCGGATCCACCAGGCCCAAGCAGCTGCAGCTAAAGCCAGGAAAGCCCTTCAGCAAAAACCCAAGCCCCCATCCAAGGTGGTAAGTGACCTCGCGGGACAGCGGAAGAGGGGCTGTGGCATCCCCGCGGGCCTTGCTCACTCCCGCGTCCGTGTGCTCCCCGTCCTTGTGCAGAAGTCCAGCAGCAAGGAGGGTTCGGTGAAGGTCCTCGGCACTGGCCCTTCTGAGCAGAGCCAGCTGAGCCTCAGCGACTCTAGCATGCCCCCAACCCCGGTCACGCCTGTGACCCCCACCACTCCTGCTCTGCCTGCCACGCCCATCTCCCCCCCGCCTGTGCCGTCAGTGAACAAAAGTGGCCCCACGACTGTCTCGGAACCGGTGAAATCCACTTCGGGGTGAGCGCTTCCATTTCCTCTCCAGCTTTCTCCCTCCAGGGTTCTTTTGAATCCGTGTCCTAAGTTGTCTGTGTTGTTTCCCTGTGTGTTCTTTATAGTGTTCTTCTCGTGTCTTCGCCAACGATGCCGCAGCTGGGAACCATGCTCTCCCCGGCGTCCAGCCAGACTCCACCGAGTTCTCAGGCTGCTGCCCGTGTCGTGAGCCACTCCGGCTCAGCTGGACTCCCCCAAGTGCGGGTGGTGGCCCAGCCCAACCTTCCTGCTGTGACTCAGTCAGCAGGGCCGGCACCGACGCTGCCGCAGATGACAGCAGGACCGCAGATTCGCGTGCCAGGCACGGCCGTGCCGACCAAAGGCGGGCCCCAGGTAAGGAGGGACGGGGCCCAGGGGCTGGGGTGATGAGTCTGCCAGGCAGTCTGGGTCAGGACCCAGGACCCAGGTTACTGCTGCTGACGATGATGTTTATCACAACAGCTCATTTAATGTCCAAAGCCTGGTAAGCAAGTTATAAGTTGTGTTTTATTGAATACCTGTTGGGAATCAGAACTTTGGCAAGTTTAGCGATTTACGCAGGATTGTGACATCAGGACCCTGGTAGATAGAGGTGGGATGTAAATCCAGGCCTGTGATTCTAGGTCTCAGGCTCCTTCCCTCATGCCTCTAGGCTTAGCCAGGCCACTAACTGCTGTGCTTTAGACAAGGGTCTCCTGCCTCAGGTCCCTCTGCTGTAAAAGGGGTATAACGTTTGCCCTCAGTGTGTAGGGGTGAAATGAGATGTTAAATGAGAAAGTATTCCTGAAAGTTAAGATGTTCTACCTGAGGGTAAGTACTCCGCACTGTTCATTTTAGAGGGTAGTGCACCCTCAGCATTGTTAGATTAGAAGCCCTCTTACAGGAACGCTTCCTGGGTGGTGACAGGTGGAGACCACTCCACGTGCTGGTCTGCAGCTTAGTGTCTAATTAAGCTCTTGCCCTCCTGCCCTGAACTAGACAGTAATGGCCACCGTTCCAGTCAAAGCTCAGACTGCGGCGGCCACCGTGCAGCGACCGGGGCCGACGGGGCTCACGGTGACAAGTCTCCCTGCCGCAGCCAACCCTGCGAGCAAGCCGGCCACCGGTTCTCCTGGGGGCTCTGCTCCAAGCACCCCCGCGGCTGCCGTCATTCAGAACGTCACAGGACAGAACATTATCAAGCAGGTAGGTGCATGGCTGTCGGGGTGGGTCTGACTCCTTTGTCCAGAATCAAAGGATAGTTGGAGATCTTAGTGGCTTGTGACCTTTGATCCTTAGTTCGTAGGTATTTCAAGCGTGAGTTTCCAGCAAGGGCAGTGCAAGCTTGGTAGGTGCCAAAGAGGTTGTTTTTTTTTTTTTTTTTCCTATCTCTTTCCATGTAATTCAGCATTAAGTAGCTGAGTTTCTTGATTTGGAGTAGACTCTTCATGAATTTACTTAGCTAAAACCCTATAGAATAACTTGAATGTCACTCTCATAACACCACAGGGCAGGCACTTTTGTTATCCCTATTTTACTGTTGAAGAAATGGGACCACTAATGATGAAGTAATGTTATTTTTTTCATCAGATGTTTATTGGGTGCTTTTTGTGTGCCGGCCACTGTGCAGGGTGTTGGGGGCTGAGTCTGTGCATCACCCAGACCAGGCCCCTGCCTTCCTGAGGCTCCTAGTGTCATAGAGAACACCTCTCTGGGGAGAAGGCTTGTGAGAGCAGTGAGCGAGGCTGGAGAGTGTGCGGAACCGTGCTTATCCGGGGTCAAGCGTCCCAGGCATGGGAACAGCATGTGAAAAGGCCTCGAGTTGGGAACGTTTGAGGAACGACAGGAACGCTGTTGGAAGCTCCATGAGCAAGTGCGCAGGTGTTAGAAGGCGGGGCTGCCAGTGGTTAAGTCACGTCAGACTTTGCTTTTAATTTAAATGTGATGGGAGCCATCGGAAGATTGTGAGCCAGGATGACTTGACCTAGTTTACATTTAAAGAAATCTAAAGTCCATTCCACTGCTTTTGCGTGGAATGGACTTTAGGGGCCAAGGGCGTAAGCAGGGAAGCCAGTTGGGAGGGAGCTGCAGCCGTGCAGGTGGGCGGTGGGCTGGGCTTCAAGCCAAGGGCCTGGCGGTAGACCAGTGTGATTTCCTGGTGGTTTGAGGACAGGGTCAGGAATGACCCTGTGGCTCTTGGCTTGAGTGACTGGGTGTGCGGTACTGTCGTTCACTGAGACAGAAGGAAACACTGTGGTGTGGAGACTGAGACAGGCTGAGAGGAAAGTGTGCTCACGAAGTCCGTAGCAGCACCAGGCGTGTGAAGGGCAGTGAAACGAGGCCTGAGAAGTGACCACTCAGTGGACATGGATAGTGAGTGAACTCGACTGATGGCATGAGTGGTCCAGTAGAGGGGGGATGGCTCACGAGACAGAGTCCCCCGCCTAGAAGGATCGCACCTGTTGCACGTGGACATTGGCCGTAGGTAGGAGTTGGTATGTGAACTCAGGAAGTCTGGCCCCGGGGCTCATGCCCTTTAGTGCCGGGCCCTGCTGCTGCCTCAGAGTGGAGGTCGGCACAGCAGTGAGGCGTTTTTGAGACTGTAGGGGAAATGCTAGTGTGTGTTATAATATCTACAGGTGATTATGTGGTGATGATAGGGGATTACTTTTACATTTAGAAGTCCTCTTCTAGGTTAGAGACATGTAGAAGTCCAGTCGGCCCTCTCTTTCCTTGGGTTCCGCCTCCACGGGTTCAACCAACCAGTGACCGAATTTTGCTTTTGAACCCGCAGGTACGGAGGGCCGACTGTCCTGTGCCATTTTATGTCAGGGACTTGAGCAGCCCTGGATATCCAGGGATGAATGTGTTGATCAGCAAAATGATACTTATTGGTTTACTTTAAAATATTCCAACTCCTCCCTCCCCCCACCCCAGCTCCCTGAAGAGTGGGGAAAGATAGATAAAATTGGCCAAGTGATAACTTTTGAAATTATGTGATGGGTGCATGGATTTGTTAGACTGTTTTCTGCTTTGGCAAATGTCTTCCATTTTTCAAAATAGAAAGTTAGAAAAATACATGAGACCCACATTTCCCACAGTGTAGGTTCCCCCAGTCACGCTCTGGAAGCAGCTCAGCCTCGCGAACGCCTTTGTCAGTGCTGTTCTTCCCTTCCAGGTGGCAATCACTGGGCAGCTCGGCGTGAAGCCCCAGACGGGCAGCGGCATCCCACTCACAGCCACTAACTTCCGTATCCAGGGCAAGGACGTGCTGCGGCTACCGCCCTCCTCTATCACCACGGACGCCAAAGGCCAGACTGTTCTGCGGATCACTCCAGACATGATGGCCACGTTGGCCAAGTCCCAGGTCACCACAGTCAAACTGACCCAGGACCTCTTTGGGACAGGCAGCGGCCCCACAGGCAAAGGCATCTCTGCTACCTTACATGTCACTTCCAACCCAGTCCACGCAGCTGACAGCCCTGCCAAGGCCAGTCCAGCCAGTGCCCCCTCATCCACTCCACCAGGGACCACCGTGGTCAAAGTGACTCCTGACCTCAAGCCAACAGAAGCCTCAAGTTCAGCTTTTCGCTTGATGCCAGCGCTTGGCGTGAGTGTGGCTGACCAGAAGGGGAAAAACACAGTGGCCTCATCTGAAGCCAAACCAGCCGCCACCATCCGCATCGTGCAGGGCCTGGGGGTGATGCCCCCCAAAGCAGGCCCGACCATCACAGTCGCAGCCCATGCCAAGCAAGGGCCCTCCGTGGCCAGTGGGTCTGGAACTGTCCATACGTCTGCGGTGTCCTTGCCCAGTGTGAATGCTGCCGTGTCCAAGACTGTGGCCGTGGCTTCTGGGGCTTCCAGCACCCCCATCAGCATCGGGACGGGAGCCCCTGCCGTGCGGCAGGTCCCCGTCAGCACCACGGTTGTTTCCACGTCCCAGGCTGTGAGTAACATTGGTGGTGGAGACCAGCCCTTCTGCTTGGGAAGCTTCTCTTGTTGGGAGTGCAGACTAGAAGCCCTGTCTGTCTCCTCCTTTGACCCAAACAGGCTTATTTACTAAAATACTTTGCTGTTTAATTCTGAGACAAATTTACGAAAGTGTAGCACGGGCATGCGTTCTCATAAAACAGTGCAGGGGATATACGTATGCATAAAGCTGATTCACTTTGTTATGTAGCAGAAACTAACACAACGTTGTGAAGCAACTCTACTCCAATAAAGATGTTATAAAAAAAAAAAAGTAAAACAGTGCAGAGGTACACGGTGTAAGTATGAAGTTCCTCTTACCACCTCTGATTCGTCTTTTGTGAGGCTCATCACTCGTCGTGTTTTGGCATTATCCTCCTAGTTCTTTTTCTGAGCATTTTCGTATATATTTACGTGGTTTTAAAATCCCTGTGAGAGACCTCAATCTGTGATTTGCTTTATTTAAATATCTAAAAATGTGTCTTGGGCCTCATTCCAGATCCTACGATACTTAGTATCTTGTTAAAAACCATTGCTACAGTGCATGTTTGTGTATGTGAACATGTATCAGTATTTCAGGAGCAGAGGTTCCTGGCATGGCTCGGGGAGGTACTCGTTGAAAGTTCTGATACTCCAGTTGTATTAGCAAAAAGGCCACACCAGCCTACACTCCCCCCATCAGCTAGTTTCCTGTTTCCCTCGTACCCTAACCTCGTGCTGGATATCCTGTTTTTTTAAGCTTTATGTCCCTATCTTACTGGTAAAAAGAGAGTTCTTTTTCTGTTCCCTGGATCTTTAGTGAGGATGGGCAGCCATTCGTCCAGAGGTTGGCGTGGGCTCTCCAGGGGTGAATCCATCTTTGCCAGTTTTCTTCTGGGGTATTTGGCCTTTTCGTATTGTGTGAGCTGTGGCCCCAGCCTTTGTATCTTCTGCTTGTTAGTTCTTGTACGTGTAGAAAATATTTTTTTCCAGTCTGTCAATTTTTAACCTTGCACGTGAAGCCTTTTGCTCTGTAGGTATTTTATCTGATGAGATCCATCAACATTTTCTTTTACGGCTCCTAGGTTTCGTGTCTTGTGCCTTTCTTACTCCAGGGTTATAAAGATGTCAGCCCTCATTTTCATAAAATATTTTTAGAGTTTAAAAAAAGTAATTGAGGAACCCATTTGAAATATATTTTTGTGAATGGCATGTGGTATAGATCTCATATTTTTCAAATTATTCCAACATCATTGACTAGTATATGTCATCCCCACTAACTTGAGGTACTACCTTTATCATAAACCAAATTTCCATATCAACAGGTGTGTTTCTGGGTGCATGTGTTTATTCTTTGACCTCTAGATAAGGGGCACTGTTCTGTATGGTGGGTGCATCTGGACAGTATAAAATACAGTTTACTTTTCTAAGCAGGCAATATAGTAAAACGTTACTAATTTGGATAAAATCCAGAGGATTAGTGGGAGGAAGGAGGACCTACACGGTAGTAAAGCCAACCAGCCAACCCTGAAGTGCAGTGTCGCTTTAAAGGAAATGTTTGTTTAGGTTCTCTTATCAGAGAAGTTAAAATAAGAAAGCAAGGAGACGTGCTTACTTGATCCACTTTTGTTTCTCTTGAGTCTTTCTGAAGCAGAAAGGTGAATCCAGCGGTATCTACCCTGTTGTCATCAATCAGGGTCACTGTAACCGGAGAGCATTTGGTGGGGCAGGAAGTACTGAGTGGTGCTGCCTGTCTGTCTAGGCAGCTGGTAGGCTAGTTCATGGAGGGACACAAGTTGGTGGACGGCTCGTCTGAAGCGGTCTTGTTCTCAACACTAGGGATTTTTAGGACGACAATACAACCCTAGTAGGTTCCCTTGGAGGCCCCATCTGGCCATGTTCTCTTGTCCACTGACATCTTTCCATGCTTTCTAAGGGGCTACAGTTGAGCTCAGCTGTGGAGATCAGTGTGGTGCCCTGGTATACAGTTTTCCTCCTGAATGCCTGGCTTCTTTAGAACCAGCTTGCCTGTGGGAAATGTTGATTCCTTTTCTTTGCATCTTGTTAGCTGCCCCTCTTGAATCATTTTTTAAAGTTGTATGTATATAGGATCCTACTGTATATAAATTTTATCATCAACCAAGGGTTAAAAACCAGGCAACCTAAAAATAGGCTAGTGTAGTGGCCGAACCCCAGCCATCATGAAATCCCGAAGATACCAGGTCTTTCCAGCTCCTTTTGTGTTCCTCTGGGCCTTATTAGCTGTGACTTGGACTTTTCATGTGGTTGAGTTTATTACTAGTGTCCATTGACTAACCTCCCTTACCTCTGGGAGAAACAGAGCATTCAGGGAATGTGTCCTGCTGTGTGCTCCCCAGCAGTGCGCCTGCTCGAGGGGAGCAGCAGTTATGCACCTGCTGTATTCACTCCTGAGTGCCTCTGTCCTTGCTCAGTTCCTCCGCCTGGCTGTGTCCCCAGTGTTGGGGGTACGTGGATGAGTAAGACCCTCCCCTCTGTCAGCTCAGGCTCATACTGTGCCTAAGTGGACACACTCTTTCCTTGGTGGTTCAGGCACATGTCTTGCCCTGATGACGGCAGGTGCGTGCGGCTGCTCTGCTTTCTGAGGCAGGAGAGAGGGGGCTCATAGCAGCTGGGTGGCCCTGGGTGATGCTGGGTGACGCTGCGTGGCGGTCTTTCTCTCCTTGCATTCCGTAAACCCAGTTGCTTTGTCTTTCTAGGGGAAGCTGCCTACGCGGATCACAGTTCCACTCTCTGTCATTAGCCAGCCCATGAAGGGCAAGGGTGTGGTCACAGCCCCCATCATCAAAGGCAACCTTGGAGCCAAGTAAGTGCTGTAGAGGGTTGGGCGGGCGGCGGTGGGGGGATGCCTAGACACGGAGGGGAAGGCGGCTGGTGTCCCGGGCTCCTTCGTTGTGCTCAGCAGTGAGTCTCGAGCTCCCCGCGTTGTTTTAGGTGCTGTGGATACAGCAGTGATTAAAACAGACAGAAGTTGGTGCTGCCTTCAGGCTTATACTGTAGAGTGAGTGGGGAGAGGAATAGTGAGTTAAAAGTACTGTGTGGCCGGTGATGTGCTCTAGGGAAAGCAGGGGAGGGCACAGGTGGAGCTGGATGGGGGGTGGGCGTGACACAGCTGGGGGCAGTCCCCGGCATGGGCGTTAGGGAAGGCCTCGCCGTGATGTCTGAGCCCTGGGCTCTGATGGCTCAGAGGTGAGGGCCTCCTGGGGGCCTGGGCGTCTCGTGGCTCTGACTTAGTTGGGGATGGAGGGCATGAGGAGATGAGTCTGCTGCTCTCAGGGCAGCTGCCTTGGCAGGGCTGGGTTTCTGGTCAGGAGTGCATACCTGCTGGGGCCCCGTCCGTTACTCCTGCTGGTCGTGGAGCGGTTACGGGGCCATCTCATCCAAAGCACCGGGAGCCTTTGGCCTTGCTCTCTTCTCTGACACGGGAAGCATAGAAGCTGGAAGAAAGGTGGTCTTGGCAGCCGGTTTCCATTTCAGTCCAGAGTGCCGGGGTTTTCCGCTGGCCCCAGACTTGGCCTCATGCTGGCCTGGCCGGGCCGTGCCTCACTCCCGCTTCCCCTCCGCAGCCTTGGCGGGCTGGGCCGCAACATCATCCTCACCACCATGCCAGCAGGCACGAAGCTCATTGCTGGCAACAAGCCGGTTAGTTTCCTCACCGCCCAGCAGTTGCAGCAGCTCCAGCAGCAGGGTCAGGCCACACAGGTGAGGTCCGGGCACCCGTTGCGCGTGTCGGGCTGCCCTCCTGCCCCGTGCTGCTCGTCCTCAGCTGACGGGCCATGGGCAGTCTGCCGACCAGTCACTCTTTCTGCAAACAGGTGCGCATCCAGACGGTCCCCGCGTCCCACCTTCAACAAGGAACAGCTTCTGGTTCCTCCAAAGCCGTCTCCACGGTCGTCGTGACCACAGCCCCATCTCCTAAACAGGCACCTGAACAGCAGTGATTCTCAGGGAGGAAGACGGTGGCCGCAAAAGCCACACCCGGTCGGCCTTTTGGCTGAAAGGGAGGAGCCGGTGGTGCATCGCCCCCCGGGCACGTCTGTCTGAGAAAGGCTAGCGGAGGGACCATGGTGGCCCGGCTGCCACTCGGCGGGGAGTGCGCTGCGCCAGGTGCGCTGGGGTTCTGAGGTCTATTCTGTCTGGTCCAGGAGAAGCTTCTCTGGTGGGGTCGTGTGAGCGCGCCGTGGCCACACAAGCCCAGCTGTCTCCTGGAGCGAGGCTCTGAGGATGGGCGGACGGTGAGAAGGTGTGCAGACGGCAGACGAGGCTCGTGCTGTGCGGGGTTTATTTAGCTCTCGTCTTTTCTGTGGCTGGTGGTCTAGTTAGGAGCTCTCTGTCCAGACGTTTTTATGTAACTTATTTTTTTAAAGAACATCTTTTACATCCTTATCAAGTAGAAACCTGGGCTTAGCTCGCCCCCTCCCCCTCAACTGATTATTTATTCTTTTGACCAGAATTAGAGAAGAGCAAGATTCTTAGTAAGTTGGAGGCTGACTTGATCTCTGCATGGTAACAGAGAGGCCATGAGGTGGGGGAGAAACATGGGAAGTGAGGTCACGTGGGCCCCCTGAAATGGGATTAGTTTGGCAGCCCCTCTTAAAGACAGGCTGTCAGGATCTTGACTGTGGTCCATACCTTCACCTGCAGACTTAGACCCCCTTATCGAGCCTGTTCACACGCAAGTCCAGGGCCAGTGGACAGAGCAGACAGACGCCAGCAGAGGTGCTGCTTTTGCAGCACAAGCTTTATTGCAGTTCAGAAATGATACATTTTGCTTTGTTCTAGAGCAAGAGTCAGCAAACCATGCCCCTCGGGCTGGCTACCCAGTTTTGTAAATAAAGCTTTATTGAAACACAGCCCGTGCCCATTCATTTATGTACTGCCTATGGCTGCTTTCAGTTAGAAGGCAGAACTGAGTAGTTGTCATAGAGACCACATGGCCTCAAGCCTGAAATGTCACCTATTAAGTAGAACTTTGCTCGCTTCTGCTCCAGAGTAGAGGTGGGGAGAAGGGGTAGGGGGTGGGTGCAGCCACGAGGCAGCACCAGCCACAGAGGAGGTGGGTCTGGGTTTACAGTCATTTGCTCCTGGCTGCTTCACGGTTCTCAGCCTCCATCGAGCTATAGGCAGAACTCAGAATGATATTTTAAAATGTAATTAAAAGCACTGATTATTGACAGTATATGCCTCTTTCGTATTGGAGCAGGGGTTGGGTGGTGAAGCTTTTCTGTAACGACAGGGCTTCCCTGTCTTTTTTGAAAGTATCCAGATTATTAGAAATGTATCCCTAACTCCTGGAAATTTAGTGATGTTCTCTGACGGGGTCTCTGTGAGGAAGTGGAGTTGGAGGGCAAAGAATTGGAATGGCCTCCTTTGGAGGGGTTGCTGGGTGGAAGCTGAGTGATCAGGCAAGTTGCAGTAGTGCAGAGAAAGAGTGGCTCACTGGGTACACAGACATTTGATTTGTAAAGCAGTTCTGTAAAATAGACATGACCATCCCTGTTCTAACTGTGAGAAAATCCAAGCCTGAGTTGAAGTTAAAGAGAACCAAGCTGCGAGTGCAGTCTTTTAATTCAGGTGCCCTTTCTGCTGCCTTCCTGTGGGGACGTGGCTGTGATGTGTCCTGGTGAGACGTGGGGACCGTCCGGAGCTGGGAGTGGTAAGCCTGGATTATACAGAGCAGAGGTGAATTGGGGGGGTGAGATTGAGCTTTCAGTGGGTGGTAGAAGGCTGGCGCAGAAATAAGATTGGTGATGGGAGCGGCAGAGGCTGCGGGGAGGCCGAGACTGGGTTTGGCCCGAGCAGAGGAGAGCGCGTCCGCGTGGCGTTGTCTCCTGGAGCGCGCGCCGCGCGAGAAGCCCGCGTGCCGCTTTCCGGGCGAGAAAGAGGTAGCGACTTGAGGGATCCTGGCTCTGGCATTCACTGCTGGTTAAAACAAACCCCTTTTGAATTTACTTAACAAATGATCTCATCATGTGTTCAGCCTCAACCCTAAGCTCCACTCTTATTTGCTGAAGTCACTTGACAGCCTGTCTCCTTGGTGCCCGCAGACATTTACGTCCTAGCCCGCGGGTTAGTTTCAGGATGCCGGTGGTAAGTGTGACCCGGTGCTTCCTGCCCAGCCTGCCCTTGGGTCCCAGAGGATGGCACCCCCTGCCAGAGCTGCTTGGGTGACACCACCGGCATTTGCACCAGGCATGGTTCCTTGCGTGCAGACCTCAGGGGTCTTGTAGAGACATGGTAGCTGGTGGGTGTTTTGTGGGGAACAATTCCAGAAGAACCTGGTTCAGAGGCTCAGAGGCTGGTGAAATTATTCACACCATGTATCTGAGACTAGATTTGGTGAATGGCGTTGTGATCGGTTTGTACTTTTGTCACCACGTCTAAGAATATTTATGCAGGTTGATCACTTCCATGAAGGTATACCAAACAGTGCTGTGTCAGGTGCATCAGAACAAACTGTAATATTTTGTATCTGACCGTCACACCTCAGCCCCTCACTGTCTAGAAAATGCTGCATTTCCTTAAAGTGTTCTGTCCCCTCCCCACTTTTAAAATCTAGAATGGAGGGCTTCCCTGGTGGCACAGTGGTTGAGAGTCCGCCTGCCGATGCAGGGGACACGGGTTCATGCCCCGGTCCGGGGGGATCCCACGTGCCGTGGAGCGGCTGGGCCCGTGAGCCATGGCCGCTGGGCCTGTGCATCTGGAGCCCGTGCTCCGCAACAGGAGAGGCCACAGCAGTGAGAGGCCCGCGTACCGCAAAAAAAAAAAAAAAAATGGAGATCTTTACTGTGAAAGTAAACCTGCGACTGTGTTCCTCCTTCCCACCTCCAGTCCCTGAGGCAAGAACATGTTTTACATTAACGGCCAACAGTAGAACTTGCTGGATAGAACATGCTTCATTCAGGACTTGCTAAATGAACATTTGGGTTCCTACTCAGGCAGGCCAAAGTGGGTCCTGAAAGGGGGCTCCTGGGTTCTCATCTCAAAATTCAGTGTCTTCAGGTAGCTCATTCTTAATCCCTAAGATGTGGCTTCGACCCTGAGATGCTGCCTGACTGTGGGAGGTTGCCCTTCATGTAAGTACAGCGTTCCTTCCAAAGAGCATACGTGCTTCACACAGCTGATCGCTGCCGTGTTGGTGTTAAGTAGCGGAGGGCATAGCGGGAGAGAAGCTGGCCTCTGAGTCCTACTTGAAGGCTGGCTTTAGGACTTTGTGGTTGTGTGGCCTTAGGCTGATCTGGTTCTCTGAAGAGCCCTGATGTTCTTGCAGTACAGGTGGTTGTGAGAGTCAGACGAGATAGAATGCAGTTTAAGGTCTGGGAAATACTGTACAAATGAATGGCACTGTGGGTCCCTATGACCTTTCAGATTTGTCCTAACCCACTTTTATCAGTTTACAGAGCTTGATTAACTGTCCGCATTCTTTCATACTCTCACTGTCTTTGTGCCTGGATTCTCTGTTCCTGGAATGTGCTTTTCTGTAGGGCAACCCCCAAACACACACCTTCTCCCCTCCTTCATCTCCCATGGTATCTGTTCTTACCCCTTAGGGCACCAGTCACCCTGCACATAACTGCTTATACCTCTCCCTTTAGACAGTGAATTCTTTGCTGGACACATATTTCGTTAATCCTTACAACCATTTCAGTGCTGGTGCAAAGTAGATGATTAATAAATCTTTGTTGAAGGAAATGTAAAGAAAAAAAAGAACAGGTCCGGAACCAATATTCGAGTATCAAGACTTTATGTCACTAGTTCAAGATTCACATCCTTTGCAGGATTCTTATCTTTCGCTTTCAGCTATGCTGAAATTCAAGGCCTTCCATAACCTGACATTTTTCTCTCCACCTCATGATAGAGGTTTCCTGTCAGCACCCTCTTACTAGGGTACTTTTGAGAAGTCAGAATATCTGGGTTCCAGCTCTCAGCTGGACCACTCACTGGCTTCCTGATTTAACCGAAAAAATCACCTTTGGCCCAACTTCATCACTTATCAACAGTGAGTGGTATTGCAGTACTCCGGAACATTATGATTAGTTAGGAGATGCTTAGCAAGTAATGTTTAAAAATACCAAAGCTCGTGAATTATTTTACTTTAAAAAATACGGATTAGAATTATATCTCTAAAATAAAGGCTCTGTCTTTCACTTTCTGATAAGAAAGTACTTGAGGGAAAAAGGGCTAAATTATCAAAAGCAGTAAATTCTGCTGGATTCATATTCTGAATTCACCCATGAGGTCACTTCCTGTTCTGAAACTTTCAGAGTCTGAGTTCTCTTCACACTGAGACACAAATAAAGGCTGGCTTCGTTTTTCTCTACAAGGTATTACCACACCAGCAGAGACTTCAGTTGGTTAAATGAGCAGATGCAAATATACAGACTCTTGAGAGTGGATCACAGTGGGGGTTTCAGTGAAGGAAGGGAGCTGCCCCACTGACCACCAGCTGTGCCCGCAGAGGACACTCCGTCCTCCGTTGGTGACCGATGGCCGCCCTAGTCCTCATCAGAGCCGCTCAGGAGGGCCTTCTGGTAGTTGTGATCTGACTTCAGCTTCTGAATCTCAATGATTTCTCTGTCTCCAGGCCTCTTTACCCGTGTCAGGAAGCTGTAATGGGGAGACAATAATTGCAGATGGAGTGAGCCCCAAGTTGCCTTATTCCCTCACCCAAGGATGCGAAGGCATCCGCCGGCCCTCAGAGCATGTTTTTTATGTCTCTGTCAAATACTGTGGTGACTCATCTGCATCTCCGATTTCTTAGACAGCTCTCTTTGGTGGTGAAAGGACTCACAGTCACTTAAAGGTCAGTGATGTAACTGAGACTCAACTTAGTTCCCCCGCCCCACAATTTGTTGATTCACTGACCGGGCAGTAGAACTCAGAGAAACTATGGCCTGCTTTCCCTTCTGTTTGGTCTGTGTGGAACTCTCTCTGGGTGAACTCTCTCTTTGGGTAGGGAAATCGGGAAGTAGGAAAGAACAGAGGCGGCTCTGACGACACAGAACCAGCAGGACTGGGTGTGCAGTGGTTAAAGAGCCGGGCTCTGCCCTTTACCCCTTGGGTGACCTTGATCCAGTTACTCAGTCTTTGGAAGCCTTGGTTTCCCTGTCTATAAACATCACGTGCATCCTTTATAAAGTGAGCATTAAGTGGGGTAATTTACAGACTTTAAGTGCTGACTACAGTGCTGGGACACAGTCAGTGCCTAGGAATTACTAGCTACTCTGGTAACCTCGGGAGAGCGAGCGCTGACGTGAGCGCTTGCTGCTGTGGTGTCTTACCTGACTGTCACATGTCCCTGGGAAGTAGGGCAAATCCAGGAATAAGGTGTTGGGCTCTGAATGAACCAGGGACACAGCAGGGACTGCGGTTCAGTACTGATGCCTAATGCAGAGTTTTTCCTCTCAAACTGCGGACTTAAAATCCATCAGAACTGCATTCGAAACCTGGGTCTGTGAGGTCGCCGTGACCAGACAGACGGTCCTTTAACTTCTCAGACTTCATCACCCTCACGTGCAGACATAGAGTGCCTTGCACAGAGCTTGGCATATAGTTGGCCCTCATTAAGTGGTAGACATTAGCACTGCTTAGTTATGAAGGGTGGGGCGTGGAGGTAAGAAGGATGCAGTGTAATACATTTCAGGGACGGGGGCGGGTTAGGACAAACTTGGCAAAAGTCATCTTCTCTTGGACATACCAGTAAACCAGCGAGTAGCTGATGGCCACAATGCAGAGGGCGGCCAAGTAGTGCCAGCAGAAGCACATGGTGATGAACATGATGTTGGCGTCATCTTTCTGGTCCCATTCGGGTGCTCCAAAAGGCGGGAACAGCACAAACCCGATCTGGTGGATTATACAGAGAAGCCAGCCTTGTCATTAGGTGGGCCTGAGAAGCCCCCTAGCTTCCTGTGGCTGCCAGAGTGTCTGTAGTTGCCCAGACAACTCATTCCCCATGCCTCTGTTAGCATTGAACGGCCTCTGCACAGGAAATTGCTCTGTTAGCTCTGGTTTTAGTGTAGCCTTACTTAAAATTTCAGGGAGGGCCCACATTTCAGATGAACAGTTTTTAGCAAGTAGAGGCTGTAAGTGGTGTCAGTATCTCTGCTGGGAAGGGCAGGCAGGTAAATAAATCCTCAGCCTGCTCGCTACCTGTGCTCTGTTGATGACGCTTGTTTATGTGTCAGCAGGATATCGATGGCTAAAGTCACGTAGGTCAGGGGTGGGCGTGGGCAGAGAAGTGGCTTCTGACCCCCTTCGAGTGGTGTGTCAGTGCTGCATCTCCTGGATGCGCTCGGCGGGCCTGCTTCGTCCTTGCACCAGGTGAGGAGCATGGTTTTGAATAATTACCTGCCAGAACCAGGTGCCCTGAAGGATAACGAGGCTGGTACGGAAGAGTTCCAGCACGATGTTGTCCCGGAGGATCACTTCCAAGGTGAGGCTGACAGCCCCTGCGAACACGGCACTCAGCAGGAGGGAGTGGATGTGCTGGTCCAGCGGTGGCCGGTGGTGGACATGGTAGTACAAGAGGAAGCCTGTGTGGAGCAGGGGATGCTGTCGGGCCCGCCCCCGCCGCGGGGGATCCGTTCCCAGCTTCAGCCTGACTAGGAAGTCTCTGTCTGGCACTTAGGAAGTCAGTTTATGTGACAGTCTAGGGTAACAAACCGATGCAGGTTAGTGTGTGTGTGTGTGTGTGTGTGTGTGTGTGTGTGTGTGTGTGTGTGTGTGTGTGTGTCAAAAACAAAGAACCATTTTGCTGTGATTTTTTAGCTCATTTGGGTGTGTGTGTGTGTGTGTGTGTGTGTGTGTGTGTGTGTGTGTGTGTGTGTGTGTGTGTGTGTGTGTATGTTTATGTGTAAGCAGGTATAAGCAGCAGAGGATGAATCTTGATAATCTAGGGTAACAAACCGATGCAGGTTAGTGTGTGTGTGTGTGTGTGTGTGTGTGTGTGTGTGTGTGTTTTCATGTGTAAGCAGTTATAAGCAGCAGAGGATGAATCTTAACATCTCTTTACCGAATCTGTGGTAGGTGGGGTTCAGTCCAGGATGGGAAAGTGAGATATTGCTGATTTGTGACCAGTTGTGTGTTTGTACTTGACATTCAGTTTTACCCTCATTCAACCTTTTTTCAGTTCTTCCCGAGGTTCAGAAATCAATGAGGGGGTTGGATTACAACATGCTTTCCTCTCGTTCAGTTAACATGAGTTGCGTTGGGAGATGTGTCCTAGCCACTGGGTGCGAGTCTGGACAGTTGGGGTAGGGCACGGAGAACCTCTCCCCTAACCAGAGGGTCACCCCCTTGCGTGATGGCACCCCGCCAGTACTTTGTGCGGAGGGTGGAGGGCGGGGCGGGGGCGGACGCTGGGCGGGCAGGGGGAGCTGGTGCCCTGTCAGCCAGAGCTCTGGCTAAAAGCCTCGTGCTTTCCTGTGCTGCTTTATGGAATGTGCCACCTGTACCATCCAGAGCACAGGATCAAGTCCTGTGTAGGATTCTGAAGCTCAGAGACTAGGGTTTTCTGGGGAAGATGATTAAATTTGCAATATTTCTGATCTGCTGTGCTCCAGTCCCTCTAAGTCTCCGTCCACACCACCCAGTCACCTTCATTGGAAACTGCCACAGCCATGACCAGTCTGTCCAGCCCCAAGGGGATGTGGGTGATGAGGTAGGTCAGCATGTCCACGAGTCCTGAGACCCCAAAGAACAGGTACATGGTGCTGTGCTGCCAGTTCATGAGCTTTACCCAGTGGTCCTCATGGGACAGGTGGAGGTGGGGCCCGTCCGGAACAAACTGCTCTGCCAGCATGCCTGCAGGGAAACGGGAGTGGAGGTTAGGGAGGGAAGAACAGCTCCAAGACAAATAGACGGCAAAGTGACCCCAAGTCATGGCGAAGGTGGCCCACGGCTCTGTGGACCTACTCTGCTGCCTCAGATGCAGCTGTTTCAGGATAAAATACGTGTTTGCTGAGGAACCTGTGCAGACATGTTGCCTTTGTTGCCGTTCCTTTGGGGGAGGGGGGAGAAACGGCGATAGGAACGCAGCCACACAGGTCCCCAGGACATTTGTCCAGCAGTTGAAATGACAGCAAGGCATTGTCTCTTAAGCGAGAGTGTGGCTGATGCATTCTCTGGGGGTCCCCTCTGCCAAGCGAGCCGTGAGATAAACCTGGAAAGGAACAATTAGGTGGAAAATGATAGAATGCCAGCGAGACACACTGCAGGTGAAGATAGCCGTGGCAAGCCCAGCGACTCCCGGGTGTGTGCTTTTCCTGCGCCCGGGGCGAGCTCGGAGTTGAGGGTCCCTCCCATGGTGCTCAGCCTCTGTCCCAGACGCTGGGAGAACAAGGCCAAGACCACACCTTGGTGATCCTGGCCACCCTGTAGCTCAGGAGGCGGGGCCGGCACACAGGTGGAGCAGTGCCACAGTACTTGGGAGCAAAAGATTCGCCTTTGGCCTGGTGCGCAGAATGTTCCCGCAGCCTTGAATAAGTCCTCCGTGACAACGTTATGGGCCCTGTTTCCCAAACATTTCTTTCTCAACCCAGATCCCTCCTTTTTTTTTAATATTTATTATTTATTTACTTATTTGGCGGCACCGGGTCTTTGTTGCCACGTGCGGGCTCTTGGTTGCGGCATGGGGGATCTAGTTCCCCGACCAGGGGTCAGACGCAGACCCCGTGCATCGGGAGTGCAGAGCCTTAACCGCTGGACCACCAGGGAAGTCCCCAGCCCCTTTCTGAATTCATGTACAAAGGATGAAGGTGCTGGTGGAAGCAACCCAGGAAAAGGATGTCCCAGTGACAGGAGAGCAGAAGGCCTCCGAGAGCAGAAGGCCTCCGAGAGCAGGGACTGTGTCTGTTCCCCCCTGCCCCCTCCGGCACCCAGACAGCGAGTTCCCGGCATGTGGCAGAGGCCCCAAGAGACCGTTCTTGGATGAGTATTAGTTTCACATAGCAAGGAGGCTAAATATCATTTTTCTAGCTTTTCTAAGGCCAAGTTGATGCTGTCCTTTACCGTTTAAGCCACATGGGCCCTATCACTTTGCAGCTTCAGAGAGACGACAAAGCCTTTCTGATGCCTGGGTGACTGGTGAAGGGGACATTCAGCTAGACTGTGACCTTTGCTCACTCCACGGGGAGCTACTTCACTTGCTTCTGTTCCTTGGAGAAACTGTAGGCCAAAGGGGACAGGTGGCAGAATGTAGCTGCAGGGTGAGCTCCCTCCTCACTCACGTGATGGGCTGGTCCTGACGAGGAATTCCGTCTGCTCTTGACACCACTTGTTCTGCGAGGGCCACCAGTGGGCTGGATGGCTGTCAGGTGGCCATGGAAGTGGGTGGGTTTGTTGGAATGGGGCGCAGTGAAGGAAAGTCCCCCTCACACAGCTGTCTGTTGGCTTTTCTCACTCTCTTCCACTGCCTCTCTGACTAGCCTTCCGGCATGAATCCCCATCTCTAAGCGCTTGAGATTTGGGGATGGAGGGTATGAGTTGGGTGTTAACCACTCCTGAGATTCTAGTGGAGGGAGACAGCTGAGGGGAAAAAAGATGACTTTTCTAAAACTAAGCTCTGTTTAGTACCTTCTTATAACTCACGTACATGAGCTTAACTCTAATTTGTTCTTATTTTCTCTTTTTCTGTTTCGTCTTTTTCATAAAGTATGTCTTCTATTTCTACAACTTATGCCTGTGTTCCTACAAATTATATCTGTATCCTTCTAGGGCAAAGAATGCTGCAGTCTATGTGGTAGTTTTTCATAGTGTGAAACTTAGAACTATGATGTAAGGTGCTATTAAACTGTCAGTGTTACTAAGCTCGGTACACAATAGATGCTATGGTAAAATATTTAGCGCCCCAAATTCTTGTTCTGTTATCCCTGCCAGTGGAGACATCCATTTTCCACAGGGTCCAGGAAGTGGGTTACGGGTTCTGGGTATGACAAGGAGATCCCTGGGCCGAATGACCCCCTTCCTTACCGATGACTGAAAATAAAGTTCTGATGGCGGCTTCAGTGACCTCAAGACGCTGATAGTGGCGAGTCAGTCGGCTGCTCTTCCCCTTTTGGTGAAAGAACTTCAGTGGGTACTTCACTGACCACCACAGTCCAACTATCAAGAAGAAGCTCCCCGGGAGAGCGTGGCCCTTGAAATTTGCCATCGGGGTCCCAGGACACCTAAACAATAAAGGGACAGCTGTTAGGTGGCTGAATGGGGAAGACATAAATGGATAATTTGGCAGGAAACAATCCATGACCGGGGATTCCGAGCTGTGAGCCATACTGAGAAGGAGCCCCTTATTCTCACAGAATAAGCCTGTGTTATGTCACTGAAGTCTTGTCCGCTCAGTGAGTTGCAGGCCCAGGAGAATACCACTGGCCCTGAGGCTTTAGAAACGTGGGTAAAATAGGAGGGAGGAGGAGGAGGATGGGTAAATACTTCCTGATCTTAGAGTAGAAAAGCCTTTCTAAACAGAGAGGTAAAGGAGGGAACTAGAAAAGAGAAAGTCATCTGCATAAGCATTTTTTTTTTTTCTTTTTTTTTTTTTTGCGGTACGCGGGCCTCTCACTGTTGTGGCCCCTCCCATTGCGGAGCACAGGCTCCGGACGTGCAGGCTCAGCGGCCATGGCTCACGGGCCCAGCCGCTCCGCGGCACGTGGGATCCTCCCAGACCGGGGCACGAACCCGTGTCCCCTGCATCGCCAGGCGGACTCTCAACCACTGCGCCACCAGGGAAGCCCTGCATAAGCATTTTACATATAAAACACATTAAGAGGCGCACCATTTGGGAAAACGTTCGCAATGGCTGTGATACATGGATATTCCACTACAGAGCCTTTACAAGTTAATAAGAAAAAGACCGCAGAAGAATGGGCAGAAGACACACACCACATAATGCACAAACTAACACAAATTGATCATCTCACTGTAAAGATAACGCAAATGAAAAAATACTTTTCACCTAATTTGAAAAATTGAGGGTTTTTATGCAGCCCTCTAAGTGTAAATGAATATGGTCATTCAAATTTGGTAAAATGACAGGCTATTCAGCCAGAGATGTGTGGAGAGCTTGTATCAGCCCTTCCATGACTCATTTCTAGGGTTTTCCCTGTTAAATTCCCAGTTGGCCTGCTGCTCACCCCAGCTGTGCATTTCCCCGCTCATTCCCGAGTGTTCATTTCCATGCTTAGCTTGTGAAGCCAAGCGTTTCTGACCCCCCATCACCGCCCTGAGCTGTGTCTGTTTCCTGGCAGCTGAGCAACTTGTTTTCATGGCCAATACCAGCATATTTAAAAGTCGTTGAGTGAGGGGGACTCTTGTTAGGGTGTGGCCACAAAACCCACAGCCTTCCACTGTTGAGCTGAACTACTCCATAATATTGCCGCCTCAGCATCCTTTTGTGTGGCCAGTGGCCTGGAGGGGCCTTGAACTGACACCGGCCCCTCCTGTGAGCACGCCCTTGAAACAGCTGCAGAGTCACAGTGATAAACAGTCTCTTCCACGTCCCAGGGCCTTCCCCCTGGTGGACCCCTTGGATGAGCCTCCTGCAAAACTTACCAGAACCCTGGTTTTTTTGGTTTGAATTGTCCAGTCTGGTTTCCCTGGGAACCCTGAAGCACTCCATCTGTGGACCTTAATAAAGGCGTATGTCCCAGTCTGGCCTCCCTCTGCCTGCACCCTGCCTTGACCTCCCACCCTGTACTCCTCCAGGGCTGTGAGTAGTCAGCTTCTCTATTTCGGTTCTCTTGTGGGCTTTTGTCGGACTGAGGCTCACGATGGGACATCCAACATTCCAGGACCCTTATTTAACAAGTAATTTAACAATCACCACAGCTCAATTTGTTGTCTACCTTTGGTCAATTTCCAGTTCCCTGCAATTGCTGGTTTTGATAATTTTGTCTAGTGCTGTGCTTATATTTTTGCGGGGGGGCGGGGTGTGGGTGTTTTGCAGAAAGGAACTGCCTGTCTCTTTATGCTGCCGTAACTGGAAGGCCTTCTCATTCTTTTTTAATCCTCTACTGAAAAACATTGAAAAAAAAAAAAAGCTCCACTTTTCATTTAATGTTTAACACAGGTCCCTTTCCAGGTCAAGCCTGTTACACTCCTTTGTTTTCCTAGTCAGAAGTGCAGAAAAACCAGCTTTACAAATCCTCCCTGCCCTTCCCTATTTTCCTGAGAGGCAGAACCCTAAATGGAGGCACAGTCCTTGTCTGCTTGTGTGGCGTCCATACCAATTTGTCAAGCCTCACCCTTCCCTTTTACCTGGTTTAAAATTCATGCCAGTGGATCGTAGGGCCTGCAGCATGTCTGAAGAAACTCCTTTTAACTTTCTGGAAGGCTGAGGACGTTGATTTGATGGGGAAGAGGAGCAGGGGAGGTAGATTTCTTCCATTAACAAATGGTTAGATTAGGTACATTATAGAACGTCTAGAGAGAGAGGACGGGTCCAGTTTTAAAAAAGGAACAAGACAGTAACTTCAAGCAGAACAATAAAAATTTAGACTTCCAATAATTTGGATAATACCGTTCAGATAAAGTCCCTGAGAAGTCTAGCTTAAAAAATAATTTAAAAATATTAAATAAGAAAGCAAACATTTAAGGGGTGAGTGCCCTTGAATATACAGAATGGTGTGGCCATTGCACAGTAGAATACGTCGATCTACAGAAAAGCTACAGATAGGAAAACATTAGAAAGTGCTTCCACAAAGACAAATTCCCTTATTTTTTAATATGTTTACTCTCTTTTAATATTACATGAGATGGAATGGGAGTATGAAGGGAGGATTAAATGTTTTGAGGGGTAGTAGCTTTGAGTTAAAGCTGGAAACCGAGAAGGCTAGAGGTTTAGGCAACTTTCCATTTCACGTCTGGGGAGATCACTGGAGAAGGAACATTGTCTGAGTAAGGTTTCACCAGCTCTCCTTGTACTCCTAGTTTTTAACCATTTTCCCCAGTCTGCATTCCCTTTTTTTCATTTAAAGTAATTGAAATGGAAGACAAGGTAGGAGGTGTCAGAGAAAAAGGAGGTGAGAGTGGGGAAGAGGGGAGCACGGAAAGAGGAGGGAGGGAGAATTGTAGGAGTAGCGGGTGATGGTGCAGAGGAGAGGAGAAACCGTGGTCGGTGCCATTTGCCTGTAGTTAAAAATAAAACGATGTGGTGTCTTTTCTTTTTTAATAAATCCAACATTTCTCGCTATTTTAGATGGGGAAAGTAGGAATTGTGAAGGAAAGGGTGTATGTAGATGAGTGACAGGATCAGAAAAAGCAAGAAGAGAGAATTTTGTTCCTCATGTGCTTCGTCTTTGCAACCTCCAAAATTAGCAGGATCGAGGGCTTGGCATTCATGGCAGGGGAAGAGTTAAAGCCAATTTCCTCAAATTCGTGAGGACAGGATACAGATACATAGACTGCCAACTACACAGCCTGGACCTCTGCTTAGTTCCAGCCACACCTGTGACTTACGTTATCTTCACCGTGGAATGTTACGTAACCACTAACAAGAATGAATTAGCACTATACCTGCTGTTCTGGGAGGTTTTGCACGAGTTACTGTTGGGGGAGACATGAAAGGTGGAAGAGACTGCTTATAACGCGACCGTTTTGTGCAGCAGTGAACGTTCCGCATATCTGTATACACCTGTGTACAGGTGTATGATTTGCATGAACAGGGAAAGCAGTATGGAAGATAATTCGAGGGTATTTCGTGTTCCTTGAGCATTTCTGGCTCTGTCTTCTAGGCATGTGGTATGGTTGCACTTTCTGGCCCTCTTGCAGTTGGGTGGGGTCTTGTGAGTTGTGAGCGTAGGTGACAGTGTTACTTCTGGGCTGACATGTGTAATTGCCAGTTCAAGACCCCCAGAACAGTCACCTCTCCCTCGTCACTATCAGTATTCATGACGGTAGCTCCTCGGTCAGCCTAGATCCCAGAGTGAGGAGACACGGAGCAGAGCCCCAAATCAGCTGCGATGAACACATGGCAGGAGAAGTAAACGGGAAAGCATCACTGAGCTCTGTGGACCGTTATTATCCAGCAGAACCTAGCCTGTTCTGAATCATACAGCTGTATACTAGGCTAACATTAACAGGTGGGACACTCAGGCTTTTGTTGTTTTGTTTTTTTTTTTAAATATTGAAAATCTTTATTAAATCCAGGGAAGAAGTAGATGTGGTGCCATAAGAATGGCAGAAATTGTACCAAAAAGGTGCCAAAGACAATTGTGGTAAATTCTCTCTGAGCTGCCCTGACTCGTCACCTCCTTTCCTACCTGATATCACATAGATGCATTTTCTCTCTTGAAATGGTTCTTCCAGCCCGACCTTACTGTCCTGCCTAAAAAGATAACCTAATTCGAATTCAGGCACCCAGGGGTCTGTTACATTGCAGGGCAAGCCTGGAGGTCCATTTCTCGAGTCCAGTAGTTCTCTGTGGGGGACCGTTTGTCTGAAGATTGATTGATTGATTGATTGATTGATTGATTGATTGATGGCTGCGTTGGGTCTTCGCTGCTGTGAGCGGGCTTCCTCTAGTTGCGGCGAGCGGGGGCTACTCTCCGTGGCGGTGCGCAGGCTTCTCGTTGCAGTGGCTTCTCTTGTTGCATAGCACGGACTCTAGGCACGCGGGCTCAGTAGTTGTGGCTCACGGGCTTAGCTGCTCCGCGGCATGTGGGATCTTCCCGGGCCAGGGCTCGCACCCGTGTCCCCTGCATTGGCAGGCGGACTCTTAACCACTGCGCCACCTGGGGAGCCCTGCTGACGTTTTTGACGGTTACCAAGCGGCTGGTGGTGGTGTTACTGGCATCTGGTGGGCAGAGACCAGCCACTAGACATGACATCTTACAGCGCACAGGACAGTCCCCCACAGCAACAGATGTGCAGCCCCGAGCTCCTAGTGATGGGGTTGTGAGGCCCTGCTGTATTCGAGGTCAGCTTCCTATTCTGCTTTTTTTCTGGAAGGAAATAGAAGTTAGGCTGCCTGCCTTTCTTTGTTATTTACGCCAGGGTGTATTTTTCCCTTCAGAACTTTACGGAGTATAAGCCCACTACCCTGACAGTTTTTTTTCTTGGCTGTCCATATCCTTTTGTTTTTTGTTTTTGTTTTTCTTTTTTAAATAACAGCTTTATTGAGATATAATTCACATATCATACAATTTACCTAAAGTGGAAAATTCAGTGACTTTTGAGTATGTTCACTGAGTTGTGCAACCATCACCACAGTCAATTTTATAATATTTTCATCACCCCCAAAAGAAACCTTTCACCCATCAGTCACTCTGTTTCCCCCAATCCTCCCTCCTGTCCCCCACAGCCCGAGGCAGCCACTAATCTACTTTATAGATTTGCCTATTCTGGACATTTCATATAAATTGAATCATACAGTATGTGGTCTTTTGTGTTGGCCTCTTTCACTTAGCATGTTTTCAAGGTTCATCCCTGTTTTCCAAAGTGGCTGCACCACTTTACAATCCCACCAACAATGTATGAAGGTTCCAGTTTTTCTACATCCTTACCAACACTTAATTATGTCCATCTTTTTTAGTTCAGCCATCCTAGTGGGTGTGAAGTGGTAGCTCATTGTTTTGTTCCGTTTTGCTTCCCTAATGATTAGTGATGTGGAGCATCTTTTCATGCACTTATTGGGCATTTGTATATCTTCTTTGGAGAAATGCCTATTCACATTTATTGCTCATCTTAAGTTGGGTTATTTGTCTTTTTATTGTTGGGTTGTAGTAGTTCTTTATATATTATAGATACAAGTCCTGTATCAGATACATGATTTGGAAATATTTTCTCCCTTTCTGTGGGTTGTCTTTCTTGATTGTGTCCTTTGAAGCACAGAAGCTTTGAATTTTGATGAAATCCAGTTTATCTTTTTTTTTTCTTGTTTGTACTTTCTGTGTCATATCTAGGAAACCACTGCTTAACTCACCATCATGAAGATTCACTCCTATGTTTTCTTCTAATATTTTTATAATTTTTGCTCTTATGTTTATGTCTTTGATCCATTTTAATTAACTTTTTAGGTACGGATCCAACTTTATCCTTTCGCATATCTAGTCATCCCAGCCATTTGTCGAAAAGTTTCTTCCTTCCCCCATTGAATTGTCTTGGTGGCCTTGTCTCCCCTTTTACTCTTGAAAATGGATTTCATCAATCTTCAGGGGAGGGCTTTGCCTATAATAATGTCAAACTGTGGTGAAGAAAAAATAATTTAGCTATTGTGACACATATATTAACTATTTTAATAGAGTGTTGGGACAGTAAAGGGAGGACTCCAGTTCAGCCTGAGGGCAAGAGGAGGAAGATTACAGAGGGAAGTGTCACTGAAGCTTCCTTGAAAAACAGGTAAACAGAGGTAGTATGTGTGGAGTTCTAGGCAGAGCAGACAGCACATGCAAAGGCTGAGAGGCAGCTGCAGCTAATCATCTCTGTGGCTGGGTGGAGCTGCTCACTGTTTCTGCCCTGCCATCCCCACCGTCTTTACCGAAAAGACCAGGTGGCTTTCTCTTCCATGGGGGGAATGCATTAAGCCTCGAAATTCGATTGGGAATGGAAAAAGACAGTCTACTTAAAAAAGTCAAAGACCTTGGCTGAGTCCTATAAACACTCTGAATCTCAGTACCCCTCCTTCTAAAAGGGGACATTAATGTCTGCCTCACAGGGATCTTGTGAGGGTTAACTGAAAATGTCCAGCAGCTAACTAGAACAAGTGTGTAATGTCAGTTTCCTCTCTTCTCTGGTGCTCTTATACCCATTCCCGCAATCCATGGGGGAGAAACCTGGGCTTCTCTCTCAGGAGAAGTAAATGATTGAACCAAAGCTGCTGTCCTTTGCTTTGAGTGGCTGACCCTAAGGTGGGGAAATCACTGTTGAACCTTTACCTCACCTTGGAGAGGGTGGTGGTTGAGTGTATTTTTTTTTTTTTTAATGGGAACAGGAAGTGTGTTTGGTCAGTAGGGAACAGGTTATGGGAAGAATATGGCATATTCTTTTACTGCAGAACATGGTTTTTATACTTTCTGAATCTGTCCTTGCCAACGGAAACACTCAGATGGTTTCTGGTCTGCGTTTACTTTGGAATACAAGCAACCTTGCCTGACTCAGCTTTCTGTTCCTCTGCAAATAACAAGGTTGATACCCCTCGTTGTTCTATGAGCTGCTTATTAATAGAATGTGGAAGAAGCACAGGGTGCAGTGTTGAAAGTTCCAACAGGTCCTGAACTTCAGGCACGGTGTATCCCTGCTCTACACTAGCCTGAGAGGCCTTAAGCAACTCTGAAGTCCATCACTCGTCTTCAGATTTTGACAGCTACCGTGTCATTGTTATTTTCTCTGTGGGGCGGGTCCTTGAACAGCATGGTCAGAAGGAGTAAGACCGGAATGAGTCTGAACCTTGTTCTGGCATGAATTCATGATGATATGGAAAAGATCACCATGAACAAGAGCTCAGTGACCTCCCAGCTCGGTTGGGTTCCTAAACGAAAGATGTTCTCATTTCTGCTTCCGCTCCCCCCCACCCCCCGCCACGTGCACCTATGAAATACAAGAGTCAATGCTGCGTGCTGAGTAAATAATCAAATGAATAAGAAGGGATCCCTCCCGTCAGGGAGTTTATAATCCAGCAGGGAGCTATATACTTGTGAAAAATTGAATGTCATGAGATATACTGACAGCAGTGCTTGGGGACATGAGTAGAAAGTGAATGACTTTCACCGGTGAATCTGAGGAGGCTTCACGGAGGGGGCTGGCGTTGGAGCTGGGCATTTCTCGATTGCCTCTTTCAAACTCTTGAGAACTAGGCGATCTTACTGGAATCTTGAATTAAGGACTGAAGAACAAATCTAGGCTAAGTTCCATTATTTCTCAATCTCTAATAAAGAACTTGGGCCTCTGAGTCAGAAGACCTGGGTTCTAGTCCAGGTTTTGCTGTGAACTTACTCTGTGATCTTGAGCACGATACGTAAGCTCTCAGGATCAGAATTTCCTTGTTTGTTAAATGGGTATAATTTGGAAGAGGTAACCTCCGTGGCCCTTCCTAGTTCTAAAATCCCTCTTCTGAAATGAAAAATGGAAAGGAATTAGAGCAGGTTGAGTCATGGCAAGGGAAAATGGAACTCAGGTTATGGATGTCAACAACAGAGAGGCAGTTACCAGTTGTCGCTTCACCATACGTTAGAGTGAAAGGGGAATCTCTGGACTTGAATGGTTGGCTTATTTTCCAAGCAACAAGCAAACAAATTTAGTATATTTCCCTTCGTTCCCTACTTTCTGCTTCACTAGCAGCCCTTCTTGCCATGTGCAAGTCTTCCTCCCGTCTCCCGTAGACTAGTCTCTGAAAACGCATAGCTTCCCTCAAACCGGAGTTCAGCCAACTCCAGGTTAACCTTTTCTCTCATTCTGTTAACACTGAGAAATGGAATGTTTCCTGCCAGGTCGGTAAACAAAGGATGTCACCGTGGTCAGCGATTGCAGCCACCACCAGACAGTGAGCTGGTGAGCCCTGAGGGGACTCAGGATGAGAAAACACAGGATACCGGCCCCAGATAGCTGAGGTGCACATCAAAGGAATGATTTCAGTGAGCCCAGACTCCTGCATCTTCCCATCCATAGAAAAGTGCTAAATTCCTTAACTTGGGATATCTGGTTTTCTTTAATTTACAATAATTGTTTGATGTTCAGACTACCTGCCATTTGTTGCAAAACTCCTATATATCCTAGCTCCCCCCTCACCTCCTTGGAGCACTTGTCTCAGGGTTACTTGAGATGCTGCCTCGTGGGCTTGAAGTGCTAAAAATTCCCCCCAAATAAAACATAACTCGCAACTTCTAGGTTGTGAATATTTTTTAAATTGACAACATCATTGAGACTAAGGCATCATCACTTCCGTTTCCTCTCCTTCACCTACAAATTCATACATACCCACACCCGTTCTTTTCCTCAGACCCACCCCTCCTCTCATGGACCATCCTCCATCTGCGCTTCCGATTTCATCCTCACCTGTGCCCTCTGGGCCTCGTTCCGTCGATGTGAACTTCTCTCACCCTTTATAGCCTTTTCCCCTTCGACTATGACCAGGCCCAAGACTTTTTCACACAAAATAATAACAGAAAAAGGAAAAAGAACAACCGTGTGTGCTTCTTCCTATTTACTATTTCAATCATAAGAATAATACATCTAATGTATATGAAAGGTACAAAGAATAATTTAACAGCTGTGTCCCACGAGCCAACTTAAGAAATAAAACATTCCTAACATCCTTGGGGCTTCCTGTTCGTTGACCCCTCCACCCCTCCTTTTTTTTTGGCCGTGCCATGTGGCATGTGGGATCTTAGTTCCCTGACCAGGGATTGAACCCGTGCCCCCTGCAGTGGAAGCGTGGAGTCTTAACCACTGGACTGCCAGAGAAATCCCCCATTGACCCCTCCTTGACCATCTCCCCCTACTTCCCCCTGAGAAGCAACCATCATCATGAATTGTGCGTTTAGCATTTACTTCTTTCTGCTTTACTATATACTGCATACGTTTACTATGTACATTATCTCCAAGCAGCATATAATTTTGCAAAATTTTACGCTTTATATATATTGTCAAAATATGTGGATCTTTGGGGAGAGGGATGAATTGGGAGATTGGGATTGACATATACACACTACTGCATAGAACATAGATAACTAATAAGGACCTGCTGTATAGCACAGGGAACTCTACCCAATGCTCTGTAATGACCTATATGGGAAAAGAATCTAAAAAAAGAGTGGATATATGTATATGTATAACTGATTCACTTTGCTGTACACCTGAAACTAACACAACATTGTGAATCAACTATACTCCAATAACAAAAAACAGAAAACATGTAGATCTTTTCCTCATCATCTCACCCAGTTAGTAGCCAATAAATATCTTTGATAATTATTTATAGATAATTAAAAACGATCTTTAATATTAAAAATTACTTGAGAAGTCATTAATTATTGAACTCAGTTACCACTTGAATGACATTTTCTTTGGATAGAAAGGAATTTGGGTGGTTTTGTGTAATGCAATCAGATATTGTCAACATCAGTTAAGTTTCTTGAAAAAAACCTGGAAAGACAATTGCTGACTCCATTTGGTCTTCCCTCTTCACCACCACACTGAAATTGTATTCAGATGCCCTCTGTATTGTTTCATGCAATGGAAATCTCTTAAAATAGTATCTAATAGACCTCTCTTCTGTTCCTGAGGCTACTCTGTCTCTCTGTTCATCCATAACCTGCTTCCTCTCCTTTAACACAAGCAGCCTCGGGTCCATTTTGTGTGTCTTCTTGTCTCAAGAACTCACACCTACCCACGGTTCCCCTTCCACGTGCACGCTGATGACGCCGGGACTCTGGCCCTGACCGCTGAAATTTCAGACTCACATATCTACCCACCTGCTGAA